>NW_011888793.1:9964669-10022945 GCF_000151845.1 Pteropus vampyrus | reverse complement strand
GAGCTCTTTCTACTTTAGGAATTTTATACTTGTCACTTCTTCCCAGGAATCTCTCTCCCCAAATCTTTCCAGGATTGAATTCTCATCATCCAGATATCTGTTCATTTACCATCTGCTATGGGAAGTCTTCCTGATGATTCTATTGAAAGGGCTTCTCTCCTACACAGTCTTTATCTCCCAAGTCATAACATTGCCTTGTTGATATCTATTTCCAAAATAAGACATTATCAAGAAAAGTTAGCTCCATGAGACAAGATGTTTGTATCATTTGTTTATTAATGTATTTCTAGTGCCTAAAACAATTTCGGGACAGTATTACTCTTTAAAGAAGTATTTATTGAATGAATGTTTGATCAGATGCTTAAATAAGGTATCCTTATATGATGTTGATATTATTATTGCTCCCATTTTACAGATAAGAAAACTTAGAGTACTTGAGTTATATTATATTCTCAAAGTCATATGACTGGTAAAATTAGGTATCAACTTACCTTTGGCTACCATTTACTTATCTTTTCCATTGTTATTATTTATTGTTTTCATGTTTGGGCCAATTTGAAAAAATGTGGCTCTGAAAATTCCTATATATTTTTTTCTGATGAACATCATATGCAAGGGTTTTCTAAGGTTTGTATTTTAGGTTTTTAACACTAGCAGATAATGCCAGTTTTCCAAAACTGTTGTATAAGAATTTACATGGGCTTTATCTTACACTTCAGCAGCAATATCTTAGTGTTAGTTTTTTTTCAAAACTACAATGCATTTTTGGTAGTCTCATGCTTTTGTATTTAAAAAAAAATTATTTTATTAAATTTTTTGAGTAATTTATTTTTATTCTATGTCTGATATTTTCAAGATCTGAAGTCCTTATAGTTTGTTATTTATGATTCATCTTTGTTTCTGTGACTTGTTTCCTTTTGTTTTTTTATTTGTGGATATAATACAGTGCTCTCCAGGGCTCTATATTTGAGAATTAATGCCAGTCCTTTGGCTATAGATACTAAAGGGAGACTATTATAACAACATAGGTCCCAGGTCAAACAACAATTTTCTTTCTGTATACATTTGTTGATGCCATCTGGCCTATGCTTTTACTATGCTTATAACTCTATCACTCTTTGAGCCTCTAAATTTTGCAGAATCTCAATTCTATCTCCCTATGCTGTGCAGGACCAAGGCCTTTTCTCTTGTCACATTTTCTTGTTAAAATTATTGCATTTAGATCAGAGTTTTCTGTAGTTTTTTCTGATGCCACTTACAGTTTCAAAGTCATCTTATGACTTGGCTAGCAGTTCCTTCTTATGCATTGGTTTAAGTAGGTTTTTTCTCTTTTTTTTTCTGAGTTCAGCTCTGCATGTCTCAGGATTTTTTAAATCCAATATATGTATGTATTTCGAATAGGAGGGTGTTTTAGGTCATGGAAACTTCCATACGTCTCCATATCATATTTTGTTGGTAAACCTAATTACATTTTCCCTCTTTTATTTACTTCTGCAAATTTAATACCAGTAAATAAAGCTTAAACAATATATTGGAAGTACAAATATTATTAACCTTAGAAATATTCTTCGATCGAGTTCACGTAGACGTGTATATATAAGCTTGTATTTCTAACATGAATATATTCAAAATCTCATTATCAGTAACTTCCTTTCCTTCAAATATTCAAAATCCTGTTATATTAGGTTGTTTTATATTTCATCTATAACTTCTTTTGTCTGTTTTTATTTTTAATTTTCTGGAGTTTTTAATTAACTTTATTCTTTGTGAAAAACTTATTTTATTAGGATAATTCAACTTTATATTTCTGATAGTTTTAGGCCAGCTGTGCAATGATATCTCTCAGAATAATTGCTTTTTTAGTTTTGTATTGTGGAATTAATTAGCTTATCTCTGGGATTCAATAGCCTCCTCTGGAGTTTATTCTGTTTCAGCAAAATATATCCACAAATAATTTTTTTCCAAAAAAGATGCGTGGAGGAAAACTTCTTGCATTCTGTAATGACTCAAATTTTTTATTTCTTTTTCTCATTTGAATCTGGTAAAATATGAATGTTTAGGGACAAATTAATCAGTTTTCTTGGGGACTTCTAGTATTCACCATTACTGACAAACTTTGTAGGTGGTCATATTTTTTTCTCTGAATATTTTTAGTATTTTATTTTTTATTCTTGATAGTTTGAAATACAATGGGATATTTCTAGCTGTGTATCTCTTTTTTTATCATCGGACAAGTCTTTTTAAAATAAAGATTTGCCTTTTCTCTCTTAGAAAATTATCTTTTAATGCATGTTGATTTTTTTCATTTATTTTCCATGTCTTCTGATTCTAAAAGTAATTTTTGCTTGATATCAGCCATTTTGACTTGATCCTCAGTCTCTTAGCTATTTTTTTGTTATTTCTTCTCTTTTGTCTATTTGTGTTAGGTTCTAAGAGGATTCCTCAGTTTTATGACAGCTCTTCTATTCCATTTTAACAATTTGGCCATCATATTTTTGACTGCCAAGAATTTTTTTCCTTTGGATTTTTCTTTTCTTTTAAAATCAGCTAATTTTTATTTTATAGATACAATGTCTTTAAAAAAAAAACAAAAACTCTTTGAAGGCACTAATTATAACTAAGCACTTCTTTTTCTGAGAATATTTTATTTCCTTCAGTTTCACATTGGTTCTTATTTGAAAGTTTTCTTTTTAATTAAATTTATTGGAGTGCCATTGGTTAATAACATTATATAAGTTTCAAGTGTACAATTCTATAATACATCATCTGTATGTTGCATTGTGTGCTCATTATCCATAGTCTAGTCTCCCTCTGTAACCATGTATTTGACTCTTTTTACCCCTTGCATCCTCCCCCTACTCACCTTTCCCTATGGTAACCTTCATACTGTTGTGTCTATGAGTTTGCATATTTTGTTTGTTCGTTTTTTGCTGTCTGTTTCATGTCCCACGTATGAGTTTGATTCCAACTGACTTATTTTGCTTAGCATGATACTCTCACGTTTTTATTTCCCTTTCATTTACTATTTATAATGATAATCAGCTCTATTAACATAGGTGACTTTGTTGTTTTTATCTGCCTTTCCTAGTTTTTTCCTTTCATATATGTGTTTGTCTCTGAGTGGATCTCATCACATGTCACATTTCATTTCAGGCAGGCAGGCACTCAATCTTCTCTCTTCTCAGTTTATCAAATTCAAAGCTTTCCAGGAAAATTGCTCCAATTTGTTAGAAAGTATTCCTCTGCCCTCAGCTTAGAATCAGACAAATGTATACATATTTATGTATAATCACAGTGAGTATCAACCAAGACAGAATATTAACATTGTCACAGAAAGTACCTACATGTCTTTTCCTAGTCAATTCCTTCCTTTTATAAAAAGCAATACTATTTTCCTCTCTATCACCTCCATAGTTTAGTTGGAATCCATACAAATAGAATAAATAATACTGTATATATACCTCCCCCTAACTCCAGGTTCTCTCAGCAAAACAATGTATCAGTAGCTTATTCCTTTTAATTACCGAATACTATTCCCATTTAATGGATATACCTCTATTTCTTTTTTTACCCATTCACCTGTTGGTAGCCATTCTGTTATTTTGTTTACTATCATAAATAAACTTGATCTATTACATTCATATGTAAATATCTTGAAGTAGATTTTTGGGTCACTCGTTGGTATGTGTTTGACTCTGTAGAATATTGCCAGGCAACATATCCAGAGTTTTTGTTGTTTCACACCTTTAACAGCACTTGCTCTTGTTATCTTTTAAATTTTGACCATTTTTGTGGGTTTTGATGGCATCTTATGATAGATTCAATTCGCGCTTTCTTGGTTAAAAATGTGGACCATATTTTCATGAATTCATTACTCTTAATATTGTCTCTTTATGTTTTAGTAGTTTGGCTTTTCTATATCATTTCTGTATCATCATTTGTAACATATCTAGTAAAGAATTTTGTCTGGATTTGTTGATGTCTGACACTTTGTTATTAATTTGTAGGTGTTCTTGCATAATCTAGATGCAAACTCTTTGTCAGACAGATATTGTGATTTATAAATTACTTTTTTTTATCTAAGTACTTTTTGAAGGAAAGATGACTTAGATTTAAAAATTCAAATTTATCAAATGCTCCTTTTATATTTAATGCATTTTGATTTCCAGGAAACATATGCATACCTAAAGTTAGCAAAGATGTTCTCCTATGTTTTCATCTATAAATTTTATAGTTTTAGTTTATACATTTAGGTCTACAGTTGATATAGGATTAATTGTTCTGTTATAAAGTAGGGGTTGAGATAATTTTTTTTTCTGTGTTGATAGTAAGTTTCAGCCCTCTTATTGGAAATGACTGTATTTAACCCATTCAATTACCTTGGCATTATTGTCAAAAATCAATTAATAATATTTGTGTGGCTGTATTTCTGTACCTTATTTGTTCTATTAACATATTTATCTATTCTTATACCAATACTACCTGATGTGATAAATGTAGCTTTATTATAAACACTGAAGTCCCAAATAGTGTTCTTCTCTTTGATAATTATGACCTTCTAATCTTAAAAGTTCAACCTTTTAAAATTTATTATTATTTCAGATTTACAGAAAAGTCAAAAAGAGTAAAAGGGAGATTTCCCATATACTCCATTTACAAATTTTCTAATTGTTAATATCTTACATTAGTATGGTACATTTGTCACAACTAATGAAGAAATATTACTACATTATTATTAACTAAAGTTTATTTTTCATTGAAATTTCCTTAGATTTAACTTACATCTTTTTATATGTTCCAGGATAACATCCAGGATGCCACATTTCATTTGATTGTTATATCTCCTTAGGATCCCATAGACTGTGACAGTTTTTGTGACTGGCCTCCTTTATCCTTGTTGCAGATGATTTTCATAGTTTTTAGGAGAAACTTATTGTCAAATGTTCCTCAGTTGGATTGTGTGATGCTTTTCTCATGATTAGAATAAGGTTACAGCGGTTTTCTGTTTGTTTGTTTTTAGGCAGAACAGAGACATTAAATACTATTCTCATCATATTATGTCAACGGCACATTTATCAATACGACTTATCATTGTTGAAGCTAACTTTGATCACCTGGGTGAAGTAGTGTTATCAAATTTTTCCACTTTAAAGTTACTATTTTTTTCTCCTTTCAATAAGAAGCTCTTTGGAAGGAAGTTATAAAGTGCAGCTCACATTTAAGAGTTGGAGAGTTTTACTCCATCTCCTTTAGAGCTGATATTCTAGGCCTTTTTAGCTTTTACATAAATGTAAAGATAAAGTTGAAAATGTTTACCAAATGAAAAAACAACCACCAACAACGCTGTAACGCTGTGACATCAACTGTGATGAATTTGGAGAACTGACATCTCACTTATGTTGAGTCTTCTACTCAAGGATATCTATATCTTTTCATTAATTTGATCTTTTAAAATTCCTTTTATTGGTGTTTGTTTATAATGTAAAATATAGAAAATTTGCATATCATTCTTTAAATTTACTTCTAAATTTCTTCTTTTTTATGCTGCCTTTAATGTATTTCTTTTGCGGGGGGGGTCTCTTCCACTTTCTAGGATCTATATCACTACCCTGGGGAGATGTGTTAACAATGGGTGTCTTCACCTTTAATATTAAGGGACAGTCATTTATCATTTCAAGATTTAATATATTTCCAATAAGAAGATACTTTTCAGCAAGTTAAGAAAGTTCTCACTGAGGTTTTTAATATTTTTCTTGAATAGGTGTAAAATTTTGCCAAATGCCTTTTTATACCTATTGAGGTTTCTCTTTATGATGATGAAACATCTATATGATGTTTCTCTTTTTATCTCATGATGCCTGACTTACACTGAATTTTGAATATTGACCAAACTGTAATTTCTGAAATCAAATTTACTGGTACTTAGTGTCTTAATCTTCTTATTTTTAAAAATATATTGTCATATTTGATTTCCTAATATTTTTAAGATTTTTGCTTTTTTCATATATGTCTATGAATTATATTGATTTTTCATCTTCATTTCTTATAATAATTTTCTTGGAATCAATACTCAATGGCTTCAAAAAATCAGCCGAGGGGTATTTTCTTCCCCAATTAGATAATTAATTTGTTTTAACTCTTTCTTTTTCTAATACAAGCATTTAAAGGTATTAATTTTCCTTTAGTGCTGTTATAGCAGCATCTCACAAATCATGCTACATATTGTTTTCATTTAAACAATTAAAAAAATTTTCCTTATACCTTTTTTGACTTACGAGTATTATTTTTTTTAAAGTATGGTATTACTGATATAATAAATATTTAAGTATTTGGGTTATATATATATTTTTAACATAATATCTTTATGGTTAGAAAATATGCTGTATATGATTTCAATCCCATGACATTTATTGTTTTATGTCCCAGTATGTGGTCTATCTCTGTGAACATTTCAAATGAACTTGAAGAGAATGTGTTTTCTGCAGTTGTCGGATGGTGTGTTTTATTACTATTAATTAGTTAGACTTGGTTCATAATGTTATTTAAATCTTTTAAATACTTACTGAATTGAGAGTACTTGTTCTATCAATTACTGAGAATGAGGTGCTAAAATTTTTAAATATAATTATGTGTTTCTTTATTTCTGCTATTTTATTTCTTTTACATTCTTAAGCTCTATTATTAGATGTATCAGAATTTAGGGTTTTTAGGTCTTATTGATGAATTGCCTACTCTGGCTACCTTTAATATTGTGTCTTTATGTTTTATCGTTGGTTTTGCTATTCTCCTAGACTTAGTTTTCTCTGCACTTAATCTTACTTGAGAGGTAGATCTGTGAATATTATTTGTTTACAGTTTGGAAAAACACTGACTAATTTACTTCCCATCTTTTGTTTGCCCCCTTTTTGCTCTAATTTCCTTCTAAAGCTCTCAGTATATGGAAATCAGACTCCTTGGTGTAGTCTTAAAGGCCATTTAGGATCTGCTTATTGTTTTTCAATATATATATTTTTTTACTTCTGTTTGAATGATATCTATTAACTAACATTTGAGTTTACTGATACTTTGTTTTACTGTATATAATCTACTCAATAATACCTAATGAATTTTGATTCTAGTAATTGATTTTTTTAGTTCTAGGATTATTACAATTTATAGCTACCATATCTCTCCTGAAATTTCCAATATTTTTCTCATTATGTAAATATTTCTCAGTGGATTTTTTAAAAAATATATTTTCAGAGTTATTTTACAGTTCTTATTTCCAAGCCAACATTTGTGTATCTCAGAATTTATTTCTATTTATTGATTTCTTTATTATGATTATGTCATATTTTCTAGTTCTTTTCAATGTGTGGTAGTTTTTTTTTTACTGTATCATAGTATTGTTAAGATTCTGGATTGTGTTACTTTCCTCTTGAAAGTGATGAATTTTGTTGTAACAGAAAATTAATGTACGAATGATTCACTTTTATCTTGTGAATGCTTAATGTTAAGTTTGGTTAGTATTGCCTCAGGGTATACCCCTTTCTTATTAGGCTTGGTATTAATCTTTCTAGCTTTTCACATAACTGGCAAGAATCAAAGTATAAACTTTGTCTCCCTTATAGTGGTCAGCTACTGAACTCTCTACTAAACTCTTTCAGTCTTCTGGCTCTTGTTTTTCTTTAAGGCTTCTTGGAGATTGCCCAACAAATGTATATCTCTGTGTTGGGATCTAAGGCATGTTAATATGCACACTGTGTACTTTTCTCTGTGACTTCCTATTTACTTGGATTTGTACCCTTCATTTCTAGCTGCTCTGGCAGTTGTCAGTTCTGGACTGATTCTTCAAGCTAGCAAGTTTACGATATCCTGCTTCACATAGTTTTAGGTAATATTATCAAGGAAAAATCTATATAAATATTGATTTCACCTACTGCAATTTCTTTATTTTAAGAGACAAATTCTCTTTAATTTCTACCTTCTTTTGGTAACTTTGCAGTGACTTAAGCAAGTCACCCCCTTTCCACCTCCTCCCAAAGAAATTTTACTAGCAAAATGATTAGTCTAAGGGAAACTACTCTGCCATTTCTAGCAGCTGGAATTTCTAGAGTGCTACATTTGTCAATTAATCTATCACTTCTCAACCACTTATTTATTCCTTAAAAATATTAGTGTCCACTGTTATTCTAGTAGAAATAATAATACAAACTATTGAAAATGAGTCCCTTTTGAAAAGCTAGTGTTCAGATATTTTGATGTAGTATTTCATTTCTTAGCATCTAATTTAAAGAAACTTCCCCAAAATGAAAAACAATATTCTGCATAATGATATATATCAGTATTATTAACAATGTAAAGATTAGAAAAAAACTAAATCTTGACCAATATAAATATATTTAACTAAAATATTATCTATCCACTCAATAAAATATAATGTAGACATTGAAATAATTGTTTTGAAGCTAGTGAAAAAGTCATTATATTAAAAATTAAAAAGGGTTCCTAATTTTGTATGTGTGAGTACGTGTGTGTGTATGTCTGTGTGTTTGTGTGTAATACTTTATATAGTGCCTATAAATCTGTGTGGATACAATTTAAACATTATGAAAAAAAACCTTTGATGGAAATGACCAGCATTCTGTCATAGATCTCTATGGAGCTAACATCGTTTAGCTTCATGTTTTTTCCCCTTTTCCCCCTATTTTTCAAATTCTTTGCATCATAATTATATTGTTCCTTTTAGCAAAATTTAAAATTTAAAATAAAAAGATATAGTGACAACTTATACTTTATGTCAATTTTTATAAATTCTTATTTATTTATTTTACACCTAAGTTAGAGATATGGCTGTCTGAGGCAGCCTGGGAAGTTTTCTCAGCTTCGATTTTTTATGAAATCACCAACTCCCATCACAAATAATGCCAAAATATTAGTTTCGTTTGTTTATTTACTTTATTCTGACATCCTCTAGGCTTATTACCTCAGTCCGTGGTGGTAAATTGTACCTCATTAAATTATTTCTATTGAATTTTAATTTTATATTTAATTTTATGATTTTATTTTATGAAGCTAAGGAGATGGAAATATAGACAGAAACTTGGAAAATAGCTTAGACATACCTCCATTAAATTGAAGAGCTAAATTTTTTCTTAATTCTTGAGAGACCTTCTTGGCCATTCCAATTTAAATAGCTACTCCAGAATTAAACAACTCTCAAGTTTCAGGATTACATTTTAAAGTATGACAGAAAAAGTTTTCAGCCAGAAATTGTGAAGATGAAGAAGAGTTTTAAGTCACATTTTTTTTTATAAAGAAATATTAGCTAACATCTTTTTCGATGTGGTATAGATATCATGAATGATCCTACTAATAAAAGGGAATAAATATTGTGTAAAACATAAAAAAAATTGTTGAGCTAATATAGTAGTAAGGATTCTGCAGACTCATTGGATAGGAAAATAGGTAAGAGAATGAAAATGAGGAAAGTAAGTTCCAAAACCTGTCTCTGTCTTGAAAGCTTCTTTCTTTTGCTGATATTCACTTTGTATTTCTATAATTGGAGACATTTTGTTTGTTTTACTGTTTATTTTTAGTAGTTACATAAAATTATTATATTATAGTTATGGATGCCAGAAGTCCTACATGGATCCCACTGGGCTAAAATCAAGGTGTTGGCAGGGCTGGTTCTTTCTGGAAAGTCTCTGTTCTTGACATTCACTTTAATGGCTGCTATAGAACAGGTGATAAAACCTGGGATCTACCCAAGGGGAAGTATAGAATAAGGTCCCTGCGTAAAGCTGTGGCCCTCATCATATACATACTTGATGTAAGGCAAAAGGTGTCGAATAAATGATAATATTACCCACGATAATTTAAACACAACTTGGCCCATCTAGAGATTTTTATTTTGAATTCGTATTACTTAGAGTGTTTAAAATACCCCACTGAGAGAATTTATTTTAAAATGAATTTTCTTTATTCGCTTTGGAAGCAAATAGAGTTGAAAGCACCTCTAGGTGATCTGCAAAAATCTTTTCTCATGGAATTTATCTTTAATATAGGTCTCCAATAATTTTCATAGTTAAAAGGCTAAAGAACAGAAGTAAAAAATTCAGATCACACCAAAGGGGGAAAAATGAAAGCCAGAAGAAACAATAAAAAATGGACAAAAATTCTAGCTTTATTAAGGACAAAATATAAGATAGTTTAAAGATACAATATAAAGTTTAAAGAAATAAAAAGAGAAGCTTGAAATGTAATGAAAAAACAAAAGACCATACATGAATATGAAGTAGTTTTAAGAAATAATCTAATACCAATTCTAGGAATAAAAACATAATAATTAAAATTTAAAACTAAAATTAAAAGATTAAATAGCAGATTTTATACCAGTGGAACAGAAAAATAGTGTTCTGGAATATCTATATGTATGTAAAGAATATTCAAATTATTAAAGAATGTTATTAAAGAATATTAAACAATTATTGAAAAATAATTCAAATTATTCCGAATAAAGTGCAGAACTAAGAAAAATGAGAAAATGTGAAAAATAAGTTAGGTGAGGATTTACCAAACTTTCTAGCAAAAGAAAATAAAAGACGGAATGATTTAAGACATGAAGAGATAATGGCCGTTAATTTTTCAGAATTGGAGAAAATCATCAGTTCCTAGACCTTGAGAACTCGGTAGATTCCAAGTAGAGTAAATAAACATAATCTACATCTAGATACATGATACTACAACCTCAAAATATATAGGAAAAAAATACATGTGTGTGAGAGTGGGACACAGAGAGAGATCTCCAAAGAAGAGCAATTAAGATGACAACAAATTTTTAATAGTAAAAAGAGAAACTCTGAGACCTTTGAATGACATCAATCATGTTTTCAGAAAATATAAACTATAATTCTGTATGCAGAAGCATAGCCTATAAAGAAGAAGGTGAAATTACATTTTTAGCAAACAAAATGTTACCCCTAATGTATTTGTCTAAAGATCTAAAATTCTTAAAGGAAATTCTCCCAGATTGAAGGTCAGAGATGCAAGAGAGTGTGAAAGATATTTTAAAAAAAGATTAATTGAAATAAGCATTGACTGTGAAATGCAGTAATAATTTTGAATTTACGTAACTAATACTTCTGTGGCAATTTGCCAGGCATGATTTCGAGCATTTTATAAATATTAGTAAAGGTGAATCATCCCATCAATCTTTTGAGAAATGTACTATTATTATCCATGTTACAAATAAGAGATGGAGAAATAGAGATATTAATAAATGACACAGTGTCTCACAGCAAATATGCAGCAGGTCCAGGGTTTACACATAGCCATCTGTCTCCAGCATCTGCACTCTTGAGCACTATACTTGGGATTTCTTTAATTTATGAAGGCAAAAATAATAATACTAATTAAACTCTTGACATAGCCACAACTGAGATAATATCCTTATATTCAGATCTATGTAATCCCATTGGAATTATTTTTAAAAAACAAAGACATTACTGTTTAATTTGCATAATTTCTATAAATTCAAAACTACCACCACAGAATCACAGTATGACTCAAAATTTAATTTATTGTCAAATATCAACAGTGGTTCTCAAATCTCTCTAGAAGCTTACTCAAGATGAAGAACAATAGGAGGTAGTAATTTAAAAATTTTTTTAAAATCATTTTTATAATATTCCACTTAAAATCAAATCAGGGATCTGTAAGGATGCCTCAACTAATTATATATTCAGTTTCAAAAATCATTTACTGAGTCCTTGTTTATGTACAGATATTGTGCCTCACATAAAATTAAAACAAATTATTATCATTCTTTTTTTTTTCACAAGCAAAGAGATAGAACTTGCTATAATTTATTTTATTTTATTTTATTTATTTAATTTTTTTTTGGCTTGGGAGCACATAAGAGCACTTTATCAGTGGGAGGAGAAAATTTTAATCTCGGTTCTTTAGAAATCGAACCAACCAGTTCTGCAAATTTGCTTTTATACCATGAGTTGAGTTGGTATCTAGCTTATTTCAAGATAAATTTTAGGACAGGAGTTACTGCGCCTAGAGGGTTATTCTACTTTTCAGTTGAAAAGATGGAATCTCTTGTGGCATACACAAAACAAAGTGGGTGTCCTTTAATCATACAAAAACTGGAAGTGAAATATCGAAGACTAATGAAGCTTGTCTTTATTTTTTTGTGAAAAAGTTTCTTAATATGCTAATGTCTAGTTGAAGAAAATTTTTGATATCCCTTTTGCTTTTCTGAACATTAAACTGACTTCATGGATGTGCTGAGGTTTTTAAGCAAATAACTAGCACACATGACCTAGATCTTTTCTTTGTCTTCCTTTACCAAGATCTCACTTACTATTATTTAAGTTATTAAAACATGTTAAATTGATGGACCTTGAAATAATCATACTAAATGAAATAAGCCAGACAGGAAAAGCTGAAAATCATATGATATCACTTATATGTGGGATGTAAATATAAAAGCAACAAAGGAACAGGACAAAAAAACAGAGACTCATGGACATGGACTATAGATTGGTGGTTACCAGAGGGTAAGGGGTTGGGGAGGAGGGGGGAGGTAGACAGAGTAAAGGGGGTCAAATATAGGAGGGTAGGGGGAGGGTGAAGTGGGTAAAGGGGATCAAATATATGGTAGCTGAAGGAAACTGGACTTTGGGTGGTAAACACAATAGAATATACAGATGTCAAATTATAATGTATACCTGAAAATTATATAATTGTATCAACCAATGTTACCCCTATAAACTTGATTAAAAAAAAAAACATGTTAATAGTTTGTCGGTCAAAAATGAAGACTTCTATAATTTGTTCAGTGTGTGTGTGTGTGTGTGTGTGTGTGTGTGTGTGTGTGTGTGTATGTGGAGGTGTTTGGTTTTAAATCTGATGGTCTTGTAGTGTGCACTACAGGAACCATAAGCCTTCATATTTTGGAGTACTTTGCATTTACTCCCCCTAGTCTACGGTTTATTTGCTGATTGGCATGAACTTTAGGCTTTATAAAAGCTATCAGTTATGTTCAACAGAAAACAGCTATGAGATCTGTTTCAGAGAAGAAAGACTGCAGTTGAAGGAATAGGACAAGGGAATTGAAAAGAAGAGGGAACTCAACAGACTAGAGCACAGGAACTATAAATGTTAGATCACAGCTGAGATGATCGGAGACATCCCAATGTGGGGTTTGAGAGATGAGGACAATTGTCACATGAAGAGAGAATGTAGCCATGCTAAGGGAAGGAAAATTTCAGGGAGGAGGAATAGAATCAAAGAATTATGTTCCTGAGTCCCAGGTATAGTTGGTGTAAATTCTGTTATCTGAGAAACCATAATAAAGGCTTTGAACTCCAGTGTACTGAGTTCTTATTTCAAAATCCCTTGGTATTCAGAAATTTCTTCCCGAGGAGGGGGCAGAATATCTCCAGGAAGAAGAATTTCCATGAATTAATTTCATGTAATTACAAAATCAAAAGTCCAAAGTGATAAATCGGAGTATTTTCTTGAGTGCTGAGGGTATTCTTGATCTCAAGACAAAGTAAATGCATGAGAATATATCAAGAAAAAAAATCAAGGATAAAGATCCAGAAATACTTACTAACAAATTTTCCTTTTGGAACTTGTGAGTTTGATTCTATGATTATATTGTCATTAATCTCACCAAATTTAACTGACTTAATGATGCCATTTTCTGAGCACATACTCTCAAGCAGAATGACTACTGAGCTATCTTCTTATAGCTAGAATCTACACTATTGTTTTGTATTGCAATGTATTTTATTGCATTGCTTCAAAAAATATAAAAATACTGCAGTATAAAGACTTGCAAAATTAAGTCAGAATTTGAGGTGATCTAACATTTATCAATGGATTACTTATAAGATCTGATATTTCAAAGATTAGAGAAAAGAGCATATTGCCTTTTCATTTTCCTAGATTCAAATTCTATCACCGTATCAAGTTGGATCATCACAAAGCGAAGTAAATGGACTGTGTTATCTCTGTCCCCGAAAGATGTGTCTTCTCTGAATTATGATGTAATGTTATGCCCTTAGCTTGGATAACTAGGCTGTAGCTGCCTGAGCCTGATTAGATTTTTCTCTCCCACAGATATTAAACTAGCAGGTGGGACATGAGGCTTGTTCTCATGGAGAGAAAGTGTTGAGGTTGGGTGCTTGGTAAATTTTTTTGTGTACTCAGGAATGCAAAAAAATCTGACCTGAATTCTATAAAGAATATCGAAAATGTCAGTTGTGTGTACGTGTGTGTGTGTCCTTGAAAATATTATCTTCCTTTACCCTTTGATATTTAGTTATTAATACTAATGCTAATGGCAATAACAATAAAATATTATTTTGCTAATGATAGTATGACTGATTAATGTCTATTTTTTTAAGTAAGATCAATAATCACAACAATAATGATGATTCATATAGGTTTGTGATGTAAAATCCATTTTAGACTAAGTCAGTGACTAATTAAGAAAAAAAATCGCTTGTGACTGGCACTCATTTTTGAGGAAAAGAGAGAAGGAATAAATTTTTCAGAGAATAAATTTTATAGTGAACATTTTCAGAAATCAGCATAAATATATTGGAAGAAGAATTTCAGCTGAACTACTTGTCCACAAACATTAAAAATGAGAAAAGAAGGGGAAAGAAAGTGTACAGAAAGCAAAAAGAGGAATAGATATTGCTCTTATAATAGCAAGAAATAAATAGACAAATCACCATAAAGTCAAAGCCAAAATGTTGATAACCTGATAAATTCTGATGATATGAAATTGGAATACATCAGCATAGAGATATAGAGCCTGACAAAACTAGATTTCTTATAGCACACAGATCTTGCCGAATTTTGTGCAAAAGACAGATGGCAATGACATTTCTTTGATGCTCTCTGTTAGATTATCATTTACAAGCTCTGTCTGGCACTCATAAAAGTCATCTGGAGAAACATTTCTAGAAGTGAATACACTCCTCCTCTCCTCCTTTCCATCCCATCCCACCCCGACTTGAGAAATAGAGAAATAGATTTAGTACCTCTGGAGTGGAACCCCAATACCTGCACTTTAAATACTACACTCAGATTATTCTGTTGGAGATGGCCCATGGACTATGGTTTGGGAAATGCTAATTTTCATTTTATATTAGTCAGGAATATAAATGTATTTTAAAATTTCAAATGGTACTAAAGAAAACACAAATGCTATATTGAATGTAAATAGATTAGAAACATCTTTTTAGATAGTTTCTGAGGTGCCATAATGCAGTGTTTCAAGGAGCAGGGATTAGAACTAACGGAAACTACATGTGGGCCCTGTTCCTAGAATGTTCTGGCTGCATGATTCTGAGTCATCACTTACACTCCTTGAGCCCTAGTTTCTGTTCTGTAAAATGGGAAACAAATGCTCAATGTACAATATAGTTGTGAGAATTGAAGGAGAAAAGAAATGGAAAACACTAAGTATTATCCTTCGGACATTTTTAGTATGATTTTCTTCTGTATATTTACCCTAATTATTCTATCTGGCATTACTTCTAACTTGTAAATCATTTCGAATATTTTTAATTAGGTTATAAATTACTGGAAGTATGTAGAAGAGTTATACAATTTTTTTCTTGATAATTTTCTCTGAGAACACAAGCAAATTCGATTTTAAAATTAACAAAATCTGTGATGCCCTTGAAATTATTTAAAACCTAAGAATACGTAAAATGCTTTATAATTATTATAAAATCATAAAATTATATATCATAAAATTACCAAAATTAAAGTACTTATAAAGTAATTGGACTTTGAAAATATTTCTGACAGGATAAGGGTTTTGAAACAGATTTTCCTGGAAGAAAACAAAATGAAATGCAAAACATTGTTCCAGTGGAAATAAGCCATTAGTGGGAAAAAATAAAATTACTGTGCATGTGTATCATATTTGTAGAAATTATGTCCCAATGTCAGTATAATTACCTACTTAAAAAATAACAAAGGGACCATGCAAATAAAGATATTGCTACATTTGGACTCATAAATACTTCACCTCACACTTACATAACTCCACCAAGAAATTCATGTATATTGTAGTAGATTCCAAACATTTTGTTTATTGACACTTCAAGGTAACATAAAGAATTTCATTAATTTGGCATTAAGTGTGAAGTCTCAGAATTCTTTTTCATTTTTTAGTAGATTAATGTATCTGGGGGCATTAGAATATTAGCAGAAACTGAGGAGTATTATTGCACAGAAAGACAGATGGAAAATTTTTTTGGAGAAAATCTCAGAATTCTGTTATTGCTTTTAGCACATATTTAACTGGTTTACTTTTAATGTCCAAGCAAAGTTTGGTTTCAACCTCTTGTCTCTTTGACAAGGATGCTCTGTAGAAGAGGGAATTTGTCTTCCTCTCCTCTGGCCAACTCGAAGGTACTAAGAGGGTACTTTTCTCCATTCAGCACCATCATTAGCCCTTATGGTGACTTTGAGAGGATTAGAAAGTGATGACACTTCTTTCAAACAGACAGTGCCTCATATGCCAACACGCAAAGGCTTAGCAAGTGCAGTACAAGCTATGGTATATTTTCATCTTTTCCGTTTGGTGGGATACCCTTGCACAGAGAAAAGTCTGGGTCTGCCCAGCCTAGAGGCCTCTGTAGGAAGTGTCATTCACCTGATTCTCCTGCTACAGAGTAACTGGAATGGGCCTGGGTGCTGGTGTTTCCTCAGGATTTAGAGTAACCCAGGTATTCAGGGGCAAAGCAAGGTCACGGTGGACCTGACTTGTCACAAACTTCCTGTGGCATAGCTGCCAGTGCCCAAAGCTGTCTTGGTTGTGTATCTGGCACATTTCTATGTTAGGAGATCAAAGCTTGTATTCATGCCAGCTGAGGGAACATTTTTTAGGATAAAAATGTCCAAATTTCATTAATATAGGCAGCTTTTAGACAGGCATAAGAGCATAGATTTATGACTAATAATTTTAGGTTTGAATGCCTCTCAACTATAATTTTTGCTATTTGAGGTCACTTGACTTGTTTGTGTTTGTCTACACATAGTGTTAGTTTGCTGGTTGATGGTGACAATTTGGAAAAATTACTAGATTATGAAAAAATCAATAAGTTCTAGATAAATGTTTCAGTATTAAAAATCGACTACATAAGAGTTTGCGATCTGTGCAGGCCAAAGACCAAAAGAAGTGGCTTGTATAATAAAGTTGACTCAGTAAATTGGGGATATTCAAACTCTGCACGTTCCAAAGAAGGGGCGGGCCCTGGTCAACTTCTGGGGGATAATGTTCACACTTTCAGAATATCCTGCTTGATAATAGTGTATTGGTGATTTGAAATTCGTTGAGCCACTTCTTCAGATAGTTTATGCTAACAATGTGATTTATGAGGGGGACTTTAGGCCAAGCTATATCTATTTGGCCTCTGACGGAGGTAGAGACAGAATAAAGTCAGAAAGGTGAGTGCTCCATGCCTATATGACCACTCCCCAATAAAGATGCCTGAGTTCAAAGCCCAGATGAACTTCCCTGGCTGATAATACTTTGTAGGTGTTGCTACTCATCATTGTTAGGAGAATTAAGTATTGTTTACACAACTCCGCTAGGAGAGGAAATGTGTGCCTAGTCTCTCCTGGACTCTGCCTTTTTAACCTCTGCTGATTTTAATCTATATGCTTTTTTCTGTGATAAACCATAATCATAAGTATAAAATTTTTCTAGAATTCTGTAAGTTCTCCTAGAGAGTCACTGAACCTGAGTGTGTTCTTAGAAATCCCAGGCCCAGTAATACAGAATTTTTCATCTAACTTGTAGTTGAATAAATATCACTTTAAACAAATAAAATGCCATGTTTATTTGGCAAAAACCAGAAATAGTGATTGTAGTCCATGCTGTCAAGTATATAAACAAATATACAATTTAATAATTCTACCAGAAATATAAATATATATATATATCTTTTTTCAAATGAACTTTGTTTACTTATCATATGTCAAGATTTTAGTTTTTTAGAGCAGTTTTAGATTTAGAGAAACATTGAATGGAAGATACATAATTCCCATATACCCTTTGAAACCACACATGCATAATTTCCCTTATTAACATTCCCCAACCAAAGTGCTGTACTTGTTGCGATTGATGAACCTAAACTGACACATCATAATTACTCATTTTTTATAGTTTATATTATAATTCACTCTTGAGTATTCTATGGTTTTGGACAAATGTATAATCCATCATGATAGTAGTATACAGAATATTTTTACTGCCCTTAAAAAAGCTTTGTGCTCCACCTTTTTATCATTCTTCTGTTCAGACCTCTGGCAATCAGTGATCTTTTTATTGTCTTAATAGTTTTACCTTTTCAAATGTCATAGTTGGAATCATATAATTTTTAGCTTTTTCAGATTGCCTTTTTTCACCTAGTAATGTGCATTAAGAGTCCACCATATTTTATCATGGGTTGATAGCTCATTTCTTTTTAGTGCTCAGATTGGATTAGAGGATCTTACAGAAACTTTCAAGCTTTAATTTTCTGAGATTCTGTAATCCTTGCTACTAAAAGAATACATGATTTTTGCACCACAACTAAGTATATGTGCAACCAGCTGATCAAAGCTGGACTCCACATTCGAGAAGAGACCATAATTCTCCTCTAACAGAATTGGGTCTTAAGTCAGAGGCAGAGTAGTACAGTTTGTCTGGAAGATGAAGTTGTATAATTTGTTTGTAATGTGAAACTGCATGTTCTTTGCTGTCAACTGTTCTACCATGTGAATCACAAGGCAGATCTTTAGAGAGAGAGAGAGAATAATAAAGCAAATGACTAGAGAATAGTAGAATAGAAAATAGCAGTATAGAGAATAGAAAATAGTCCGTCTTGTCATTCAGTTCCTTGTGTGAGTTTTTCCTAATTGTACTGGTGGTCAATGAGACACCCCAATACCTTTGTAATTAATTTTTCTTTTTGCTTAAGCTAGTCCTATTTTGACTTTTGTCACATGTAATGAAAAGAATCTTATCTAATGTATATCTTTACTTTCTATTTCCACTTCTCCATCTGGGCTCTAGGCAACTTCATATTGATTTAAGTCAATTAAGAATAGAGTAATATATTAATTTATGTCAAAATGCTGATGACCATATAGTATGCATTTTAGAAATATCTGTAATTTGTAAAAAAGATGATTTTTCTTTTATCAAAGGAATGCATTTCTAATGGTATAATTTTAAGTACTGTGACTCCTGGAACAGGAACTTACACTGGTGGAGAAAGAGGTTTAGCCTCTCACTGAAGCTGTGTAGATGCCTGATTATTAGACCATATACAGGATAAATTTGAGGGGTTGGTCAAATGAGACTGAAGATTGGTCATTCTCCGTAAGAATTGTTGACTTTTGTCTTTTATCATTGCTCCAGTAATTTTGCTATGTCTACAGGGAAAGAAGTAGACATTCTAGATTTGAACGTTTTTATATTGGGAAGAACAATGATCAAAATCTTACTAGCATTGAGAAGATATAGTTGTATTTCACTAAATTGAGCTCATTAAAATAAAATTAGTCTGCTAGCCTTTATATTCCATTTAAGAGTTTCTATAATTAAAATATATCCTCAATTAAAACATAAGATTATAATTCATAAGGAGACATTATTGCTTATCCAAATATTGCAAAATGTAAAATAAACAAATTTCCACTAGAACGCCCACATTAAAGAAATTGCCTTTATTATTTTGTGTACTGATAAGCAGTTAATAATATGATTTAATTAGATACTTTAAGGCTGTTAACATAATAGACAAACACTAAATCAAATAAAAAAGTACTTTTATACATTGTAAGTTATTTTGGGTCTATTGAATATAATTTTAGGTGTGACTGTATTTTAAAATTGATATCACTAGATGTGTATATGTGCACTCATTAAAAAATATATCTAGGTAATGGACCTTATCTAATGTCTGTGTCTCGAAATGTGTCTATATCTATATCTGTATTTATACCTACAATCTATGTCTATATCTGATATATATTATATATATGAAATGACTATATACATATGTATGATATATATTATATAGTGATGCATAGGCATCATTATTACATACACATGCAGTCATACTTTAGCTCTGGTAGCCAGATACTAGATTTGCTGTGAATGAGACTTACCTGGACTTCAACTTCCTCATTTCTATATTTGGGTAATAACAATTTCCTCATACCATTTGTGATAAAGGTTAAACTGAATCAGAAGTACAAAGCATCTCAGACATAATTTCTCTTCATTGTACATAGTTAATTTCAGTGTTACTTTTTAATATGTTTTCTTTATTTTTCACACAATAAGTTTGCTCAGACTATCTAAAATAGAGAATTAAAGTTATTATTGTGACAACTGAGATAAGATGTATGATTTATGTCACAAATTATGTATGTAGTCTATGCAGTCAAGCATTATCTCATATAATCGCAGAGCTACTAAACCAGGTGTTCTGGATTAAGATCTTCATTAGAACTATTGATGACAGAAAAGCAGGAGGAACAACCAGAAACTAACTCATGAGAATATTACTATGGGTGAGTTTGGTGGATTGTCTAATTCTCTTTGGTTCTTAGCAGTCAGTGGAGCATAGAAGAAGAATTCTTGCCTCTTTAAACTGATCTTTTGAGAATTAAAAATGGATCCCACCTTCTAGATTAACTTGATCCTAGGGAAGTTCTGTAATCAATCATTTTACACATTATATAAACTTAATTGAATATGGACTTGTAGTTTATGTATACCCAGGGGATTTGCATGTGAATTTTTCTTGCTAATTGTATAAAATAGCATTTTCCCACTGAGTAAATTTCAAGCATCAGTGAGCTGTTTGTGAGATATTTGAAAAAATGGTGCTTTCTTCATAGTGCTTATCAAGTCGGTCCAAGTAAGTTATCTCTTTGCAAATTCATTCTTCTAATACTTAAAAATATACTTTTTCAGAACACTTTTTTTCCTAAAAGGATGATTGCAAGAAATTTTTCTTCAAGATATAGGTGAAAACTATTTACTACTTTGTCAGGTATATTAAAATATTATCTCCAAAGAATATGGGACTCTATCCTTTCCATCTCAAATTCTATGTATAATAAGGAACTTGATACATCTCTAGCCCACATCCCATGACTAAATTTCATTTTCTTGGAAATGTAATCATATAGTTAAACATATGTGAACATAAACAGCTAGTTCAAAATATAATCACCAATGGTTTACAGTTAACTAATGGTAATAATATGCTCCTGACTTTCAGAACTTCAGTCTTTTGGAACGTATTTACAATGTCAGAAGCAAGCGTGAAAAGCCGTTGGTAGTATTAAATGCAGGTGCATATTACTCTCTGGAAAGTTTGGAAATATCTTCAGAGGTGCAACTGGTGTTTAATAATTAACAGTCAGGTGTGGAAGAGTTACTAATGAATAAGCTTACTAAAAAATTGGCAACATAGGTAATACTGCTAAGATAGACAAACTGACATAAGAGGGAAGAGACAGAAGAGCTATATAAAAAAGTCAGGATAACGCCAAATGTTTAGCGGTTCGACATGTTTTAATTTAGAGAATATTTAATTTTTAATTGGGCATTAATTTTTCATTGTAAAACAGATGTCCCCAGGCTTCACAATCCTAACATCATAAACGGTTCATAAACATCTAAATCTGGATTTTACTAGCTTCATATCCAGTCCCCCCTATACACACACACACCAGCATAGACAATATCTTTTTGACCGATTTCACAATTTTCTTCACTTAGGTTATTTCTAGGTATTCCAAACAGGTGATTCATCTGGTTTGACGTTCATTCTTAGGCCACCACTCATGAAACTCTTCTGCTCTTTTCCACGTCCCCATTCGTTGCTCTTCAGCTTCTAGTAGCACCACATTCTACTGTGGGCTACTTCTGAGTGCTCATCTCAGTGTGTTCCTCACCACACTGCTGCTCTCCCATAGGCCACAGCTCAGAACCTCATTTCAGCCACCAGTGAATCCACCATACGCATGCTACTTATTGCCATGCCATGGACCATTGGGTCCTTATCTCCCACTGCTGCCACTCTTCCCCAGATTATTGCTGCTCATTCTTTTTCTTAAGAAATAAAATACTTTTGTATAGGAACTCCAGCAACGTCATTGTATTCTGAGTTATGTCAATGACCACTCTTAACTTGAAGGCACTGCTTTCTTCCTCAGAGTCCACAGAAAACCATCATCTTATAACTGGAATTTAATTTACTCCTCTCTAGATCTCCATGTTATTGCTTAGCTCATCGGTTTAGCTCATCATATCTGACTCCCGATTTTTAATAGTTTCTTTCTTGGGCATAGAGAGTAAAAACGACCCATTTCACTTTGCAGTTTGATTCCTGGTGTTGCCTTCATTGTCACCATCCAGCTGAAGTTTACTAAGTATTCTTATGTATTACTGAAACCCATGAATTGACAAATAATAAGTATTCTCTGCTCAGTTTCTAATGCCAAATGAAATCAGATATTTGTTATGTTTAGTGTTTAGGGAGAAGAAGGAAGTATCCATAAACTAATATTTCACGTGTCAAAATCTCAGTTCTAGCTCTGAATCCACCATCCATTTACTTAATTATTTAATTCCAATATTCATGTAGAACAGAGTCAAAATTGTTAATACATACTCCTAGGGTGATCATTAACACACGTACATTGCTTATACACATTTCTTCTGTCTTTAGTCTTACAGATTCCACTAATTTCCAAAGTTACTTAGGTCAGCATTCTTTCCCATCCCCACCCCTTCTTCAGCGAGATTGTTTTATATATTTTACTACCTTTAGATTTTTTTGGTCACATTCTGCATTCCTTCCTGGGACTTATGACTCCTACATGACTTTTTAAAAATGTACACTCTTTGTGCTGTAAAGTTTTAAGTATTCAGTGAACACTTAATATCTTGTGTTCATTGGTATAGTACCCTACTGAGTAGTTTCATTGCCTTAAACAATCCCCTGTGCTTCACTTATTCTATTTTTCATCCTTTCCTCTCCTGAGCCCCTGGCAACGATTGACTTAGTTATTATCTCTAGTTTTGCATTTTCCTGAATACCATAAATTAGAATTAAATAGTATGCACATTTTAATGATTGGCTTTCTTCACATAGCAACATGAATTTAAGATTTATTCATGTCTGTCCATAGCTTGAAAGTTCATTTCTTTTTATTGCTGAATAATATTCCACTGTGTAGATGTACCACAGTTTATGTATTCACCTGTCAAATGACATCTTGGGTTGCTTCTAATTTTTAGTGATTATGAAAAAAGCCATTAAAAACATTAACATGTAGGCTTTTTAAATATAATCACACATTTTCAATTCAGTTGGATAAATAACTAGTAGTATGATTACTGGATTGTACAGTAAGACTGCATTTGTTTTTATACAAAATTTCCAAATGGTCTTCTAAAATGGCTGCTCATTTTGCATTCCCACCAATGAATGAGAATTCCTACTGCTCTGCTTCTTCGTGAGGACTTGGAATTGTAAGTTTTGGGATGTTATGCACTCTAATAAATGTGTAGTGCTATCTCATCATTGTTTTAATTTGCATTTCCCTAAGATCTTTAAAAATAATATTTGGAGTCAATATAATAATAACATAATAAGACATTGTTGTGTACATAACTTATGAGCATGAGTATATGTTTTTATTTTTGTAGCCTTAAAATAAAACTATAATAATTTTAAGATTTTTATTAGCTATTGGAAATTCATTTCTGATCATAGTTCTTGTATTTATACATGTTTGAATACATAATGTAAAGCAACATATGTGCCATATGAATAAATGTAAAACAATGATTGCACATATATGTATATATTAAATTGCCAAATATTTTAATTTGTGAAAATAATTTATTTTAAAATTTTATTAAAATATTTGTGTATAAGTGAGTTTTCATATATATTCGGCAATAAAAAATCTTACTTATGAGAATCATTTAAAAGGCAGAAATGTAAACAAAGCAGAAAGGTAAACAAACTGCCCTACGCAGTTTCATAATATGGTTGGTTTTCATTCTATAAAATTAAACAATGAGACAAATTTCTTGCTAAAAAATGTAATACCTGTGCATTTCTCAAATATTGGTGGAATGCTAGAGCACCATCTCTTACCGACAGTCATTAATGACTCTAATAAATGGGAGACCTTAGTTCAAACAAACACATTATTCCAAATGACAAAAGTGTAAGTATGACTAATTAATGAATTTGCTAATATTTGTTCTCTATTTATGAGAACATTGCTCTGTGTTAGAACTAATTACCTGTACATATACTTCAGAAAATATACCCATATCTCTAAAGCTGGGTATATCATGTCATAGTTCATATAATAATGGCCTTTCTGTTTATTTTAAAGCTCTAATACACAAATACTAGTTTAGGATAATGGAATAAATCATATTAATTTAAAAATTATACTACAAGGAAGGCTTTATTTCAAAATTGAAATCAGAATTCGGAGAGCTCTTATAATTTATGCACCTGCTACAGTCCTTTGGAGAATGAAGCGCACTATGAGAAATTGATGACTTGACACTTGACAAAATTTACACAAAACCCAAGCCTAGGCCTGGGCATTCTGTTATATGGCAACCTTAAAGGTTGGTGGACTATTTCTTTCATAACACTTTATTTTTAAATTTGTTCGTACTGGAAAACTGGAACATGATCAAAGTACTTCAGATCATCACTTCGAACTGTCACTGAAAAATAGGAATGACACCAACAAAAAATCAGAAACAAAAACAAACTAAAAGGCTTTAGATAGACAGCGAAGAGATTAATCATACTGAAGTTCAGTATAATACAAACAAATATTATTCAAATCCTTTTATATCTTTTTTTCTATCCTGTTTATTTCTAAGAAATCACCACCGCAACATCATCGCAGTTCCTTATACTGGGTGCCCATTATGTACCAGCCATGGTGTTAAGTACTCCCTCTGTATAACATCTCTATTTCTCCCAACAACTTGCTTTGAAGGTGGTATTTCACTTACAAGTGAGGAAACTCCAGAAAAGTGAATGGAACATAAATATTTACCCATATTTACACAGCTGGTAAGAGGAAGAGGCAGAATTTTAACCTAGATGTTGATATCATAGCATTTGCTCTCTCATGCTGTCAACGTTTTACCACAACACACAAAATGGCTTTGAATCATTAGTTAATGTTATAAAGGAATTTTCATATTCTCTAGTGTAATCCTTTTTTATTTCATAGACATAGAAGCTGAGGTCCACAGAAGTTTGACTCTTTCCTCAATGTCCTACAGCTGATTTATGAGAATCTCTGCTTGGGAGGTAGCTCTTATGAATACAAAATAGTTTTACCTTGAAAACCAATGAGGGTGCAATTATAAGGAAAGGCTATGAAGCATAAAAATATCCCTACCAGAGTATGATATCTTTATAACTTTTGACCTTAGCTTGTCCTTAGCTCAACTTTCTCTTTACTAATGGAGGGTTTAATGAATTTTCAAGTATCTAATTTAAGTCTATTCTCAGTTCGTCCATTCTGATTTGTCAAAATTGACACTGGGATCATTGGTACTACTGTAGAACGCTGAGGAAGTAGTCTCTTACTTTTTTCTCTTGTCTTTTATTTTCTTCACTACCATTATTTAGTATGTGAAGTACTATTTTTTATTCATTTTTAGAAACGTGAAAAAGAACAATATTGCTTTTACTCCTCTAATAATTTAATATCCCCCTAAATGATAGCAAGTGTGAAAAGATATTTGATTTATTACGTTAAATATGTGGCTTTGTTTTAAAATATAGTGTAATATTGCTTTTTAAATGATATTAGTTATCTGTGCTGTGGACTTTCTTAATGGCCTCTTAATGTAATAAGCACATGCATTTATGTATCACCCTGAAGTAACCATTGAAGAAGTAAGAAATTTAAACAATTTAATTTTAAAATTGCTATATTTAAAGAGAGTTGATGGAGACCTTAGTTTATCTTTGGCAAATGTAGAAAACATGACAGCATTCTTGTCATTCATATCTTGAGTGGGGAGAAAAGATAAGTAATATCTGTCGAAATCAGGAATCCTAATAGAGCTTATAACTTTAGAGTTAAGCTATATTGTACAGTTTTTAAGAATCCAGAAGCGGCACATGTAAATATATAATTCAGGCTAACAAAAACTAATTTGTCCATATTCTTGTCTTCTCCTTCTGGTCTCTTTTTTTCCTAAATATGTATACAAAGATCTTACTGGAAAACATTTTGGAATCTGAGATGTTACTGAAAAATGAAGAAAGAAATTGTCCTATTCCAATTGCCAGTTATAGTAATAAGAATAAAAATCGAAGTGAGACCAGATAGGATCAGTTAATACTGGACAGTAGCTACATTAGAAAGTTTCCAATATGAGTTGTTTTAAAATGCAGAGTAGTATCACTTTTAGAGTCCAGAGTCTCTTTAAATTTTTTAATAAAAATTATTGTGATGACATTGATTAATAAAATCAAATAAGTTTTAAGTGTACAATTCAACAGTTTGTCATATACGGATTGCATTGTGTGTTCACCACCCAAAGATAGATTTCCTTTTATCACCATTTGAGCCCTTTTACCCCTATCTACCTCCCCGCATTTGCCCCTTCCCTCTGGTAACCACTAATCCACTGCGTCCATGAGTCCGTTTGTTTGTCATGTTTGTTTGTTGTTCTCAGTTTTATATCTCGCATATGAGTGAAATCATATGGTTTTGAACGTCTTCTGTCTGACTTATTTCACTTAGCATGATTATCTCAAGATCCAACCACATTGTTGCAAATGACAGTATTTCATCTTTTCTTATGGCTGAGTAATATTCCATGGTATATATGTACCATAGCTTCTTTATCCAATCATCTATTGTAGGATACTTTAGTTGCTTTCATGTACTTGCCACCATTACAATGTGCTTTCATTTATTTTATTACATAAGATCTAAATTAAACTGTAATACCTCTGTTAAGTATTTTAATATTAATTTTTCTCTTATGTTGAGTTCCAAGATCTACAGGTCAGATCTTGATCCAAGAGTTTTTACAATGTTGTTGTTTAGGGAGAAACTGGCCCTAAATAGCAGAGCCTGTGAAGTATGGATTCATTTACATCTGAAGGGATAAAATCAAACACAGAGTTTCACTAAGCCAAAGATTCTCAAACGGTGCATTGGAGTCACCTGAAGGGCTTGTTAAAACAGATTGCTGGCCCCATCGTCCCAGAGTTTTTGATTCCACATGTTTGTGAAAGGGCCTGAGGATTGGCATGTCTCACAATTTTCCAGGAGATGCTAATGTACTGGTCTTGGGATCACTCTTTGGAAACCTCTGAACAGAGACTTTTAGGGATGCCCAATCAATAGTAAAGCCAGAGTTTCTAGATATTCTTTATTTTATACAGAGGAAGCACTCTAATTTCTGGGTATATGATAGCTGTATTCTCCTTCACACTTTTATTATTCAATGAGATTTCTATCTTTTTTTTTTTTGTCATTGGAAGTAAGGTGCTTATTTCTTTTGAGGTAAATATAATTTGTTCAGTATTTTTGTCTTTTTTGGGAAGAGAGAGAGTGTGACATGTTTCATTCACTGTTGAAACCCTGACCTAGATATTTTGAATCAAATCAGCTGCCCTTCCTTTACCAACTATAATATAAAAAATGTGGATTATTTTTAGGCTTTAAAAAAAATTAATAGACTTCAGTTTTTAGAGAAGTTGTAGGTTTACATAAAAATTTAGCAGAAAATAAGACGTTTTCATATACTCCATTTCCCTTCCCCAACAGTTTCTCTTATTATTATCTTACATTTGTTTGGTATATTGATTATAATTGAAATATTGATATATTAAAGAATGTGGATTTTAGAATTGTACAAAGACACAGGTAAATGCTAGTTCTGCAACTTAACTACTTGATGAACTTGGTCTGGTTACTTATCCTATCTGAGCCTTGTTGGTAAAAATAGACTTAATAACAATGGATTCTTAAGGCTATTGTGAGTATAAAATGTAATACATTAAACTAATTTATGCATATGATTCAATCATTAAAACTCAGCATTGTATATACAAAATCAGGTCTTCGAGGGCAACTTATAAGAGTTTTAATGACAATTTTGTTCATGCATAACAGAAATTGTGGAATATTTAAGTATTTTAAAGTATTTTTTAATTAATATTTTTATCATCTTTGTAGGTTTCATGCTTTAGGAAAACTTTTACCAAAATCAAGGGAAATGTCCATCTTCTTTCCAGGCCACAAAGTACTTAATAAATTAATTTCAGGTCAATAAATCAAATATATGGAATTTTATTGAACGAGCATCAACTAAAGAGAATAGTTGACAAAGATTTTTAAAATTTTTCTGAAGATAATATTTTTCAAAAAAGCTTACCTACACTGTTTTTTTAATTCTTTGGTGGCAAAGATCCTGTCTTTAAACTATTTCAAAGGTCTCATCAAATCCTGAGACTCTTCTTAAAAGTGGCAGAAAGGATTGTCCACTGATATAGTTTCATGAACAAAAAACTGTCAAAGTTTCTTGCTCTTAGGTTGAGCTATCTCCCATTTTTTGTACCCATAATGACTGTCAGTGAAGAAATCATAACTTTTCCTTTCCATCTGGGGCACTGAAAAGCAGAACTTCTTTTATTCTCTAACATGCATATTACAAAACAATGGACAAAAGTAATTCTTCTGATATAGTGCAAAATATAAAGACTAAAAAATATTTTGTTTTTGTTTTTTCATTGTAATAAATTATAGAATGAGATGGTGCCATTTTGCTTTTGATAATGAGAGTAACCAAGTTCATACGTTCACAGATGAAAGAAACATCAATGCATGATTAGTGGCCAAAAAGGTCCCTGGGCCTCCCTCAACAGACTGTTGAAGGATCCCTGGAAGAGTCCACAATGAAAAATATACCTTCTTTCTACATGAATGGCACAGGAAAAATAAAACAGAAAACTTTGCATTCGAATTGAAAGCTAGACAAAAGTGCCATCTTGATTCAGAATTCTAAGGTTTCTACTACATGTAACATAGATGGATTAAAGTTAAAGAACCCACAAGTCTAGATGTTGAATATCCTCCTTGATAGAAGAATACATCTTTTCCTCCAAATAAACCAGAAGAGATTCTGTACCCCATGAATTCCACAAGGTTTGACAGGAAAATGGCTGAGAAGAGCATAAGCTGTGAGGTCCCCAAGAACTATTTAAACTAGAGTGGCTTTTGTTGTCAGCAGATGCCAGGCAATGGTAGTGCCACGGCCCAAGGGCTCCAACAGAAAGCTTGAAGTACTGACACCTATGGTCTTGCAGGGAATCGTTTTTAAGATTCTGTCTGATGCAGGAAGTATTTAATTATCAGAATTAGACCTGAAAACTCAGATGACTGTCAAGTTATACTTAACATGGGCAGCTTTTGGTAGAGGTTGTAGTAGCCAGAGAGAAATAGCAGTTCTTAAGTTCTTTTTTGTCTCAATGATTATTTAGGTAGACAAAATGGTCTTAAGAATCAAGTCTCTTCCTACTCTGGAAGAGATACAGTAACACATCATCTCACTTTTGTCCCAAATAGCATAATCTATGCAAAGATGTATTTCTCCTACTTGGACTGCCCATGGGGCTAGATCATACAAACTCTCTTATGCAGTTATTTTTTGGTTAATTGTCTTTTGTCTCTCAGATTCTATCCTGCTATTCAATAATTTTCTCTGTATTGCTAGGGGACTGAACCTGCAAATGTTTTGTAAATTCCCAGGAACAGACTTTCAGGTCAACGTCCTAGGAGACAGCTGTCATGGAGCGCTGGTAAAAGGAAAGAAAAAGAAATTTTCTCTGCTTCCCGCATTGTCAACATGGTGACTGTAACAGTGGCTTCAGCAGTGGCAGTGGTGGTCTCAACAGTCTCAACTCAGTGAGAGAGAGGGTGCCTGAGTTCCCATGAACATCAATAGAAGAGGCAGAGGCAGCACCCTCGGGAGCCTGAGGCACCTGTGAACTTACAGCCTCCTTCATGCAATTATAAAGTCCTTCAGACTGCTTTACCACCCCTTCTTCATCTTCACTTTCTTTCTGCAGCATTGCCCCCTTTAGATCTCTGGTCTCTCCAAAGTTCTTCCAATCCCTTGCTTCATAGTCCTGTTTGCTTGATATCACTAGAGTGGTTTCTATTTCTCAACTAAGCTTTGACTCATTTGGTATTTGTAAAAGAAATAGACTCAGAAATAGGCTTCCAAGGATTGTTATCTGGGCATGTTAATTTAATTTTCATCTCACAGTTGTAACCTCTCGGCCAGTGAATAATGGGCTACTTCTTTTCCATGTCCCCCCTCTCTCCCCCAAAAAAAGAAAAAAGAAAGAAAGAGAAAAATTGTACATAAATTGGATGAAATTAAAGGCAAGTGTATGAGAGAGAAGAAAATGGCTGTTTTGCTTGATTATTATGCCGGTAATGATTATTAGATGGATTGTGGGATGGATGAGCTATTCTGATTATGCTAGAGAGCACTGTCAGTGAACAGTCAGGAAAATAAAAACCATCTGAGAGATTTCAATTTCCTGCTGCCCTGTCCAGAGGCTCTACATGCAGTGGGAAAAGGGCTTCTTCCTTAATCCCACCTCCCAACTCCTCATTGTTTCCCTCTGGCAAAGCCTAAATAATCAAGGCAGCAAAGGATTAATGGAAATTAAGTCTGCAAGCTTCCAGCTCCCTTAAATGCTGGATATCACAGAAGCTTGAGAGCAAGAGCCAATAAACAAATAACCAGCTCAGAGACATAATTGTTAATGTGTCCTATAGCTGGTTCTAAATATGGTCTATAAAGTCATTCTAGTTCAAAATGAGGGAATTCTAAAAACAAAACAAAACAATTATCTTCTTTCTGAGTGAAATATTAGACCCAAAGAGTACTCTCTTAAGGATAAAGAGCAAACTATAGAATTTAAACAAACAAACAAACAAACAAAAGTACCAAGAAATTATTTGTGGTATGGGGAAAAAAAATCCACATTAGACATGAAAAATCATGTGTCTAAACAACATATATTATCAAAAACAGAAGTAAATTTCAAACAATATCTATAAAAGTCAAAGAAAAAGTAAATTTCAAATAGTGTCTATAAAAGTCAAGGAACATGACTATAAGACAATCTAAAATAAAAGTGGAGCTTGAGGGAATATTAGGAAATGTTTTGATACAATATAGATGATACAGTAATTTTTTAATCTTTTAATAGCCGTGAATAACAGGAGCTATCTTGTTGAATGCTGTTAATGTGCTGATGGATAGGTTTGAGAAAATAACAGAGAACAGAAAAAGCACAGATTAAAATTATTAAAGCAAAACAGGTGAATGATACATAGTTGAAATAGCAGGATTAAATAAAAGTGGTAATATGAAGTTATGTAAGAATTACTATGCAAAATAGTTCTTAATGAACACTCAACAAATGAAAAAGGTCAAGAGATAAGATGACTTTTCATCTGTCTTCCTTACAGGTTTACATAGGGCAAAAACATATATGTTAAAATTTTCTAGGTAATAGTAAAGATGAAAATGACATTATAGGTACAGGTATCTATTCTATATTTAAAGTGAAATGTCATTAAAATGCATTATGGTAAATTTTAGATAATTTTTCATATTTCTAAAAAAAATTTTACAATTTCATTACACTAATCTTTCCTAAAGCATGTCATAAAACCACAAATTTATTTGAATCTATAATATTTATGGGGCTTTTTTTTTGGATAAATATATTTCTAAAGACAAAGTGACAGAAAAATGATAACAACAGTTCCAATAATTGAACTCATTATGAATGAATTTGTCTTCTATATTTACATATATTCATTATTCAATGCTTATGCTAATGCTCCAAGATAAGAGATTTTATCCTTTTGCAGAGGAAGAAACTAAAACACAGAAAGGCTAAGTAACTCTTTACCAAAGACACAGCAAAATATGTTAAACTGGCATTTAATTATGGACAACATATATTAAGAGTCTATGTACCCCACTTCTATGCAAGAGTGCATCTCACATTTTGACCCTTGTAACTGGCTGTAATTTTTTAAGTTATCTATACTGTAGATTTATCACTAAAGATATTTCATTTATCTTATAATGTAGCTGCAGTCATGAGCCACTTAATGAAAGGGATATGTTCTGAGAAATGCATCCTTAGGCAATTTCTTCTTTGTGTGAACACTGTAGACTGTACTTACACAAATCTAGGTAGTATAACTTATTGCATACCTAGGCTATGTGGTATAGCTTATTGTTCCAAGGCTACAAGCCTGTACAGAATGCTACTGTACTGAATATAATAGGCAGTTTTAACACAATGGTAAGCATTTGTGTATCTAAACATATTTAAACATAGAAAAGGTACAGTAAAAATATGGTATAAAAGCTGTTTAAAAATGGAACACCTGTATAAGGCACTTATCATGAATGGAGCTTGCAGGACTGGAAGTTGCTCTGAGTGAGTCAGTGTGTGAGTGGTAAGTGAATGTGAGAGCCTCAGATAATACTATACACTGCTGTAGACATTACAAACACCATACACTTAGGCTGTACTAAATTTAAAAAAACATTCTTTTTTCAATAACAAGTTCATCTTAGTTTACTGTAACTTACTTTATAAACTTTTAAATTTGTTTAACTTTTCAACTCTTTTGTAATAACACTTAGTTTAAAACACAGACACATTGTAGAGCTGTACAAAAATTCTTTATATCTTCATTTTATAAGCTTATTTCTATTTTTAATTTTTTTGTTTACCTTTCAACATTTTTTGTTAAAATATAAGGCACAACCATATACATTAACTTAGGCGTACACAGAGTCAAGATCATCAATAACATTGTCTTCCATCTACCTCCATATCTTGTCCCACTGTAAGGTCTTCAGGGACAATAACATGCATGAACTATCACCTCCCTTGGTAACAATGCCTTTTTCTGGAATACTACCTGAAGGACCTTCCTTAGCATCTTTTTAAGAAGGTTTCCCTCTTTTCAGAAATATGGGTATGGTGGTTTGCTTGGTTTGTTTTTTTCTCATCATCATAGATTTGCTTGAAAGTAGATAATGTATCATATACATTCCTTTCTATTAATGAAAATCATTCAGTGTGTAGGAATCTATGTTTTCAAACTTTTAAGGAGCCTGACTCATGTAATAACCACCACTAATTTTCCACATTCGTTGTCCTTAATCACTTTTAATGTGAATTCTGGGCCAATCCCTGGACATAGCCTCTTACTGACATTGCTTGCAGTAGATTTTGTGCATTTAGGGCCATGATGAGCAAAACAACAAAAAGTTAAATTAAACACAAGAGAAATGTTGCAATAAAAAGACTTGGTAAACATGAGCTGTATAAGGCTACTGCTGGCATAACAAGGCATACTGTTTTACAGCAAGTATTATGTAGTGCACATAATTATATAAGCTATACTTTAAAATGCCTGTCAGCACAGTAGGCTTGTTTATACCAGTATCACCACAAATATGTGAGTAATGCATTGTGCTATAATGTTAGAATGAATAAAATTTTAGTAGGTGGTAAAATGTTTTCTTTAAAAAATGCCCCATTGAAATCCCAATGGCATTTTTTAAAGAAATGGAACAAAAAAATAATCAGATTTTATGGAAGCACAAAAGACCCCGAATATCCAAAGCAATCCTGAGAAAAAAGAACAAGGCCAGAGAGATCACACTGCCTGACTTCAAATGATTCTATAAAGCAACGACAATCAAAACAACATAGTTTTGGCAGAAAAACAGACACACGAACCAATGGAACAAAATTGAGAGCCCAGAAATAAACCCACATATATATTGGCAAATAATTTTTGACAAAGGAGCCCAAAACATATGATGGAGAAAAGAAAGTCTCTCCAATAAATGGTGCTGAGAAAATTAGAAAGCCACATGCAAAAGGATGAAACTAGACTTCCATCACCATACACCAAAATTAACTCAAACACATCAAAATTACAACTAAACTGCAGAATAGCCACCAATGGGAATCACCTGAAGTCTAGTTTAACAGAAGTCCTACACATGGGGACACACAGAAGGGGCCACCTCGAGACTGTTAGAGCCAACCAATTGAATGAGAGAAGATATTTGCAAACAACGCCTCCAATAAGGGGATACTATCTAATATATGTAAAGAGCTCATGCAACTCAGAAAAACAACAACAACAACAACAAAAGACAATTCAATTAGAAAATACGTAGAAGATCTGAACAGACATTTCTCCCAAGAAGACATACACATGTCCAACAGACATATGAAAAGATGCTCAACTTTACTAGCTATTAGAGAAATGCAAATCAAAACCACAATGAGATATCAACTTGTACCTGTTAGAATGGCTATTATTAACAAGACAAGTAACAACAAGTGTTGGAGAGGCTGTGAGGAAAAAAGAACCTTCATACACTGCTGGTGGAAATGTAAATTGGTACAACCACTGTGGAAAACAGTATGGAGAATCCTTAAAAAAACTAAGAATTGAATTACCATATGACCCAGCAACCCCTCTTCTGAGTATCTACCCAAAAAACTAGAAAACATTTATTCATAAAGATATGTATACCCCATTGTTCATAGCAGCATTACTCATGGTATCCAAGACATGGAAACAATCAAAGTGTCCTCAATAAATGATTGACTAAAGACAATGTGTTATATATACAACTGAATGTTACTCAGCCACAAAGAAAGATGAAATACTGACATTTGCGACAACATGGATGGATCTTGAGATTATTACGCTAAGTGAAATAAGTCAGACAGAAAAAATTGAGAACCATAAGATGTCACTCATATGTGAATAAAACAACAAATGAACAAGACAAACAAAAACTCATAGACACAGACAGTAGTTTAGTGGTTACTAGAGGCAAAACAGGGAGGAAGTGAGGTAGATAAGGATAAAGGAGGTCAAATATATGGTGAGGGAAGGAGATTTGACTTTGGTGGTGAACACACAATGCAACATACAAATGATTTGTTATTGACTTGTACACTTGAGACATAATTTTATTACCCAACGTCACCTCAATAAATTTAATTAAAACAATTTCTTAGCTCCATTGGATTGTCATCATATATGTGGTCTGCCATTGACAGAAGTCATTAGCAGTGCATGACTATATTTAGTTCGGTTCAATATTACTACCTAACAGGTTAAGTATTCTATTTGCTATTAGAAGAAATATAAATTTATATTAAATCGTTACCATGTTTTACACTCAATGCTTAAAGTTCATGATAAAAGTCCACTTTCATGTGCACTCTAAAAAAACAGTAGTGTTAAGCCCCTAAAGTTTTATAGTCTAAACATAGGAATGTGGCAAATAAGTCAGGACTCTTACACCAAGGTATTGGCAATGAGGATAAAAGATGACTGACATGAGAGATTTTAAGGACATAAAATATACAGTAATAATAGTAACTGACATTCACTGAGTATTTTTAATATATCTGTTACTGTCACAAGTGTTTCACATGGATTTTATTACTTGATTCCAACTGTGAAAGGTATTAGCAGCCTGCATTTATTTTATAGGTAAAGGGAACATTGAGAGGTTACATAAGTAATTAATAGAATGTGATGGAATTGATGTTATATAATTTGTTAAAACAGAAAGTGACTCTTCTTCCATTCTCTTGGAGTGTTACATGGAAATTGTCAGATATAAAAGTCAGGTTAGCCTGTGGAGCATGAGAGGTCATGTAGACCAAAGTCAAGATACTCCAGCCAACAGCCAGCACCAACTGTCTGAGATTGAGTGAAGCCATTTTGAAACTTCCAGCAGTCTAATGCTCTAATAGGTGATATGCTGATAAATAACAACCAGGTGTAAGTGAAGAAAAACGTCTTATTTGTAGCATATGGCACTTTCTATGTAAAGATAACCACCACGGTCAATTTCAAGCCATCAGTATGATGCCACCTGGTTCACAGAATTCCCATAACCATCAGCTCTCATAAGCTGTTAGGAACCAAATTCAGCACAACACTGTCTCCTGTTAAATGAGGTGGCGCTAGTGAGCCCAGCTGAAACCATAAGAGGAATTGCAGAAGCAACCCACGAGATCATGAGAAATAAGGAATCATTGTTTTATGCTACTAAGTTTTGAGGTACTCAGATATGCAGCAAGGACTAACTAAAGCAACAAGTAACAAGAAGACAGAAATAAAAGCATGGTATTTAAAATAGCATAACTGTTAATTAGTTTCAATCATTGGACTACGATAATACTAGGAAAAAAAGAACGGTCTACCTTCATGTAAAGAACGGTCTATCTTCATGTAATTTTTCTCAATAATAGATAAGTTAAATGTTAAAAATTTACTTTCATAGTCTTAAATGTTAACCTCTGTACAATTTTAGTTGACTAACCATTGGCATTAAAAAAACAACTGGGAGACATCCACATATTTTTCACAGGTAATAGAAAAGTATAATTATACCTAAATGTATAGAATGAGTACAATACCTCTTCCATGTAATTTTTAGACAAAGATATTTCTGTGTAAGAGGGAAATGTATGATACTCTTTGCAGTTTATAATGTCATGCAAGATTTTTTTAAAAAAATGTATGAGATCTACTAATCAGTTATCTCACTTTCATGTGGACCCTAAAAAAAACAAAATGAATATAAACATTGATATTGCCTTCTTATAAGTGAAATAATAAACTCAGAATGTATGTGTAATTTTCATATTGATTATATAACTATGGAAAACAGAATTCAAACTTTATTCTGGTTACTTACGCCATATTCTTTTCATTCTAACATACTGTTACTAATCAATCTGTTCAAAACTTTTTCAATAGACACATAAATAAGAGTTTAAAACAAAACTTTCATTTCGACTTAGAACTTATTTGTATTTTAACTATTAACATTATGTTCTCCTTGCCTTTGTTTACAAAAGGTATTGTGCAATCAACCTGTAGGGGCTACTGACAATTTTTTTAGTATTATTTTATTTCTTATTAATGAAAAGAGGTACACTGCACAGTTTACAATTTGTCACAGCCTGTGGGAGTTTATCAAGCAATTACATCTATCAACTATTCGTTTTGGAAAGCTCTGCATATTGATGATGACTGCCATAGGCATTTTTTAGCAGTAGAGAATAAAGATCAGCTGATAATAATAACTAATAAAAATATTCCCCGATAAAGAAGATGGAATACAGTGATTTTTCTCTGCTGGAGATGTGTTGTGATTAAATCTCTTTGGCCACATAGGAAGTCTGTTTGGTAAGCCTTACCTACTCCTGTATTATGTACTTCTTTCCCTAATGAAGATGAAGAGCTTTTAAAAACTATATGCAGAAATTATCTAGCACTATTGCAAACTTAAGTTAATAGATGCACTTGTCTGCCATATCAAATTAACTAGAGCAAGACAATTTAAAGTCCTTCTGAAACTTAGGGGAAGAAAGAGATAACTGTGCAGGCAGTGTTGACAGTAGTGAGGGCTATGTCAGAATAGAAGCGATACTTCAGCAAGATATTGAAATATTGGTAGTTCTTTCTCATGCAGACTTATATAAAAGAATTTTGCAGAGAAAGTTTCAGACTTTGTAAAGAGCACGGGAAAGGCATTGAAAGTGAAAGAACATGCTGAGGTTTGAAAATGATATGCACTTTATTGTATTGAAACTTTTAGTTTGATAAAGTACCATTTGTTCATTTTTTGCTTTTGTTTCCCTTGTTCAAGGAAACTTATCCAAAAAGATATTACTAAGACTGATATCAAATAGTTAACGACATGTTTTTTTTTTTAAGTTTTATGGTTTTAGGTTTTCCATTTGTCTTTAATCCATTTTGAGTTTGTTTTTATATATGGTGCAAGAGAAAATCATCAACAAAACAAAAGGATAACCTACTGAATGGAGAATATATTTGCAAATGGTATATCTGATAAATGGTTGATATCCAATATGTATAAAGAACTCATAAAACTCAATAACAAAAACATTAGTAATATCATCACAAAATGGACAGATGACACAAAGAGACATTTCTCCAAAGAAGACATACAGATGGCCAACAGATATATGAAAATACGATCAACATTACTAAGCATTAAGTACATGCGAATCAAAACCACAATGAGATATCACCTCATGCCAGTCTGAATGACTATTATCAAAAAGTCAACAAGTAATATATATTGGCTGGCACTGAAAATTGGTGTAGCCACTATGGAAAACAGTATGGAGATTCTTCAAAAACTAAAAATAAATCTATTATACTACCCAACAATTCCACTTCTGAATATTTATCCAAAGAAAACAAAAACACAATTCAAAAAAATATATGTACCCCATATTCATTGTAGCATTATTTACAATATCCAAGATATAGAAGCAATCTACATATTTGTCAATAGCTAAATGAATAAAGGATGTGATACACACACAGACATACATACAATGGAATATTATTCAGCAATAAAAAAGAATGAAATTTTGCCATTTTTGATAACATGAATGAACCTGGAGAGTATTATGCTAAATGAAATAAGTCAGACAAAAAGATAAACACCATGTGATTACATGATTTCACTTTCATGTGGACCCTAAAAAAACAAAACGAACAAACCAAACCAAACAAAAACTAACTCATAGAACAGAGATTAAACTGATGGTTGCCAGAGAGAAGAAGAGTGGAGGGATGGGTGAAAAAGGTGAAGGGGAATATAGTCAGTGATATTGTGATAAATTTGCACGGTGATAGAAAATTACTAAGTGTGTGATCATATTGTAAGGTATATAAATGTTGAATCACTATATTGTACATCTGAAACTAATATTATGTTGTTAAACAGCTATACTTAAATTAAAAAAAAAAGAAACGAAAATGGTACTCAAAAGTTCCTAGAACTTAGTGAGGATGAGTATGTGTCAAGACGAAGTGTGTTAAGGAGACACCAAAGGAGGGCACTTGTGGGACAGATCCTTGATTTTATGAATAAAACAAGATATTATATAATTGAAATCTTATATCATCTTTGTACATTTAATAAAGAGATTGACTTATAAAATTAAATTAATTATATATTATAATTAAATCATATTTATTATAATTATATCACATATATTATAATTAAATCATATATTATCCATAGTAATAGAGTTACATTGGAAGAGAAGGGTTAATTCTGAGGGCAATATTGAATAACTTAATGTGTTCTCATACTACAACACACACTGGTATATGGTACTAAGAAAAAAATGTAAATATCTGCAAAGTACAAAATTCATGTTCCAAGGGACATGCAGTATTGATAATCACATTTACTATATAATTAGAAATTTGTGCTATGTGACTTTATAAATATCAAAAACTTCAGTGTCTTTAAGATAAAGTCCAAGTATATGACCGAAGATTTCTAGTAGGAAATAATAGATGGATCTACTTTACTATACAGTAAAGAACATGATTTTTTCCAAGGCATTGGAATTGTCATTTCTGGTAGAAGGTGACCATTTAAATTATGTGATCTTCAAACAAGCAGATGTGATATCAACCTATTACCTTCAATATTTGGCAAATTTCTTGGAGAGGACTTGAGGAACTTTTGAACGAGAAGTAATATTTTTTCTTAACTGTTGAAATAGTTGCTTTTCTCTTATGCAAGACAAAAAAACAAAATTAGAGTTCTTTAATTAAAAGTAAAATTAGTACTATAAACTTTGATGAGCTTATTCTATGTTCTCCACAACCTTGCACAAAATTCTGCTTGCACAAAATTCTGTTATTTTGTATTAGTAAAATTATTATGAAAAATTATTAGAAGTAAATGTAACTAAACAGTAAGATAAAATGCAAAGCTGATCTTTCTGAAAGTATCGCCATACAGATAGGAATGCTTAGAGTTTTGCTATTCAAAATTTAATAAAACATATATATGCATATATTATATATTATTTATACTATATAAAATAAAATTAGAAGACATTTTCCTAAGAGGATATGCAGATGGCCAAAAAGCACATGAAAAGATTCTCAACATCATCAGTCGTTACAGGAATGCAAATTTAAACCACGAAGAGATACTATTTCATCTCCACTAGGATGGCTATAATAAGAATAAAAGAAAGAAAATACAAGTGTTGGTGAGGATGTGGAGAAATTGGAATCCTCATACATTGCAAATGGAAATGTAAAATGGCTTATTGGCTATGCAAAAGAGTTTAGTGCTTCCTCACAAAGTTAAACAGAATTAACAAATGACTGCAATTTTTGGCTACGTATATTTTCAAAAGAATTGGAAGCAGATAAAACAAGTACAAGTATAGGGATATTTATAGTAACACAATTCACAATAGTCAAAAGGTGGAAACAGCTCAATGTCTATCAAAAGATAAATGGATAAATACATTGTGTTATATACATAGCATTGAATATTATTCATCCTTGAAAGGAATATAATTTCTCCGTGTGGAGCAATAACATTCTGATACATGCTGTCCTAGGATAAGAAATATATGGTATTTGTCCCAGGTGCTAGACATAGAGCTAAAAAGCTTGCAATTTCCTGAGCAAGGGATGGGAGTCTTTTGTTATTCATAAGTAGTCCCTTTTAATTGCAAGTGGGTTGCTGCTCATGAGGCTACTTAGGGTGGGGCCCCTATATAGCCTCAGGATGAGATTAGTCACCAAAAGATCAAGTGTTTAGAGGGTAGGAACTTTAAACTACATCCATCCACCTACCGGGAGGAGAAGCGAGATTGAGCTGTACTAAAAACTTCCCTTTTGGCAAATTATCGACCTGAGAAGGGGGCTATGGGAATCCCTGATTTATAGCTGATTGGTCAGAAGTATGACTGGCTTGACTTGCAACTGATGTGGGACCAGTCTTGTGGGACTGAGTTTTTAACCTGTGGGATTTAGTGATCAACTCATGAAGACAGCCTCAGAATTGAATTCTATTGTTTGGACACACTGTTGGTGTTAGAGAATTGGAGTATTGATTTTTTGTGTTGGAAGTGTTGAAACAAATTTTTAGGTCCAAGATAGAGCCACTCCAGCTCAGGATGCCATGTCACCAAACTAAAATTTAGCTTTCTTATCCTTGAAAATGCTCTGCTTGACCAGAAATGCACTAAATCAGCCAAGTCTCCAAACCCTGAGACAACCCCAGGCCTTCTTAACTCAAATGAGCTTTGCCTTCAGCCAATCAGATATTTTCTATTTGTCTCACCCTTACTCTTCATCTTTTATCCATTAAAAGCTTCTTACTTTCTGTCCCATTCTGCAGGTCTCAAAAGGAGACTATCCACTTCATGAAAAGTTAAAAAAGATTTGTTTTTATCACCTAAATAGCCTTCTTTAATAATTATTATTTTTTTAACAGAAAGCACTCCACACATGCCACAAAGTGATTGAACCTTCAAAATATGTTAAGTAATAGAGGCCATGCACAAAAGATTTAATATTATATGATTCCATTTGTATAAAATATCCAGACTACATAAATCTATAGAGACAGAACACTGATTTGTGATTACCAAGGGCTGGGAGGGTGGGGGAGCAAGAGAAACAACTTAATTTTGCTGAGTGATGACAATATTTTAGAACTAGACAGAGGTATGGTTGCATAACACTGTGAATTTACTGAATGACACTGAATTGTTCATCTTAAAATGATTTTTATGTTATGTATATTTTCCCTTAAAAAATTATTTTTTGAAAAAAGATGGTGGTTTTATCTGGTCATACTGCCATGAATGTATCCACAAAGTGTTTTTAAATTAAAATAATTTTGGAAGAAAAAACATAGTCTTTACATTTATTAGTCATAATTTAGATACTTTTTGTTTATTTACAGACAATTTGATGTCAACAGATGGGTCGCTTTTTAACTGAAACCCAGTTTTACTGTTATATGATAATTAGAAAATTTTCAACTGCCAATAAATTATACATTCCTTTTCTAAATAACCCAAGAGTTAAGAATAAATCATGGAAAACATTAGAAAAATATTTTGAACTAAATTATAAAAAGAAATATCTAAATTTAGAGAAGTAGCTAAGATAGTCTATAGTCAGAGCAAAAAAAATTTAATATAAAATTAAAATATTAGGAAAAAATAAAGTCTAAAATATCAATGGCTTAAGTTTTTATATAGGATAATAGGGAAAAGTCAGCAAATTAAAACCAACAATAGGAGAAACATTAAATTATAAATATGAAAGAAATCAATAATATAGGAAAAAAGTCATTCTAAAGAAAGTCAAAACACCCAAAAATGTTTCTTAGAGTTGATTAAATTGACAAACAAGTAGGAAGGCTGAAAAATAAACAGGAGAAGAAACATTAAATTACTAATTCAGAAAAAATAGGTACATATTTTATAGACAAAAACACGAAAGGGTGTCATGACCACCTTTATGCCAAAATTTTTGAAACTGTAGAAAAAATATCAAATACCTTGAGAAGATTAACTTATAAAATAGATAAGAAGAAATAGAACATAAAACTGTCCAAATCTGGTTAAGCAATTGAATATGCTCTTAAAAACAGAGTGAAAAGAAACAGTAAAAAATTAAAAACAAAATGAGAGCTAACTAGTTACAGGAGTAACTATTGGAATAGTTAATGAACATATACCACAGATCTAGGCAGAGAAAAGTATTTTGCAGAAAAAAAATAAAAGACAAAATAAACTCCAACTCATTCACAAAGCCATAATACAACAGCATTACAATATAGAAAAATTATACACCCAGGGCTATTAGTGGATAAAATAATAGTGAATCTAATTTTGTAATATATGGAAAGTTATATTATGAATAAGTGGTGTGTACTCCAGAAATCAAAAAGGCAATTTAAAATTCAAAAATTAAATTATGAAGAAAAAACTTTGGATAAAATTCAACAAATATTCATAATAATAGCTTTTAGCAAACTGGGAAAAGAACTTCCTCAATCTATTAAGCTGGGAAAAGAACTTCCTCAATCTATTAAGCTGGAATAACAGAAAATCTACATAAGTTATACTTAATGATTAAATGTAAAGTTTTCTTCTGAGACTTAGAATATAGAATATGTGAATTTAATAAAGTTACTGAATACAAGGTATATATACCAAAAGTGGCTGCAATTTTTTATATTAGCACTTAGTAAATAGAAAATAAAATTTTAAAAATGTACCATGCTCAATATCATGAAAAAATATCAAATGCCTATGAATAAGTCTACCTATAAGGTGTATGAGCTTTATGCTAAAATCAGCAAAAATAAAAGAAATTAAAATAAATAAATAAAAAATTATAAAAAAATTTATGAATTGGAACATGCAAGATGGTAAAGATATCTATTTGCCCCCAAATTACTCTACAGATTCAATGCAATCTCAAACAAAATGTCAGCGAGTTTTGATACAGAAGTTGACAAATTTATTTAGATTTTTTTTTATGGAGATACAAAGGGCCAGTAATAACCAAGCTGATCTTGCAGAACAACAAAGCTCAAGGACTTTCACAGCTAGTTATTTATAAAAACCTATTATAAATATATGGTAATGAAGATGGTGTGTTATCAGGATAATTAAAGATAAATTGACTAGTGGGACAGAATTGAGAACTCAAAACAGATCAACACATAAATTCATGCGGCTTATTCAAAAGATGAACAGTAGGGAAAAGATGGTCTCATTACATAGTGTAGTTTCCATCTTATGTCGATTTGTTAAAAAAAAAAAAAAGACTCTTGACTCCTATGTTACACGATGAATAAGAACTATTTCCAGATTATTTTGAAATAATATGAAAAGTAAAATAGTAAGTTTCGACAGAAAATAAAAGAGATCATGTTAATTATATAGGCTAGGCAGAGATTTCTTAAACTGAATCATAAAAGAGAAAAAAGTATATATTATTTTGTATAGCGTATTCACCATTGAGAGTGAAAAACAAGTTATGATGTGAAAGAAGATATTTGCAATACTTATGTTAATAAATGACTCATACCCTGAATATATAATGAAATCCTATTAATAAATATCAGAAATACAACTCCATAGAAATATTGGTGCTTCATTAAACAGAATATCCAAATTGCCAATGAACATATGAAAAGTTACTTAGTTTCATTAGTCATTAGGAAATTTAAAACAAATCCAGAATCCAAGACCATATACCCATAAGAATGGCAAAAATTTTTATAAAGCAAATGTATTGTGCATTGGTAAAGATATAGAATAACTGGAACTCTTATGCAGTAGTGGTAAGAATGCAAGTTGATATCAACACTTCAGTAAATTATTTATTAGTGTCTAGTAAAGCTGGATGTATTTATATCTGTGACATTGCAATTCTACTTCTAAATATATATCCATCATATGACTACATATGTGCTCGATAGGTCATATATAGAAACATTTATACCAACACTATTCAGAATAACTCCCCAATAAGACACAAACCAAAGGTCTATCAGTCATAGTTATATTCATATAATTTGTAGCATATTTTGACTAGAATGAAAGAACTGAGAATGAGACAATGAGAATGAAACAACTGTGACTGAAGTCAATAGGATGACCCAAACATACTGTTCAGTGAAAGAAGCCATACATAAAAGGGCATACATCTTTTGATTTACATGAAGTTCTGAAACAGAAGAAACCAATCTGTGACATTTGAAATTAGTATAATGGTTAAACTTAAATAGGGTTTAGTGACTGAAAGGGGCCATAGTGAAGGTTTTTCAGGCACTAGTAGTAGTCTACTTCTTAAAATGGGACCTGCTCACATACATGTATTTTTTTAGTTGGTGAAAATTCATCGCTTTTAATTTAAATTATGTGTACTCTTCTGTGTCTATATTATGCTTTAGTAAAATTTTTGACAAACAAGAAAAGTAAAACAAAACCAAAGAAATAAAGTGATAAAAGGACTTGGTGACAGATTCTACGGTGTAGGTAGCATGAGTGAGAAGCCATGAATGACTCCAAGGTTTCTGGTTGAATGGATGATTGACACCATCATTCAAGAGATGGAAAAATTATAAAGTGAAGCAGATGTAAAGGAAAATATGGCTCGTTTAATATTGAAAACAAATAATTTTAAGGATCCTGTGAGACAATTCCTTAAGAAAAAATACAGAGGTCTAGCAAGGAATAGCAAAAAAAAATTCTGTATAAGCTTGAGAAATTAAAAGACTTTTGAAAAGGCCATATAAAAAGTAATAGAAAGTTTGGGAAAAGATATGCTGACAAAGAAAATAATTTATGTGGTTTTTAAATTTTATATTTCAGGTGTCAATAACTTATTTAAGTGGAGATATTTAGACAACGTGGAAAGAGAACGTGGAAAGTCAATATTCAGGTGAGAGGTGTGGGTGTCTTTTGCTTGTGTTACATTAAATAATTGTTTTTTGAGTGCTGAGGATATGCTGTAGGGGAAGATGGTTCTGTAGACTGAAATTATTCTTTGTTCTTGGTTTGTGGGAGGTAACTATAATTTATGACACAGGAAATAGAAGATATAAGAGAAAAGTGATGAATCATGAGAAAAAAAGCATAAACATTTTTGGGAGTATTAATAATCATCATGATATTATATACTACTTCCTTAGTGATTAAACGTGAAAATTGAGGGAAGACTGCAGGATTTGGTGAAGAAGAATCTAACGTTACATTAATGTTATTATTTTTTAAATAAACAAATAACAATATAACAATATACTTAATAACTTAAAGTATTAATAATAATAATAAAATTAAATAATTTGAATAACCACAGATTATAAATTATTGAATTTAAGTAAATGATAATGACAAATAAGAAATTATATAAAAAGGAAAAAGCTATATTGATAATACTAATGCTCATTGTAGAGATAACACTAAATATTTGAAACAACTTATATTAGCAATAAAAATGCATAAGAAATAAGTTATACTATGTCCACTAGATGGAGTATGATGCAATCATTTAAAAAAGTAGTTATAGATACATTTAGAAATTGTTTATAATATAATATTAGGTGAGAAAAAGTTTTATAAATTTAGATTAAAAATGCACATATGCAAGGAATGAAATGTGCCAAAGTTCTAGTGTCGAAATTGCAGATAAATATTTTACTTACCTGAATTTTTCTCTATTTATCTGATGTTTTCTGTGTAAAAGATTAATATATATTTCAAATATATATAACTAAAGGCCAATTTACTTTTTTCACCAAAAAGTCTGTGTTCATAAATAAAATGTTTCTGAAACTTGACATTAGCTGAACAAAGGCCAAAGCTGTATCGATATTATTGTTGGCATTTTAATTAGTATAGACTAGCTTCTGTAATAAATGTGTAATGACTAAAGTACACTTGAAGTTTGTTTTCTGCTTGAATAAGTCAATGTCTAATCATTCAGGAACGAGGCTCAGAGAAATTTTGCTATCTTCAGTAAATAGCTTTTAAAGTTTTGTTAGGGATCATCTCCACTCTAGGGACTGAGAAAAGGAAATGAACATGAAGTAATGAGTATGGGATGGTTTTATGTGTCAGGCCTGAAGTGATATAATCACTTTTGTGAATATGAATTTCCATATCTGTTATTTTTTTCTGTGTAAAAAATCACCCTCAAACTCCACGTTCTGAAAGAACAATTTTTCTCACAATTCTATGGGTTGAGTGAGGGGTTCTTCTGTTGGTCTTATTTTGGCTTACTCATATGGCTACATTTAGATGAAGGATCCCTTGGGAGCTGGGCTCAGCCAGGTCAGCCAGAGTCTACCATCAGGTAGTCTTTCATTCCAGACTTCTTCAAAACATGGACTTGTCAGAGTAGTATTTCAAGAAGATGAAAGCAGATGTTGCAAATTCACTAAAAGCTACCACACAGGTTACATGACATTGCTTCTGTCACTTTGTGAGCAGTTTAAAGGTACCTAGCCTCAGGGAGAGTGGGAGCAGAAATGCAGCTTGTGTTCAATTTGCCAATACTAGAATCTTGTTAGAACTATGTATTCCTACAAAGGCCGGCTGTGTTACCTCCTAAAATATCTGCCCAAGTGGGCCTTCTGTTCTAATTCATCCACCCATGGGCTGCTTTTTTCAAGTTCCAAAGTCCAGAGAGAGTTCCTTTTTCTAAAATGCAAAAAAATGCCGCTTAGACTGGAAACAGTCTGGATGGGGAAGTTGAGGATAATATGTGGGTTTATCATGACATTGGGTCAAGTTTTGAGCTTCGCTTCTCAAAGTATAGATCTCAGAACGAAGGTTTAACATTGTCAGAGAGTTTATTAGAAATGTAGAATATTCAATCTGAATACTTAATGAAAATCTGCATTTTAATAAAATCATCAAGTGATTCATATACTCAACAAAGTTTAGAAAGCACTGCTTTAGAGTACAGAGAGCGAATGAATCCTCAGAGTTTGATTATTAGGGAATATTTCTGCATGTGATTGGTCGGAAAGTTCTCCAATTATAAACGAAGGCCGTGTGCCACCTCATCTAATTGCTTCTTGCTACATGTGTAGAAAGAGGATTCTGGGTGAGAAGGCACATTTCCAAAGCTGTGAAACAGGTAAGGTAGGAAGAAGCAGAAAATGGGGATAAGATGGAAGAAGAAGATTGCAAATCTGCATTTGTCTATATTTATGGTGGCACGACTCAGTGAAGAGGAGAAAAAATACAGAACATATAAAAATTCATATTAGGTTCCTGAGGCTGTTGTAACGAAGTACCAAAAACAGTGTGGCTTAAAACAACGGAAATTTATTCTCTCACATTTCTGGAAGCTGAAAGATCAAAATCGAGGTGTTATCAGGGCCATGCTCTCTCTGACAGCTGTAGAGGAGGACCTTTCCTTGATTCTTCTAGCTTCTGATGATTACCAGTATTACTTGGCATTACTTGGCTTATATATTCATCGATTCAGTCACATGGCTGCCTTCTCCCTGTATGTCTTCACAGTGTGTTCTCTGTGTGTGTGTGCATCTCACTATCTGAATTTACCCTTTGAATAAAGAAAACAGTCATATTGAATAGGATCCATCCTAGTGACACCATATTAGTTAATTATATTTCCAAATAAGGTCGCATACAGAGCTGGAGGTTAGGACTTCAACTAATCTTTTTGAGAGACACAATTCGACCCATAACACAGGGCATAAATATCAAGATTCGTTTTAGTGACATTTTAGGAACTCATTTATAATTTATCATAGTTTCCACAATCAATCGTATAGTAATTTTTTTAACTGAAAAATGAAGTATTAAAACAGTATTAATTTAAAATAATATAAAGGTAGAAAAACATGAAAGCTATTAAGAAAGGGTCGATTAAATCAGAAAGTCAGAAAAGGCTAAGAATACCAAGATTATAAAATTTATGGTCAGGATTCTCGAAAATATGCTTCAAAAGAAGAAGAGCATAAAGATATTGAGTTTTATATGCATTTACACTGCCAGCCTATAGACACTCACCAGTTATTTATATGGTTCACTCTCTTGTTTCTTCTCAGTCTCTGCTTAAATGTCAATCTACTATTGAGGTTATTCCTGCCAACCCTATATAAAAGAGCAATAATTACTCTAGTTTCAGAATTTCTCTATTATGCTAACATGCTTTATTTTTCTCCAAGTGTCTTATTGTCCTCTGAAGTACAACTTAGTTATCTACTTATTTCTTTATCTCTTCACCTTAGCATATAAAAATCCTTGTGTGCTGAGACTTTTTCTGTGCCTATTGTATACTGCTCTGTATCTCTACCTATGTACACAGGAAGCACTCAATAAGTGTTTATTTGCCCAGCGCACAATGCTCCCAAATATATAGTCTATGAAATAATTACCAAAATCTAATTTAATATGGTACCAAATAAGCTATGCTTGATGTGCTCTAGTCTATCCTTCTGAGGACAGAAAAAAAGTTTGCAATTGATTTAAAGACATTGCAAGAATTTAGAAATTTTATAAAGCTGTTATAAAAAGTACAGCCAGCAAGCATAACTTCTGTCCATTTCACTGTCACCCATACCATACAAATAGAGCACAGCCACTTAAAAAATAGCCAATTCTCCACTATAATGGCACTGCTTTTAAAGGGAGCCACAGTTTTAACGAGCAAAAAGCCCTACTTTCTTCAGGAAATATTGCTGGATCTACAAATGTATCAGAGCAAAGAAAAAGCAAATCATAAACAAAGAGCATTCACTAGAAAAGTTCTGCCAAGGAGAAAATAAAAACCAAGACCAAATATGTTTCCATAAATTAGAAAAAAAGTTAATGAGATGACTGAAGCTAGGAATCAATACCATAATGAAGTTTTGCACAAAGTCAAGAAAGAGAATCTACTACAGAAGATACTGAAATCTGAGGTATGAGAACATAGAAAAAAATGTTTAAGAAATTAAATCATCACAGGGATGCAAGGAGAAAAAGAACACCCTGAATATCATACAGGTATTCACTGGGAGGCATAATTGAACAATTTGAGAAAAGAAAATTGTCATTTATGAGAAAAGTAGATGAAAAGATATGAATGCATATATACAAGTGTTTATTTACTTATACATGCAACAAATATTCCTGGAAATATTAAAAAATAATAAGTTTCTGCCTCTGTGTAAATGAATTAGAAGCCTAGAAGATAGGGTATAAACACCATAGAAAGAAGTGAAAATAAGAAAAAAATTGAATTCTTGAAAAATAAGTCAATACTTATAACAGAGAAATTAAGCAGTTAAAATGGACCGAAAAGCTCATGACATTCAAAGTAAACATATTTAAATATTATAATTTAAAAGAACACATATAAATCTATAAGAAAGCAATGAACACATTTGTCAATTTACCACAAGTTAACCAAAATTAATGTGACTAATTGATGTAAAAGGTTTAATGCATGGAGTTATTCTTGTCCTACTAGTAATATTGCATTTGTATATGGCCTAACCCTATCCATAGACATTTGACAATATGTTCATGAATTAATATGGTCATAACTTTAAAAATTACATTTCTAGGAATTTTGTTCAGGAGAAATAATGTACAATGGAGGCAAAACCTTGTAAGTAATATTATAAGCAATGATGTATATATATATGCATAAAAACTCTAAATACTTATGTGTGTGTACATATATATATGTGTACATATATAAATGCAAAACAGTGATGTGATTTATTATAGTGGGACTTAGAAATAAGCTAAACATTATCAAAATGATAGAATGAATTATAATATGCTTATATACTTATTTATATGATAGTATAACATGCACTCAATATTGATTATGGCAATTTTAACTATGAATACATCTTTTTATGAAACATTAATGATGACATAATTTGGACCTGCTTACCTATTCAATACTGAACTAACGGTCTGCATGGATTTATGAAGTGCCTTTCTTACTATGACGATTGCTATCTTTCCTGAAATATCTCTGTAAATCTTACTGCTTAATCTACCCCCAAATAACAACTATTTAATGAATAGGCACTCCTATTTTTGCTGATCTGGTACATAGTACATAACATGCTTTTAGTCTGAGAGGAATTAAAGTTGCAACACTTTAAATATTTATTTTATGTCAAGTTTTTGAAATGCAGTGATAAAGCTCGAGTACAAATCTAAAATTTCAATTAAATTCATTGTTAGTGTTTCCAAGTCAAAATAAATAAGAATTACAGATAAGCTTTGGACTCATCATGAAAACTCCATATTTCCTCAGGAAATAAAGACTTGTCAGGAAAAATGATTTTACAACAGATACTGTATCATTTGAAAATGCTTCCAATGTCATTTCTCACCATTTTATCCATTCTTTTCACTCTAGATTATATTTTCTCATCAAAGATCTCAGTGTTAGGAATTTTGTTAAAAGGTCACATGGGAGTTAAATAAGCCTTCAATAATAGAAACTTTGTATAAGAATCTGTTCTCACAATTGGTGGTTTTTACTGGCACTAATCTGACAAGCTGAAAATTAAAAGAAAATGTGAGAAGATTAAAAATTTTAGCCATATATATCATTTTCAATAGTGACTTGCTGTAAACAAAAGATTGGTCTTCAGTTTCAAATGTTGAAAGAGGTGACAATAAAATGTTAATTGCTTTCTATATATACTTTTTGAGTATAATTTATATATAATACATACTATGTATTCTATATGTATGCTTATATACATATATAATATAAATGTTTAAGTGAGATATTTTTCAGAAAATAATTTAATGTATTTATTAGTATCATATAACAATCAAAATAATTGAAGTTGGGCTTCATTAACTTGAAGAAGCAGGAGTCCTGTGTAAAAGCATTAATTTTATCTAGTTGAAAATTTTATTTTATTCAACACGATGTCATTTTGCCTATTTTTTATTAATATTCAGTCACATATTCAATCATTTACATCTAAAATTTAGGCAGAATAGCTAGGGCTTATAATCTATTCTTCAGGACAGAATTCTTAGGATGTTACTTAGGACACTTCAGGACTTGCCCCATTTTGCCCTCTGGCATTACTTTCTATTCTCCTTACATAGTGTTCTTTTCTCTTTAGCATTTATCATGGACTTTTTTACTATGCATTTTTACTTTCTCTTGTTTACTTTCTCACACAAGAATATATGTTCTGTGAAAGCAGAATTCTTTCTGTCTCTTTGTTCACTGCTATAATCTTAGCCCCGAGAAAAATACCTGGAACATAATGAATGTTCAATAATAGTTGTTGAATAAAAATCTGCTGCAATTTACATTTTGTAAGAAGAAACTGTGATCCAGAGGAATTAGCGAGTTGTTCAAGGTTAAGTGACTAGTCTGTGGAAGTTTTGGAATCACACCAGGTTTTGTAATACCTAGAAAATACATTTCTTATTTCCTAAATTCTAAATTCCTCTATACACAATTCTTGAACAACATAGCATTCATGTAAAAAATTTTTTAACAAAAACTTTTTTCCATAATTTATTTCAAATATTTTTCGAGAAATATTTTCTAATGGCACCACCATCTAAGAGTACTAAAAAGAATTTGATAGAATTCCACCCCATGACCACAGGGACTGTGAATCATATCATCCAGGTCATTGTTTTGTTTTGTGGTAAACAACAGATCTCAATTGTCCAATCAAAAACTATCATAGACCTGTAAAGTAACTGGAAAATAAGCTTATTGTTTTCTATTGGATGGGAATCTTGATAGTTAAATTTCTAGGAACATTTGGCAGTCATTTTCAATAATGAAAGTAGAAGACATTCAACAGAAGAGAGCCAAGTGCAACAAAGAGATGCAGCAAATCTAGATCCTGCTAATAATATCTTTTGTGTCCCTGTATTTACACTCCAGATCTATTCTTGAATTTGTCAATAAAATAATTATAATCTCATTTTGTTTAACTTATTTTGGGTGAAATTTTCCATTAATTACAATAAAAATAACCCTGGTGAATACAATATTCTTGAAAATGAATGAATGAATGAAGTCAAGGTACATGTAGTGTTACAGAAAAGTACTGCACTTTGCTTTAGAGTAAGCTTAATGAAGTATATTTTTTCAGATGTTATGTTCTTTCCCTTTCACCCAGGGTGGCTATTGTTTCCAAACTAGAGTTCTTTACGAGTGGGTTTGTAAATTCTGTCTTGCAACACTAAACATGTTTCCAAGAAAGTTGGTGATGAAGATGATGGTAGCACTGTCATCCATCCATGCCACTTATCACTTAAACCATTACTTCTTGATGAGCAATCATAAGTCCCAGAAAACATTTAAACCAACTATTTGGTCCATTTCTCTGGAGATAAACTATGAAGAAATGAAGATGTGTTTGAGTCAGACTGCAGAAGAGTTCATTGTGCTTCCCTTTTAACTAACTCGAGCTGTCTCCCCACACAATTTAAGAGCACTATCATCTTACTGACATGACCTTCTAGGTGTCCACTCAAGGATGTTCACTAAATTGACAAAGAATGTCCCCGAGTGTTCTCTGTCTCTTACACTATCACATTTTTTATATGCCCCCATGGTCCCGCTGGATCCTACAATGCAAAGTCTCCTCCTGAAGTTCAATATTTGGAAAGTCTTTAGATAGGTTTATATTTGTAAATTTTCATGGGTTTTAGCATGGCCTTGAACATAACAATTCTATCCTCCATATATTTCAGTAGAATCATCAAGCAGAGGGAGCATTTGTTATACAAAATAGGTGTGAGTAGGTGGGAGAGAAGAGAGTTGGGAGATTGAGAGCAATGTGCTGATTAGAAAGGATCTCAATAAATTATCTGCTTAGAGTAGTGGTTTGTTTATTTTGGTTATGCTAAAGATAAAAATAAAATACTGCATTGCTTAATTTCCCTACAATGTTCCTTTTTAAGCTTCCAGACAATATTCCCTTAATCCTTATAACGTCTTCTTTTATCCTGTTAAAAGACTATTAGTCACCATTGTATTATTTCTACCATAATCCAGAAAACATGACCCAATTCTTCCTTATAGTCCTTGGATTTTCTAAGAGTAATAGTAATATAAAATGGTTCATAACCATATTTGTAGTGCATTACAGTATATATGAAAAAATAAAAAATATTTCTAGGATATTTCGTCTTATTTCTCAGATAAAATGGAGTAGAAAACATAACATGAACCGATGAAATTACTCTTTTATATATAAAAACAAACAAAAACACACTTATGATGGCAGGTCAGTTGTGATTTTGCTTGTATGTTTTTACAATGTTGATGTGACTGTCTAGCTAGATGACCCTAAAAAAAGCTTAGAAAGTCAAAAGCCTAAAAGTTGGAGGTAATCGTAATGCCCCCACAGTTTTATAAGATTTTTAGCCAAGCACAGGTATATCAACTAGACTTTTTTTATTAGACAATAAGATAATCAAAACTTTGTACTAACCTTTCCTTTCATTGACCTATTTACTCAGTTTTGAAGCAGAACCAACTAATAGCACAATGAATCTCAAACCTGTGTTCAGTATACTACTGTAACTTTTATGAATCTGATCAGTGGATTTGTGAATGCACTATTTAAACTCTGTATTAATCTTCATGAAAGGTTTAATTACTCAGTTCAAAGACTCTATAAGGCTTTCAGGGCTTAAAAACTTACCTTGTGCCCAGAGGGGATAATTACTAAATCATATTATCAATTTTAGGGACATAAAATCAAAAATACATATTCATTTGCCTCCAAAAATGTTGTTATTGGCCTCATGTGTAGAGACAGTTAGATCATTATAACATTATAACAAGATTAGTATGATAGATGAGCCAGAACATTTTCCTAGGTACTAGATAACTGCCACATGACAGAAAGGGAGGGGAGCTTTTTATAATGACAAGAGTAATGGACCTTTTTAAAACTATTGCTGAAAGTTGAAGTGGAAAATGCTATGACTGATTTCTTAAATTTATGACCTTCTTTATCTTCCAACAATTTAAAATGCATAATATGAGTATTTTCTTCCATTAAAAATGATAAAGACAGAGAGAGTGATAAAGACAGAAGTGTATGTATATATGTTTTCATGGCAAAAGAAAAGCCAGGGTTTTCATACTGCCAGGATGCTACCTTATTTCTTTACTTTAAAAATATTATACAACAGCAGCTCTGAAAATTTCAAGATTTTGTTTGTTGTTATTGATTTTTTTCTCTTTAATCACTGGGAATATGATTAAGGATGTTAAATTTGTCTCGATTGCAATGACTAAGACTCCTGGATTCTTCTACATACTTTTCTCAGAGTAAATTTAAAAATATATCAACTATGCTATCTATATGTGCAAATGGCTCAAAGCCAGAAACCATAACATACTCATAATATTCTGAATTAGAATGAAATATAATAGTTTAGGTTACCTTAACAAGATGATACTTTGAATTTGGAGCTACCTTACTTAAAGAAATGATACTCAGAAAAAGCTGAAGGAAAAATATCCAATATTAGAAGATAGCATCAGTAAATTATGTTATGGATATATAATTAAAGAAACTAAGGATTGGAACTTGTGCTTTTGGAAAAAAGAGTGACACTGAAATATTTTTATATATTCTGTGAAAAACAAGATAATAGTATAAACAGAAACATTATCAAAAACATACTCCAAAATATTAATACTATGTATTTCTTGGGTTGCTGAATTTTCGTAATTTAATATTATATATATTGTAGTGAATTTCCAAGTAGTTTATACTTAGAGAATTGTGTATTTTAGTAACACAAAAATACTACTACAACAACAACAAAAGACATAACACTTGTAAAAGATAGGACAGAATCCATGGGAAAGCAGAGGATAGAGAATGAGTTCATGGGAGACATGTGCTATGCCTGAGGGTCATGGCCAGTTTCACATGGCCAAAGATGTCCTCAGTCAAAAACTCTCACAGTCATGGCGATACACAAGTGCCTGAACTTCCATTGCCATTTGCAAAGCTGAGGAGATAGACTAAAGCAAATCGTCATGGTGAAATCTATTTGTCTTATTCATATATGTATGAGCTGTGTGAATAATCCAGAAATAAATTGTCTTTTTCAGGCATAATTTGTAAGAGTTAGTGATTTCATGTCTTCTGCTGAGCTTAGTACGGTAGAGTTTTGAAAAAGATACTTTTAAGCATGGAGAGAGGACTGAATGTGTTTCTGTGCAGCTTGAAGATCACATGAGATGGCACCAACAAGCTTGGTTATGTGATAAATTTTCCAGCTGGGCCCAGTCACTCAGGAGAGAGATTACAGTAACGATCCAAGGCTGAAGTGATAAGTGGATTAATAGAGATAGTGTGTGTGGTGGTTATATATAACAACGATGGAGAGGAAAACAAGAATTCAGATGTTAGGTCCAGGTACAGGGCTTGTTAAAGGCTGATCTTATAACCTAATAAAACAATTATATTAGAATTTCAGGGTGATGTGACTGGAAATTAAATAGGTATGGTAAGATTTGCTACATTCTTTCTGCAGTCTGACAAGAGAGCAGCCAACACTGACAGATTACCATTTCCATCACTATATTTAAGGCTTCCTGTGAGGACCAAGTAGAACTGAGAAGCTGTGTTCAATAGCCTCCATTGAACATCTCAAGTAAATGTTGCACAATGTTTCTTGGTAGATGTTGTTGAAACTATATTCTTTTAAAATAAAACTGTAACTTATATAAGGTTTGTATGTCACAGTGCCCATTTTTACTAGCCTTCAAACTCAGCCCTCTAGTAAGAGTATCTTACCCAGGAGTGTCTCTGAAATACAGAGTGAGGGAATTGTGACTCAAGTTTTATTAAAATAAAATTCCTTACCTATAATTCACTTTATTTTTTTCCCCAGTGTGCTTGCGTTGATGTAATTCTGTTGATATGTATTGATATTGTTCACATTTGTTTCTCCAAAGAAAATAGTACATGCTAATAGGTCCACATTACCAAAATGCATGTTTCCATTTATAAGTCTTAGCAGGGCCGTTAGAAGACATTTTGTTTTCTAAGGATAGACAGCATCTCATCTTCCCTCCTAAGTCCACACATAGTTATGTGGGATAAGTAATGTATTAAAGTGAATTTTGATGGATTTACTACTTTCTATTCTTCTCATGCTAATATACTAACGGGAAAACGGGTTTGTTAACATGTTATATATTTTTTTAAAAGACTAACTTTTTAGCGTACTTTTAAGTTTACAGAAAATACAGAATTCCGATACATTACCCCCCTCCATAAGCACAGTTTCCCTATTATTAACATTTTGCATTAGTGTAGTACATTTGTTATAATTGATGAACCAATATTATAATTAACTAAAGTCAATGTTTACATTAGAGTTCACTATGTCGTACAGTTCTATGGGCTTTAACAAATGCATATTGTCATGTGTCCATCATTACAATAATATACAATTACAATAGTTTCACAGCCCTAAAGATGCTGTATGTTTCACCTATCCATCTCTCCTCCTACAATCCCCCTGAATCCTTGGCAACCACTGATTTTTTTTTTTTTTTACTGTTTCAATAGTTTTGTTTGTTCCAGAATATAATATAGTTTAAAACATACAATTTGCAGCCTTTCCAGATTGGCTTCTTTCACTTATCAATATGCATTTAATGTTCCTCTGTGTGTTTTTTTTTGTGGGGGGTGGCGAGAGGGAGGCTTGATACCTCATTTGATGTAGAATAATACTTCATGTATGGATGTACCATAGTTCGTTTATCCATTCACTTATTTAAGGTCATATTGTTTGCTTCCAGGTTTTGGTGATTATAATTAAAACTGCAATAAACATTCATATGACAGTATTTATAACAGGACATAAGTTTTCACCTCATTCTGGGAAATATTTAAGAACACGATTGCTGGATCATATGGTAAGCTTATGCAAGCATATGGTAAGCTTTGTAAGAAACTGCCAAACTGTCTTCCAAAGTGAATTTATCATTGTGCATTCTCAACAGCAACAAATGAGAACTTCTGTAGTTCCAAATCATCTCCTGCATTTAGCATTGTCAGTGTATTGGATTTTAGCCATTCTAATGGTATGTAGTGGACTAAGTTATATTTTGTCTTTGTTATGTTAAAAAATACCTTTTCTCTAAAATAACATCATTATCTTAATTATGGTGCAACTCTCAGCCACAATATTTATCAAACTTTTGTATGACTTCTAATTATAGATCTTATCCATTATACTTTTTTATGTTATTTGTCAAAACCTTGTCTGAACATCTAATACCCTCTTTTTCTCTTTTCTTAATGTGTGACTTATAAATTCACACTTATTACTACCTGCATAAAGACCTCTGGTCCTTGGGGTAGTCATTATCTTGATAACGCATCTTTATTTCTTAGGTTTCTCATTTTCTCAGTTTTCTTTTCTTTTGTATGAAACAAATAAGAAATCCTTGCCATCGATCTTCCTTTATCATTTAGGGCAGTGGTCTCCAATATTTTTGGTATCAGGCACAAGTGCTCCTATGAGAATCTAATGCCTGATGATCTGAGATGGAGCTGAGGTGGTGATGCTAGTGCTGGGGAGCAGCTGCAGATATTGATGAAGCTTGCTTTCTAGCCCCATCGCTCACTTCCTGCTGTGTGGCCCAGTTCCTAACAGGCCACAGACCTGTACCAGTCCGTGGCCTGGGGGTTGGAGACCCCTGCTTT
>NW_011888793.1:9957450-9964619 GCF_000151845.1 Pteropus vampyrus | reverse complement strand
GAAGCTTGCTTTCTAGCCCCATCGCTCACTTCCTGCTGTGTGGCCCAGTTCCTAACAGGCCACAGACCTGTACCAGTCCGTGGCCTGGGGGTTGGAGACCCCTGCTTTCGGGGAATATTAGTTTCTAAAAAGGAATTATACATTTTTAATTGCTGTACAGATATCTTCACATTATTCCATTAGACATTTTTTATGTGAGGAAGCTGTGATTGGAACATGGATCTTCTGAGTCCTGTAATGTTCACTTTCCCTTTAATTACCAATAACATGAATATTTTATAAATGATCCATTCTATCACCTGGAATTAACTAAAAAAAAAAAAAAATTAAAAGAAAAGAAACATTTTAAAAAGACAACATATGTATTAATTTATCAAATATTTTTAGGAATGCAAATATCTTTTGTTATAGGTGGGTTGAATTATGCCCCTCCAGCAGATATATTAAAGTCCTACCCCCAGCACTGCAGAATGTGATCTTAAATGGAAGTAGGGTTTTTGCATATGTAATCAAATTATTGATTCTCATGAGGTCATTAGGGTAAGCTCTAATTTAATATGACTGGTATTCTTATGAAGAAAAAAACAGAGGTACATAGGGAAAATGCCATGTAATGACAGAGTCAGAGATTAGATTGATGCAATTGCAAGCCAAGGAATGCTAAGCTAAGGATCAATGGTCACCAATAATACCTAGGAAGTAGAAAGGATGGATTCTACCCAGAGTCTTAGAGCAAGAATGGTCTTGATGATAGCATGATTTTGGACTTGTAGCCTCTGGAACTATGAGATAATAATTTTGTTTTTTGAGTGACCCACTTCGTGGTACCTATGTTACCTCAGCTCTAGGAAATTAACACCAGTGTAGGGTGATTAAGAATGTCAGTGAAGCTATGTATTTTACCAAGACTGCACATTTTTAGGACTAGTCCTTTTCTCCTTTTCTTGTTATGGGCAAATTCATGATGATATCTTATTGCTTATTTATTTTTAGCATAGATATTTTCTCCTAGCTATTGTCAATACAAATAAGATTATTATAGTTGTTATTGGAGGATGAGGAAAAGGAAAGGGTTTATTTGCCAGTTATGCTGTGGAGAACAGGAAATTGCCTAAATATCCTCAAAAATTCAAATAAAAAAAGAAAAGAAACAAAGAAACAAAGAGAAACAATATGACAGTTCTTCAAAGATTAAAAAAAGCATAATTTTGTTTTTGTGTGTTTGACTTTGTTATTATATCTAACGCTATTGAAACCTTTCCTTTTCTGAAAGGCAATTATTGAAAATAATCAATTTTAAAATCAATACTTACAATTTCTTTGATTCAAGGAACTTTATTTCCCATGCCTGGAGGATTTTGCCTTTGCTTACTAGAAAACCAGGGCTCATATGTCAGTGATGTAAATCGTTATTTTCTTTCTGCTTTGTCACAGTTTGTCATTCTTCACACTTGGCTAAATATGCCCATTTCTACTATTTCATCTGCTAGTAGCTGCTAAGGTGCTACTTCCACTTTCCTAAGTCTTCCTGCTCTCAAAATCAACATTAGGGAAATTCATAGTCAACTGACAAAGTCAGAGATTTATGTTAGTAGGATTTCTGCCTTCTAAAACTCTAATCAAACACCACCAATTTCTTAAGACATTAAAAAAAGTTAAGTAGGTAATGGAGGTATACAGTGGCTTTTTAATCTTATAGATTCTATCTAGGCTTTGGATAACAAATAAATTTATTTCTAGAAAGTTAATGAAACACAAATAAAGATATCAACTGTGACTCACAACAAAGTTGTCAGCTATTCTTGACCTCTGAATATGTTCCATTTTGTATTTAGTGACATATTATTTTGACTTTATTGCATGTCTTGAAGGTTTTTGATATGGAGATTACAAAATTTTACACCCATTAAACAATTCTTCCCTCCTTCAAACAAATATTGTAATCTCACATATACTTAGTACTCCAAGAAACCCAACCTGGGAAAGTATTCATTGGCTGTTAAGTTTAATGCAAAGGACATTTTTTGAAGGCCTATACAGTATAGACACTATTTACTCTGAATGCGTTGGAAGATATTGAAAGGTCTGGAGTTTTAAGAAAGTTTTATCTTAAACTTGAGTGGGAGAAAAGGTAATTTATTAAGTTAGGACCAGATAGTGTAGAATCTGACATGCCAGACTAAGGCGTTTTTTGAATTTTACCTGCTAAGCAATAAAGTTTGTTGTTATAATCATCTTTTCTAGTTAATCTAAAGATGAAATGGAACATGTATTAGAAAAGAGAGAGCCTCTAGGAAAGAAGATCAAAAATGAGATAAAGAAAAAGCATTTGAGAAGATACGGTATCCATTTATGATTAAAACAATAAAATAGGTATAGAAGGAAAGTACCTCAACATAATAAAGGCCATATATGACAAATCCTCGACAAATATCATATTTAATCATGAAAAACTGAAAGCTTTTCCTCTAAGATCAGGAGCAAGACAAGTATGTCTGCCCTCACCACTCTTACTTAATATAGTTATGAAAGTTCTAGCTAAAGCAATCAGGCAAGAGAAAAATAAAAAATACAAATGAAAAGTAAAGGACAACATGATTCTTTATATAGAAAACTCTAAAGACTACAACAAAACTATTAGAAACAATAAATTTAGTAAAGTTGCAGGATACAAAATCAATTTACAAAATCCATTGCATTCTTATCTTCTAATGGTAAAATTTTGGAAGAAAATTCCTTTTGCAATTGTAACAAAAAATATAATATCTAGGAATAAACTTAACAAAAGATGTGAAGAAACTATAGACTGAAAATTATAAGACATTATTAAAAGAAATTGAAGAAGATACAAAAAAATGAAAAGATATTCTGTGTTCATGGACTGGGAGGATCAACATAGTTAAAAAGAACATAATGCCCAAAGCAACATACAGATTTAATGCAATCCCCATCAAAATCCCAATGGTATTTTTTTTTAAAGAAATAAAACAAAAAACATCAGATTTGTATAAAATCACAAAAAAACTCAAATAACCAAAGTTATCCTGAAAAAAAAAATAAAATAATAAAGAACAAGACTGACAGTATCACACTCTTTGACTTCAAATTATACTACAAAGTGACTAATATAAACAGCATAGTTTTGGCAGAAAAACAGACACATAGACCAATGGAATAGGATTGAGAGCCCAGGAATATACACATATATATATGGGCAAATAATTTTTGATAAAAGAGCCAAAAACATACAATGAAGAAAAGAAAGACCTCAACAAATGGTGCTGGGAAAATTGGAAAGCCACATGCAAAAGAATGAAACGAGACTAATATCTGTTATCATACACCAAAATTAACTCAAAATGAATCAAAGAACTAAATATAAGACCTGAAACAATAAAGTCCATAAAAGAAAACATAGATATTAAACTTATAAACTTTGGTTTTAGAGAGCATTTTATGAATTTCACCTCAAAGGCAAGGGACATAAAAGCAAAAATAAATAAATGGGACTATATCAAACTAAAATCTGCACAGCAAGAGAAACCATCAACAAAACAAAGAGGCAGCCAACAGAATGGGAAAAGATATTTGCAAATGACGCCTCTGATAAGGGCCTAATATTGAAATATAAAAAGAACACACAACTCAACAATAAAAAAAAACAAACAATCCAATCAAAAAATGAGCAGAGCACCTGAACAGACACTTCTCTCAAGATGACATACAAATGGCCAACAGACATATGAAAAGATGCTCAACTTCACTAGCTATTAGGGAAATGCAAATCAAAACCACAATGAGATATTGCTTCACCCCTGTTAGAATGGCTATTATTAAAAAGACAAGTAATATCAAGTGTTGGAGAGATTGTGGGGAAAAAGGAACCCTCAAATACTACCAGTGGGAATGTAAATTGGTACAGCCACCTATGAAAAACAGTATAAAGGTTTCTCAAAAAACTAAGAATAGAATTACCACATGACCCAGCAATCCCTCTTCTGGGTATCTATCCCAAAATTGGAAAATGTTTATCTGTAAAGATATATGCACCCTGATGTTCATTGCAGTATTATTCAGTGGCCAGGACGTGGAAGCAACCAAAGTGCCTTTTGATAGACGATTGGAAAAAGAAGATGTGGTACATATACACAATGGAATGTTACTCAGCCATAAGAAAAGATGAAATACTGACATTTGCAACAACATAGATGGGTCTTAAGATTATCATGCTAAGAAAAATAAGTCAGACCGAAAAAGTTAAGAACCCTATGATTTCACTCAGATGTGGGATACAAAACTGAAAGTAACAAATGAATCAGACAAATGAATAAAAACTCATAAACGCAAACAACAGTTTATTGATTACCAAGAGGGAAAAGGGGAGCAGGGAAGTAGATAAAAGCAAAGGGAGTCAAATATATGGTGACGGAAGGAGATTTAACTTTGGATGGTGAACATGAAATGCAGTATATTGGTGATGTATTATTGAGTTGTACACTTGAAACCTTTATAATCTTATTTACCAATGTCAACCCAAAAATTAAAAAAAAACAAAACAAAACGAGGCAAATACAGTCTAAGTTAGAATGATGAAATGATAAGCTGAAAGAAGGAATGAACAATCTTGAGTCAAGAGATTTTTGTAAGATGAACATAGAAATGAAGGTGATGATAAAGTAATGAACATGTACTGCAAAGAATAAAAGAATAAAATTAATTAAGCACCTAATATGTATCGGTGTATGTTTATAAACTGTTTCACTTATTAGTTAAATTCAATCTCCTAATAAACTAATAAACTTATGAAGATTTACTATTCACATTTTCTTAGTCATGTATCTGAGTGTTGCAAAAGTCAAAAGTAAGAAATTGGTAGAAAGGACATTTGAACTCAGATACTTTGATTCAAAAATCTATTAAGTTTTTCTCAATGTAATACAGCAATTTTTATATTATTAATGAAACAAATGCATGATATTTCTAAATTTGGTAGGAAGTATAGATTTTAAAATTAAAAATAAAATAATTCCTTGATTTTCTTTCTTTAATTTGAATTTATGATGTTACTAGAGACAGCAAGCATAGTTTTGATTCATTTTTAATTTGCTCTCATGAAATTGTTATTTTTTTAATTTTTAATATTTTTTTGCATTTGAGTATCTATATCTGTACATATATAATTAATATATCTTTCACTTATTTTGTTAGTTTGAAGTATTTTTATTTATTTTTCAATGAAATACACAATTTAAAAATATAAATTCTTTGTCTAATTCATTACAAATAACTTTTTCTCTTTCTTTACTTTCCATTTATACTATTTGGGATGATTATAAGTACAATTTTTCCTTTCAAAATTTTGATTTTTTTGGCGAATTCTTCATACTTTCATGTCTTCAAAAAAATAATATAGTACTGTTTTTCTTAATTTTAGTAGGCCATGAATACCTTATAAGATGACAGATGTTGCTTTTTCACACAAATTGTATTGAATATAGCTTGCCTATTTTGGTATCATATTCTTCTTCATTATGAATCCTCTTTTTACCAGGCTGAAGCTCAAAACTACACTTCCCAGGAATATTTGCAACTGGGTTATATAGAGAACTTCAAGCCATTATTCCTTCCCACAATTAAGAAAGATGATATGAAGGATGAATGAGGCTGAATGTCTCCCTGGCAAGGATAGGCATGTAGTAATTTGATTTTCTCTGAGGCAGGTTGGCAGAGGTTCTATGTCTAGCTGTAGGAACATTAAGAGGGATTTCTGCTAGAACAGTCTTATGAGGTGACTGGACATTTCTCCTGTCTCTTCTGATTGATTACATGGTTCACTATATATCAAGAAATCATATTAGCCAACTGACACTTGAACTAAATCTGTTTCCATTTTAATCATTTAACTTAATTCTATCTGCAAACAAATTCCAACTAATACAAAGAAAATCTTATAACATATGATTCTTTTCAAAAAAGATGCAAATAAGTATTTTGTAGCAGAGACTACTATTTTTCTCCTAATATTCATTCTTTCTGTTTTCTTGAGCAATAGAAGCCCCAGTTTTTAACTAAATAAAGGTCTTTGTAGAACAAAATACTAGAATAAAATTTCCCAATTTTCCTTGCAGTTAAAAATGGCTATATGCACATAAGTTGAAGTCTCATTAGAAACTTTTGTAACTGTAATGAAGAGGAGGATGAGCACTTCTCTTTATCTCTTTTTCCCACCTGCTGGCCTTCTTAGATCACAAGAAGGAAATCATGTGTTGAGGATGAGGGAGTAAGAAAATGAAGGTAATCTTGGTCACTGATGATGGTAGATTTGCTTTAATGACCATGTATTGCTTCTTTCTGGATATCACACATGTAGAAGAAAAATAAATCTCAATTAGGAAAGACTAGAAATCATTTCATTTCTTTGAAGTTTCTCTCATTGAAAAAGAGGGCTTATCTTCCCTTTCCTTTTATTTGAGAAGGTTCTGTAACTGATTTGACTAACAGAATATGATGGAAGTGATTGTGTCAGTTACCAGAACCAGACCTAAGGGACAGGCACAATCTACTTCCTGTCTTTTGGTTAACTTATTCCTGCAACACAGTTTGTGTCCTCTGAAAAAGCTTAAACAGCTCCATGGAATGATCCACACCAGAAGGAATCAAGACTCCTGAAAGACCAAACTGACTTCCCAACTTACAATCATTTCCAGTGTGTCTGCTGTAGAAAAAAACCTTGAAGAAAAAAATCCCAGCAGGCTCTGCAAGTTTCCCCAGATGATACTGCTTGAAACTTAAGGTTTTAAGGCATTCGCAGCTACCAGAGGAAAATACCGTTTTAGGAAAAATGTCAGTAAGATATCTACATTGACCTTGTCTGAAGATCTCACAAAAGTGCCCAACATCTACCAGTCCAAAATATTATGCCACTGCAAGGACTCCAGTATGTTAGAAATTTCCTGTACGTATAGCCTTTCTTCCCTTCCAAATTTTGAATCTGAGTGGAGGTGAGGTGTCAAAATATGTTAGGAAAACTACATGGGCTTTCTGAGGAAAAACGGTCAATCTTGACTACTTCCACAAACACAGGCTTTCCAACTGAGGAAAGGAGAAGCATAAAAATTAAAACATACCCAAAACTTTTTAAATTACTTTTATTGGGAATCCATCAGTAT
>NW_011888793.1:9913368-9955960 GCF_000151845.1 Pteropus vampyrus | reverse complement strand
AATTTGATCTGAAAACTTTACATAGCATCACCCACAATAAGTTGCTGACATGAACTTTTCATATTAGTAATGATATAAAAAAATTGATCAACCATAGTAGAAGTTTGAAGTATCTTTCTATTTTGTGTATAGAAAACTAATATTATCAAATCATTTTTACATGCAGAAGTTATCAAAAAGATTATGGCTAAAAATGTAGAGGGAAGAGTTTTAATAGCAATGTCAGTAATTAATAAAAAAATGTTATTTTTCTGAATAGTAAGGTGTTTTTGATAGTTGTCAACATTTTAATTAATAATTTGTTCTGATTTTTTTTCTCATTCTAATTGGTAATGAATTTTTATTTAATTTTGTGTTTTAAATTCTATATTATTTTTTTTAAGATGGCCCTTGAATTAGTTATTCATTGCTGCATAACGGATTTTCACAACTGTAGTGGTTTAAAAGACACACATTTATTATCTCACAGTTCTTTGGTCAGGATTCAGGGTATGGTTTAGCCTGGTCCTCTGCTTATAGTCTGACAAGGCGGCAACAAAGATGTCAGCTACACTGCGGTCTCATCTAGAGTCTTGAATGGGGAATACTTTCCCTCCAAGTTTATTCAGGTTCTGACTGAAGAATTTAACTTAAGAGACAGGAAAAAATATATAATTACAAAAAGTCCTCACTTAATGTTGTCGATAGTTTCTTGGAAACTGTGACTTTTAAGTGAAACTATATATAACAAAACCAATTTTACCATAGACTAATTGATATAAATAAGAATTACTTTCTTACAGCATATTTATGGTCACGAAAACATCACCAAACTTCTAAATAAAGATCCAAAATACCTCTAATATTAAAAATCGAAATAAATGTGAGCTATACATACATATTAGAGAGATTAATAAAAGCGAATAAGGTAATGATTTTACAATTCACTTATTCTAGTCAGGGTCAAGGGTGGCCAGTACCTATCCCAGCAGCTCAAAGTGCAGGACAGAACCCAACTCTGGACAGGATATCTTTCCTTTGAAGGACGCATTCACACCCGCACGAACTCAGACTGGAATTGAGACAAACCAATTCACCTGATATGCACATCTACAGGATGTGAGAGGATACGAGTATCTGGAGAAAACTCACGCAGACATGGGTGGAACATACAGACTCCACACTGACAGTGGCCCTGCCTGGGAATTGATTTTTTTCTCATCAATGTTATAATGAAATGATGTTGAACTAAACAATGTCATTCGAGGACCTGTTGTATAGTCAACCTGAAGGTAAAGAAGACATACTTTTGCATCATAAGTGATTGCCTCCATCCCTGATACCTGTCAACCAGGGTTCTGGCCAATCTTTTTTTCATAATTATTCTGTATGGCAAGTCAAGGTGCACAGATTCTCATACATTTTTCATTGTTAAGAGGATCTTTCAGTAGTCTCTTCTATTACCTCAACTGTTTTTCTTTTTTTTTTTAACTTCTGAACTGATGTAGTATATAAAAATTATTATGAAAGTATGTACTCTAGAATTCTTTCTGGCTCTACTGTAACTTATGTAAGCTTGATTTTGAGCATTACCATGCCAGTATGAAATATCTCCTATCATCCTTATTTCTGGACCAGTAGAAATAGCTAGGAAATATCAGAATGGATGTAGATAATAGGTACTGAGACTGAGTCAGATGTAATGTTTGTGCAGGGGTGGGGTTAATGAGAGGCTGCTGAGCACTGTGGAGTAGAAAATTGCCTGTGGTCATGATTGTCAAAGCCAGTGATATCCAATAACAGTGGGAAAGATGCATCTTCTAGTATTGGCCTAATGGTATGCTCTATTTCTGGGATTACAGTGTTTGGGGGCCACTAGTAGTTTTTCTTGACAGTTTTATTAGCTTTACGGGTAGTAGAAATGTCACTCACCTAAGTATCCAAATATACCCGTACTTTTTGGCTTGAACTTCTAAATAGCTTGGTTTAATTTAGATCCTGCTGTCACCAAGGCTGCATCTGCAACTACACAATCAGTTCCAGAACAATGTAGGATTCATTCTGATTATAATCTTCCTTGAACTGAATAGTTATAATTTTATCCAAGAGAGAGAATAGGTGATAAAGACTAAGAATATTAGCCATTCTCTGGGTACACAATAAAATTTCTTGTTGGAATCAACTTTACTTCACATGGTTGCAGAGAATTGGAGGGAAAGACAACCAAAATCTGATTGGATAAGTGAAATATTCGATAGTTATTCTCACAAAAATTACAAAAAGGAAATTTTTACTTTGTAATAAACATAAAATAATCACATCTAGGCATCGCTCCATGGAAAATCTTATTTTCCCACAAAGTCATGTTTGCCACATTTGATCCATTAATATTCACCTGCATAGACAACTAACATAATCTCATATATAGTAAAATATATTCTATTTGGTGAATATGAAGAACAAAACTATGTTTTAGATTTGTCTCTTAATTGCTGCTCTTTTCTTCTCTCATTTTTTTTCTTCCGTATACTTCAAAAGAAAGTTTTTCAACTCTTAACAGATTCTCAAAATAAGTAGCAAATTCCTGTTATTTAATTTGAGCAAACTCAGAAATCACAAATGCATAAAGACTGTTGATAAACTTCTCTCTGAAAATAAGAAGTCTAACTTCAAAATCAGTGTACATAAAATTTATAATTTAATTGGGAAAAACTCATAAAGATCTATAAAAGAATGTCTTAAATATAATTTATTCAGGTGATTAATTTAAAAATAGTTTTATCTTCTTTTCCAGGCTTGAGAAATAACACTTTATACTTTAGCCTATTAAAAAAAATTAAACTTAAAAGTACAAGTGTTGATAAGTTAACTCTATAGATGTTTGGAATTAAACATTAACTTAAAGCAAAAATATGTTATTTTCTTTTTTTAGAGTGAAAATTATAAAGTAATTACTTTGGGGATTTCTCTCTATAATTAACCTTGCAGATTGCATTCATTACACCACTAAAGTACACTTAGGAAATTAATACTTCAGAAATCAAAACAAAGATAATATATTCATAGAACTCTTGGAAGAATTTGTACATGAGCCAGAATTTCTGATCTTGATAGTTAAGATATTTCTACCTTGTGTAACTTGGTGTTTCTGTTTAGGCTTTGGTTCCAGATGGATCATAAATACAAATGTAAAGTGTTCTGTTTCTTAGCGTTATTACTCAGTCAAGGCACTTACTCTTTCAGGTCCTCAGTATTTTTATCTGTAAAATAGGAGATAAAGTATCTATCTCATAAGTTATCATAAGTGTTAAATTATGAGGGATACCTGTGAAGTGCTTAGTGGGTAGTTAAAGAGAAAATTGACTTCAGTAGTAGTTGTTGTTTACATTATTTCACCATATCCATTTCTTCTCAACTCGAAGGGTCTTTTCAAAGTGAAATGTTGCAAAAAATAGAAGAAATGATCATTTGGCAATCAAAAAAATTAGTAATTTTCTGACTAGGTCATAAACTAACTGAGATAAGAGACCACATATAATTCATATCCATGTATAGAGAGTAGGTATTTTTGTATGAATTTAGTCTGTAACCATTAATAGGGCTAACTTACATAATTGAGAAAAATGCTGTGAACAAATACAATAAAGTTTGACAATAATAGAAATTAATAAAAATGATGCCAGTATATTAAGGGAAAAGAGAAGAAATTAGGAAATACTTTCAGGAAATCAGCAAAGTGGTGGAGAATAATGTTGGAGTATTTATTTTTCTTGTTTACTCTCTGTCATGCCATAAATTTCCAGTGATTATGTTCCTCTAACGAAAACCACAGCTCTTTTTCAGCAGCCCTGTCCTAGAGCTCCAGTTCAGGCAGAGGAAACAGCAAGAACTAAACACACCTCAGGTTTTGTACAATAGATGGGTAATTCAGAGTGGAAATGGCTGCTAAACCATTGTTTGTTCTGAGGGATTATACTGAAAAGTGGTGGTTTATTCTGCTACCTTAAATTTCAGTAGATTTTCCATGATAAATAGAAAGAAAAGTCCGATTCTTCTATACTAAGGAAGATCAAATTGATGACCTCTACCAAAAGCCAAGAAATCTAAGGAAGTAAACAGAAGGTATACCAGAATGCAATTTGCATGACCAAAAGAAACGGTAGATATACTTACTTGGCTCAGCCTCTGTTCTAAGTGTAGAAAAATGTCTTCAGAAAAATTTATACTGTGAGCATTTTCTCAGGTAAGATTGAGATTAGAAACCAAACTAAAAATCTGACTCTAAGAGCCCTACAATGAAATTCATGTATTGGCAGCAATACATGATGCAAGTTAGAAGTAAATGGAAGTTTTACCCTCCTTGTGGAAGCACATTTCAACAAAAAGAGACAAATAATAGTCTCAAATAAAAGATCTGAGAAATAATTTATAAACAAAATTTACAAATATATGAATCAATAAATCATAATGAATCAGAGTACCAGGAAATAAGAAAAACAAATACTTCGACCCCTAAAGGCAGCAGGTATGGGAATTATCAAATCAAAATATAAAATAAATATATATAAATATTTTAAAGTATAAAACAAGAAATTACAAGAGAATGATGAAGAAGAATGACACTATCAGAATGAAAAGATAGAATTGGAAAAGAACCAAACAGAATATCTATAAACAAAAATTAAGAAAATTGAAGTTAAGCACTTAATAGGAGTTAAAAAAAAAGATGAACAGGTGAAACCAAATAAAAAGTGAATTAGAGAATTAGAAGGCAAATCTATAATATTTACCTAAAATTCATCACAAATAAACAAAAAGGTGAGAAATATGTAGGACGGGTTGAGACAATGTGGATAGGGTGATAAAATTTAACATATATAGTTGGAACCTTAGGGAGTTAGAAAAAAAGAAGATATAAGAAATGAGCGACAAAATTCTAACAAATAATAAATCAAAAATTATCAAAGTTATGAAAAATATCAAATTCTCAGATATAGGAAACTCAGCAAATCACAAGCAATGCTGTCACTTAGACACGTTAAATTGAAATTGTTTCACAACATAAACACATATATGTACACACACTCATATACATATAAGATATGTAAAGCTGTCAGAAAAAAAGACAGTATACTTACCAAAAATAAACAAGACAAAAATTGACAATTAGACCAACAGTTGAGTTTCAAAGAGCAGAAGTGGAAAGCAGAAAACTGTTGAGTAAATATTTTTAATCTAAGAAATAGTAAATGTAAATCTGGTATCTATACTGGAATTGTCATCAAAAAAGATTATTTGGTTTACTTATTTTTATAAATTGAGGAAAACTACCTGATATAAAAAAATTAAGTATAAAGCTTAAAAGAGTATATGTGGTATAACCAGTTTTCTAAATTTTATTGCCATATATTAGTTTTGTCTTTTGTTGAACATCATAAGAATGTAATCTAGTCTATGTGCTTGGTTTCTGGCTTCTATCTGTGAGACAGATCCACACTGCATGTTGCTTAATTATGGTGTTTTTATTGCTGAATAGAATTCCATTATAAGAATATATCACAATTTATTTATTCTACTGTAGGTAAACATACATGTTATTTCCATTTTGACTAATGGTATTCAAGCTGCTATGCTTATTTCTGCATTCGTCCTTTAGTGGTCATATGTGGTTATATCTCCTGATTCATATACAGCAGAGTATAATTGTTGGGTCATAGCGAAAACATTTTTATAGTTTATTAGATACAGCCAAAGTTTTCATAGTGTCTGTATCAACTTACACATGTATGACACATTTATAACACAGTTTATACTGAGTGTATGAGGGGAGCTCCAGCTGTACCACATTCTCACCCAGACTTAGTTTGCTAAATATTTTAACTTGAACCTTTCTTGAGTGTGTGCACTGGAATTTTGTTGTGATTTTAATTTGCTTTTCCTTCATGGCTAACAATGTCGAGCATATTTTCATTTGTGTAATAGGTATATTGATAGCCTTTTCTGTGAAGTATCCATTTTAAGTTTTTACCCTTTTTTTTTTTTATTTGTCTTTTTCTCTCCCTATTGCCTATAGTTCTTTTTTTATATTCTGGTTTTGAGTAATCTTTCAGATATACATACTACAAATATTTTCCTCCAGTCTATGGCTTATTATCAATTTCTTAGTGTCATCTTTTCATGTACACATCTTACTTTTAGAGAAACTAGATTTTTAATTTATTTATGGTTACCGTTTTGTTCACTGTGTAAGAAATCTGCATATTCATTATCATGGTTATACTTTTCTATATTTTTTCTATATTCTTTATTTCTTACTTTTCAATCCATCTGGGATTATTTATATATAGTTTAAAAAGGGTTTGACTTAGTGATTAAGTTTTTTCCACATATATAACCATCCAATTTAATTATTGACAAGACAATTCCTTTCTTCAATATGCTGCAGCGACATTTTTATCTATGCTGTAAGTGGTGACTATTTATGTGTAGATCCCTATCTAAATGCTCTATATTTTCCTTTTGGTCTACTTTTCCTTCCTTACACCAACATTCCACTTTATTCACTGTAAAATTATAATATGTCTTTATAACTTTTAGTATAGATTCTTCAGCTTTGTTATTTTCTGCAGGATTATTTTTGGCTGTATTTATCCTATAGCATTTCTAGTTGAGTATCAAAAAATTATATTATTTATTTTATAAATGATTGAAAGAATTTATAAATGAAGTCAAATGGGACAATTTTAATTATGATTAATTTTCAATATAAATAGAACCTTCAGATTTTCTATTTGTACGTCAATTTTGTTTAAATGTATTCTTTTAAATCGACTTTATTTTTTAGAATAGTTTAAGGTTCACAGCAAAACAGAAAGGAAAGCATAGAGACTTCCCATATAACTTCTGACTCCACACATAGAGCCCCTCCTATTATCAATACTTTGCATCAGAATGGTACATTTGTTATAATTGATGAACTTACATCAATACATCATTATCAACCAAAGTCCACAAATTAATTAGGGCTCATATTTGGTTCGTACATTCTATGGATTTGAAAAATATCCACAATTATAACATTATTGAGAGTAGTTCCATTGTCTTAAAAATTCTCTAAAATGATCCTCCTATTCATTTCTTCTGTCTCAGAACCTCTAGCAATTACTGATCTTTTAACTGCCTATGTAGTTTTTCCTTTTGCAGAATGTCAGATAGTTGGAACCATAGAGTATGTAGCTTTTTCAGACTGGAATTTTTGACTTAGTAATATGCATTTTAAGGTTCTTCTATGTCTTTTCATGGCTTGATAGCTCATTTCTTTTTATTGTTGAATAATATTCCATTGTCTGGATTTAGCACAATTTTTCCATCCATTCATTTACAGAACATCTTGGTTGCTTCCAAGTTTGACAACTATGAATAAAGCTACTACACACATCCATGTGCAGTTGTTTGTGTGGACGTAATTTTTCAACTCATTTGATGAATACCAAAGAATCTGAGTGTTATATTGTGTGGGAAGAGTACATTTAATTTTGTCAGGAACCACAAAACTTATTTCTAAAGTGGTTGTACCATTTTGCATTTCTATCAGCAATGAATAAGATTTCCTGTCTATATTTTGTGTTATCAGGATTCTGGATTTTGATCATTCTAATAAGTGTGTTGTGGTATCTCATTGCTGCTTTAATTTGCATTTTCCTAATGCCGTGTGATGAGCAACATCGTTTTATATAATTATTTGCCATTTGTATATATCTGTTCAAGTTTTTTGCCCACTTTTTGAGTTATTTGTTTTATTATTAAGTTTTAAGAGTTCTTTGTGTATTTTGAAAAATAGTTCTTTATCAGATGTGTTTTTTGCAAATACTTTCTCCAAGTTTGTGGTTTGTCTTTTCATTCTCTTTACAGTCTTTCATAGAACAGAAGTTTTTAATTTTAATGATGTTCAGTTTACCGATTATTTCTTAAATGGATGGTGCCTCTGGTATTATATCACAAAAGTCATTGCCACAAGCAAGATCATCTAGATTTTCCTCTATGTTCTATTCTAGAAGTTTTATAGTTTTGCATTTTACATTTATATCTAAGATCCATTTTAAGTTAATTTTTGTGAAGGGTTGAAGATCTTTGTCTAGATTTATTTTTGTTCTGCATGTGAATATCCAGTTTTTCCAACACTATTTGTTGAAAAGACTTCTTGTTTTGATTGTGTTAACTTTGATCCACTGTCAAAGATCAGTTGACTATTTAGGTGTGTCTATTTTTGGTAAAATATATTTTTCTTTGAATTTGATAGTTTTATTTAAATTGTCAAATTATTTTCATAAAGTTTTTGATAATATCTATCATTATTTTTCTAATATTTGAAAATCTATTGTCATATCTTTTTGTGGTTTCTCTTATTTCCTTGATTAATCTTATTAAGGATTTAACAACTTGATTAATCTTTTCAAAGATATGACTTAAATTTGTTCCTTTTCTGTACTAGAGAACAGCTGTCCATATAATTTGATTTCTGCTCTTACTCAATTATTTACTTCAGCTTAATTTATTATTCTTTTAATGACATATAAATTGATTATTGTTATTTAAATGATTTTTATCATTCCATTGTTTCACTACTAAACTATTAATAACATCTTTTCTTTTTTCTTCTAGTGAATACCTGATATCACATGTCATATCTTTGACTTACTTCAATCCAAATGCATTTAAACTTTTTCACTTCTGAACAATGCAATGACTATACTATTTGTTTCTTCTGCATTTTGTGCTATGTTTGGTACATTTCATTTCTACATATATTTACAACTTCTCAAAGAATTCCTATTATTGTTTTAATCTGTAAATATTAATTTGTTTACCATACATTTAGCTAGAATTCTTCATTTTTTTTTTCTGCATTTCTGTTTCTATTTGGGATCGTTTTCTTTCTGTCAGAAAAAAAAATCTTTATTACCTTTAAATACTAAACATTAAAGATTAAAGACTAAATATTCTAGACTGGTGATGATTTATTATATCAGCTTTTATTTTTCTAAAAACATCTCTTGTGCGCCTCATGTTTTAAAATATATTATCTTTTGGGCATAGAAAGTTATGTTGAACTTTTGTTTCCTTTTCATACATTCAAGATATCATTCCTTTGTTTTCTTCTTTCAAAGTTTTTCTCAAAAAATCAGACATGATTCTTGTTGCTTTCATAAAAATATTCATGGAGAAAATAGTAGAGGGTTAATATATATAAATGTAAATTATTCTCAGTTGATCTCTAAGTTAATCCAAAGCAAATTCTTAATATTTTGTGAATATTTGTAAGTTAATTCTAAGAAAAAGGTACTCATTTTACAGGTTACTTAACCAGTTATCAAAGCTTATTATAAAATTCTAATGATGGGATAGTGTGGTGTTACTGCAAGAATAGAAAAATAGACCAATAACAGCATGCAGTTATTTAGAATGTAATTAATATGGGTATGATAATAAGTCAAATTCCATTAAGGCTAACATTTAACTTTACCTTGGATTCATGGGGTTGCCTGTAGTTTTCCTCAAACTGACAAAGGATGTTATTGGTTTATGTATTCTCAATGGAAGAATGTTAACAGTGAATTAAAATAACTAGAAAAGCATTAGAAGTAATAGAAGCAAGCCCTCTTTAGGTATGTAAGACCTCAGGCAAACACTGTTTTCTATCTACATGAACAATTTGATTTTAAAAGTTTTTTAAATTTATAGTCATAGGTGGGGATAAGGTAATTTTTTTATAAAGATGGAATAAGGAGTAGAGAAGAATTACTTACTTACCTATTTATCATTCAATCCGACACAATTTCTTTTTTTTTTTTTTCAGGTCTATAAAATCTCTCTTTGTTCAGGTATGATCAAATGTGCCATTCATAATTAATTCCATATTTTCCACTGTAAGAAACAGGATAGCAATGTTATTCTCATAATGTCATGGCTCTTTGAATCCTGTTTGTATAGAAACAATAAAGAACTTCTTGCCTCTGAATTTTCCTTATACCATTTATTTAATACATCATTAATCTTGATATTGATTTATTTTTTGTACCACCTATGAATATTAGCCTCCAGTTACTCTCCTAACAGTTATAACTGTAGTTCATGATAATGACAACAAATGCAAACTTACCCAGCATATGCAGGATAAAGTGAACAATAATTCGTTTTCTGGTCACATTACATGTACCATTTGGGACTTTATAGTGTAAACCTTACTTTATTTTGAAATTTTTAGACCTAAACACTGCATTCCTAAATGTAATCTCTTTCAGTATATGTGCCACTGAAACAAGCACTGAATTTCTTTCAGTATTGACCACACCCTTGGTTTCCACACAGTAACGCCAGTGGGAAGATAATGAGGTGTACAGGACAGAAAGCAAAAAGCGGCCCTGCTTGGGCAAAGAGTGTCTGTCTCTTTTCCAGCATAGCTTTAGACAAATCCTTGGAAAGCCTGATGTCACCATTCTATTGGAGACAGGAGAGGGCATCAATTAGAAGGGCCCATTGAGTTTGCAGAGCTGCCTTAAAAGCCCTCAGAGGAAGTAGTCATGACCACTCCAGTAGAACTACTTAACACATCATGTGGAGACAACAGAAGTAGTGAACTAATTGCTCTGGGTACAATTGCAAAGACCCACAAGATAAAAAATGCTTGCTATCATCTTCTTCATCTTTGTGTGCTGTAGATTAGAGGAGGCACCATTGTTTCTACATGGATGGGCAAATGTTGATACGTGATCCCAGACAACTAGCTAAAAAGGAAGACAGAGTGTTGAAGCATTGGTAGTTCAGAGCTCTGAACGTATCCTATGAGTGATATGAATAAGAGATACCCTAAATCAGATCGTCAGTACCATTCTGGTAGTCCGATCTGATACAGACCTATAAGAGCAATACCAAGTTGCCTGGTGGGAGTGCTCTATTTATCTGACTACTCTCCTAAAACTTAGGTCAGCACATGAGGCCAATATTCAATAGTCATGATTAGTGAATAGCCTCACGACATCCGATCAACTCAATGCATGTTTGAAAGTGACTCAAAAAAGCGGAAACATTCCAGTTCCATTTCTTGTGCTGGGTGATCTGCCCAGATGACAACATTCCACGGCTAGTCCTGAACATAAGAAATGATTTAGAAAATTCTGATAAGCAATTCTTGGTGACTAGAATCCATATGGGACCAAGTTTGATCTTGAAGTACTTTGTGGAGGGGTACTGCTAGCCTCCTCCAGCTCCAGGCACAGGAAGTAAACAAGAAAAAATTGAAGAAGGCACTAAAAACACAATACCCACATAAATGCAAGTTTGGGGCAGGGACTCACTTGTTCATGTATAAAAGTAATACTGAATAAAATAGTCAATATTGAAAAATATTTGAACAAATATAACCAAATCAAACAATCAGATACTTTTTTGCATTAAAAAATTAAAAATGCCAAATATTAATATGCAGTATTCATTAGCTTGTGTCTGTAGAAAAAAATTAAGATAACATTTACTCTTCAATAAATTAATTATATATTCATTGTATGTTTACCATATGCTAGGTATCATTGTAGGAATGCAACAAATTTTATGTTTTATACACCTGCTGTCACTATATTAAGAGTCGTGAAAGTTTTTCCAACCTTTAATTGATTAATGCAATTTCAGAATTTAATATTAGGATATAATACAGACTATAAAAGTTATAGGAAGAAAGATGCATACTTAAGTGTTATTCATTGTATCGACTATTATTAATATCCAAAGTATCCATCAATAGAGAGAAACTTCTGGTCTATTTAATTGCATATTTATTTAAATTAGAATTATGAAACTATCTAAATCAAATTTAAAATTTCAAATATATTTTACATTGTAAAATAAAGTAAAACTATGTATTTTTTCATTTATTATTTTTATGTTTCAATTACAGTTAACATTCAATATTATTTTATATTAGTTTCAGATATACAACATAATTGTTAGAAATTTATATAATTTACAAAGCAATCCCTCTGATTAGTCTAGTACCCACCTGGTACTACACGTAGTTATTACAAGATTATTGACTGCTTTGGGTGTATGTTTGTGGCATGACTGGGGATTAAAAGAGGGGACGGGTAGATAAAATTGCTGGCCATGGGAGGGTCAAGGCTGTATATGATGGTGGCTTGAACTAAGTGACAGGTAGAGAGGATGAAAATAAATTTAAGTGGTTATGTTTTAGAAATTTTAGAAGTAGAACCAATAAGAGATAATATTAATTTGATTATTTCTTCTGAATAGGTAGAATCAATGAAGATTCCTCAGGTTTGGTGGCATTTAACAAGTTGGGGAAAACTGAGGAAGAAGATCAGGTTTTTTGACATTTCCAAGTTAATTTCAAAGAACTTATTAAATATTCAGTGAGGGTGCAAAAATAGCTGGTAGCTGCTGAGCTAAAATAACTATACTCACTAGTGTGCCACTTATTGTAAAGCATAGAAAGAATGTATTTTAAACCTCTCATGTGCTTCTATAGCATTATATTTGTATCTCTTACATGTCATTTTTTTCACTGTATTAGATTTTTTCCTGTTTACTTGAATTCTTTCACCATTAAAATGTATTATTTTGCAGATTTATAATCTTTGCTTCAGCAAGTAGACCAAAGCTTGTCCTACTGTAGAGCTCTGTAAATGTTTCTGAATGAATGATTCTAATTTGAGGTAAAAAATTAAAAAATAAAATAATTCCACATGTAAGAAAATGTTTTATAATTATTTAGTTTTACTATTCAGTCCTTAAACTGTGTAGAATAAGCTTGGTGTGTTCAGAGACTGGTAAAGAGTACAAGTTGATTGCTGAGGCATGGTAGCAGCATTAGAAGTTTATTTGAATGAATTCAAATCCAGCATAATGCATAGCAAGTTGCAGAGGACAAAAATAATTCACAGTTGAGAGAAGCATTATAGAATTGCTTTTACTCAGAGTATCAAATAAAGACCTTGTTGGCTCTGCTCTTATTATTATTGATCTATGTCGATTACATATATGTGTGTAAAATTTAGTGTAATATCATACATGTAGTCATCAAAATGCAAAATTATTTAAGTGTGAATGGGAAGAAACTACTGATATCTAATTCAAGTCTTTAGTACTATATATTAGATAGAATGTTCTTTAATAAACTTCTAGTGATGCCAGCAATTAGGTTTTGAAAATTGAACTGTCTAGAGTGTCCCTGTTAAAGATGATGTATAATCTTAGTTTTTAATAGATGCCTTTGATCAGGTTAGAAAAGTGTCATTCTATTCTCAGATTGCTAAAATTTCTTTTATTAAATTGGAAATAGATGTTGAATTGTACAGTACATTTTGCATCATCTATGAAGCTGATAATTTGATTTTTATGTTTTAGACTTTTAAGATAATACATCATAGCAGTGTTATATATCTAAATGTTGACTGAATTTTGCATAGTTAAATTCTATGCACTCAAGATATATTAATGTTTTCATACATTACAGTATTTGATTTGTTAATATATTATTTAGCTTTTGCATATACATTCATAAATAACATTTAACCTTCAATAAGTTTCTTTTTGTGCTTTTTCTGTGTGATCTTGACAATGGGATTAAATTTATTTCATAAATTAATTTGGAAGCATTCCAATTCATTTATAATTTTATGTAATTTTTAATACATTTTATAGAATTTGCTGTAAAATTATTGCATAATGATTTTGTCAGTATTAAACTGACTTTTCAATTTCTTTGATGCTTTTTAGCCTGATCGGGTTTCTAATTTTTGAGCCAAATTTTTTCTTCTTGTAACATTTTACAATTTAGAGCGATAAAGTTGTATGTGGAATTATCCTGTAACATTTTCATGTCCTCTCATTTATTTGTAGATTTTTTTCTTAATTTCTAGTGTTATTTTTGTGTATTTTCTCTCTTTATATCTAGGTCAAAAATTTTAAATGTATGCTGAATTTCTTTTAAAATTATTTTAAAAGATCTTGCTCTAAATTTGACTTATGTGGTCTCGTATAGTTGTTTCATTATTGATTTTACATTTATCTTTATTTATTTATTTTTCCTTTCCTATACTTTATATTTTTTCCTTGCTTCTTCATTTGTATTTCTGATTTATTTATGTTTGGTCTTAATGTTTTCTGATGTTAGTTGTCTACCCTAAAATCTACTCCCTTGCAAAACATCCCCAATTCCTATTAGTGTCTCTCTGTCTATTATTATGGTTAACAACCTAACTGGATAAACTTAAAACTCTCTACCGGTTCAGTGGTTGCTCCTGAAGTGAGGAAATGTTGCTGATGTAAATCACACCACTTAGAAAAAAATGTTTTTATTTAATTCATATGACTGGGCAAAACTAGTCAGCACGATGTATTTTCTCCTTATTTCTTCATGTATCTGCTAAAAGCGTTTTTCTTGGTCTTTTTTTAAATTATTATTCTCTGTTTTTAAATTATTCATATATTTATTTATTTTTATTTTTTACTTTTCGATCTTTATATTGTTTAATCTCCCTACTCACCATGAGAGTTCAGTTATTTGTTTTACTATTTGTTTGAGCTATTTTGGTTTTGTATTTATATAGGTACTGATAGAAGAGACAGGATATAAAGGATATATTAAAAATCACAGATTAGTAAGGATGATATATGGAAAAGACAAAGAAAATAACGTAAAACAAAGCAAACAAAAAGCCCACCACCACCACACACAATCTGAAATTCTCACAAGAAAACATATCAGAACTTAATGCAAGCCACATGTTCCACAGCCTGTGAGATAAATGATAAACATAAAAAGAAAGGAAAAAAAGCTGACAGGGCAGGTATTCTATGTTAACAAGGAAGAATTTCAAAAGTGATTTCCATAATTTTCTGTGATCATTTTCTATCTCTATTTTCTTTTAAGAATTCATTATCTTTTCAAGTTATTTAATTTTTTTAAAAAAATAAATGTATTTATTTAAATTAGTTTCAAGTATACAGTACATTGGTTAAACATCTATAATGTTTATAAAATGATCCCTGCAATTGCTTTCTCCTTTCCCTGGCCCTCCATTTAACCATCATATTAATGCTAACTGCATTCCCTCTGCCATGCACCCTGTGCCCAACTATTTGTTAATTTTTTATTAGATTGTTATTATTATGGATTTATAGGTTGGTTTTGTTTTGTTGTTTTGAATTTTCCAGATATAATTCCTTTGACTTATATACGCATTATGCATTTCAAATATTTCCCAGTCTTAGGCTTACCTGTTCATTTTCTTAATAATGTCTTTGTTGAGATTTTTTTTCTTTGTTTTATTTTATTTTATTTTTTTATGAAATCCATTTTATTATCCTTGAAATTATGAACTTTCAAAAGAACATGACTAATTATGATTCTTCTCTGTCTTCTTTTCTCGTTATTAACAGCACTTAGAGGAGGAATCTTTCTAAATGAACACTTCTCTCCATGTTTATTTCTTGAAAATTTGTTGTGTTCCTTTAGTAATATAAACAAAAAAAGAGTGCTATGGAAAGTAACCTCACAGGGTGATCTAATTGTAAATTCCTAAATGAGCAAATTATAGTGAGCAGTCCTGCCCCAGTCATATGACTTGTTTAGTAAAAAAGTTTATCTTTGCCTTAAGCAAACCCTGTGCATCTAAGCTAACACACTTTTGAAATAAGCATAACCACCCTCAAGAATGCATGTAATCTCATTTAACCAGCCTGCAATCCAATCCGGCCTTGCTTCTCCCACGTTCAGGTAATCTTTATCTTCTCTCCTTAATTTCAAATGTATAAAAAAACCCAGAAACTGTCTGAAGTATTTGAGATCTTGTTTTCCATGTCATCAGTTTCAGCTCAAATAAACTCTTATAAAAATTCTTTACAGGTTTGGATGTTTCTTATGTTAACAGTAATTTTTTTATTCCATTTTTTCTGCTGTTCTGATGATCTTATTGATGATATGCTAAAACATTAAATATTCTCTATCTCTTGTATTTTTTTTCTATAATTCCTTATTATAGCACTATGTTCTGAATAATTTCTTCTGCTTTATTTTATCACTTTTATTTTTTTCTTTATACAAAATATACAATATACATATAATACACAATAAATACACAAACAATTTAGCTTCTTAAAATTTTATTTGTTCTGTGGTTCTATTTTTAGGACTTCTGTTTTTGTTTTGTAGACATCATATTCTTAGGATTATATCCAACTATATTAGACAATTTTTTAGTTATTTTTTATTCTATTTCCAATATCTCTACCAATCTTTTTTTTTTTCTATTTCAAGTAGGTGACTGCCATTGTATGTTGAAGATCTCAATTATTAATATTTTTTAAAAAGAAACTGGGTAATTAGCTTGTTTCCTTTACAATTGTATAAATATTGTTTATTTCTAACTTTTTGTTTGAATAAGAAACCTAATTGGAAAAATAGCTACAGGTACATGAAGCCATCTACAAGCTTCATTTTATGTTGAACAGAAAGAAAACAGGTATGAAGCTGGCTCTCAGACTGTATGTTCTCCATATCAGAATTAGCAGATACCATAGATTTTCTATATGTGTTATTTTATGTCTGTGTGTATCACAGACTTCTTAGCCTTGCAAAGATTTTTTAAAAACCTAGATTATCATGTTATAGTTTATATAACTATTATGCAGACCAGAATGATCCTGATGACTGGGCAAAATTCTCTCTCTGTTGGAAAGCTAGTTGCTTAATGATTATGTCATTAGTGCAAGAGGAGTTATTCGATTATATATCAATTACTGGGGCTTCCTGCTATGATAGCCTGAGGAATCCATACTTATTATAGAATTATATTTGACAAAAATTTGAATGCTCATATCTGTGAGATGACCTTTCCTTTCTCACACCAGAGGGTACTGAAGAAACATTTCTTTGCTAAAGAAATGTTTATTGGAATAATTTCATGTGAATATGCAAACCAGTAAATTATCAGAAACATGTATTCTTGGGTCCCTAATACTTGAAAACCTATGAGATCTACATCAGTGCTATACAATAAAAATGTAATAAATGAAATGTACTTTATCTGTGCAGTCTAATATGGCAGCCACTAGCTACATATGGCTATTGCACACTTGAAATATGGCTAGTGTGATGAATAACTGAAATTTTAATTGTTTCTAATTTAGTTAATTAAACTTCAAATTCATACAGTTATATTTAGCTAGTGCCCACCCTGTTGGATAGCTCAGATCTAGAGACTTAATGTCAGTTCATCATTCACAACTGGTGTTAATATCTTTCTGACAGAGGAGTGCAAGTATAGCATGATAAAATACTCAGCATATGGAAAGCACTCCACAAATATTTGTAAAATTATCTAGGGTTAATTTCTCAGTATATAGACTAAGGCTTACAGAGACATCTACTGAGAATATCATTTTAATAGCTGATGTCGATTTCAGTCAATAAATTATCATTTACCCCCTGATGATTTTTGTTTCTGCATTTTGACATCTGACATAAATAAAATTTACCTCTTTATTTTCTGTCTGAAAAAAATCTTGTTTTTGCAGCATTGTACACTTTGGTAACCTGAACTTTAAATTCAGCAATTCAGTTCAATTCAACTTAATTAAATTCAGTTAATTTTTCTTGGTATGCCACATACTCATTTCTGGGTATTCTTTCTCTCTTACAATTAACTCATGTCTTAAGTGCAGCTATTTATTTATTTATTTATTTATTTATTTATTTATTTATTGTCACTGAAATAAAAAAGAATTTTGTGAAACAGCAAGGGTCTGTTTGTCTCTCTCTCTCTCTCTCTCTCTCTCTCTCTCTCTCTATGTATGTATATGTATTTATAAATTACATAAAGTAAAATGTATTTTCACATTAAAGTAAAATTGTTCATAGCTTATAATTGTTCATAGTACTATGAACAATTATATTCTCTAAAGTATAAAGAGGGATTTTCCGATGACTGTATTCATTCCCTAATGAAAGACAATACAGAGTCCAGGAAAACAGTAAGAAAACCTACATTTTAGTAGTGACTTTTTCACTTTGGCGCTATAATCTTGGGGTAGTCATGTAATCTTTCTAAGCACAAGTTTCTGCATTTATAAAACAAGAATGCTGTTTTAAAGTCTAATTTTAGATCCTATGTGTTTATTAAGCAAACTTAATAAGTAGTTAAAAATTAAGAAGGTGGTACGTCTTAAAAACTTAATAGGTAGTTAAAAATTAAGAAGGTGGTACGTCTTAAAAATTCAAGTTGGAGACTCCAAAGATCAATATAAATTTAAGAATTAAATAATATTACAATGTTTTGTAACATAATGGAAAATAATTCTGGATTTTAAATCTGCCTCAGCCACTTAACCAGGCATTTGGCCTTGAGTAAATATGTGAACTTCTATTTTCTTATCCTCACAGTATGGATAATAATACCTATGAGTTATTGTGAATTCCCAGGTGAATTCATGTGAAACATTTGTGTGAACTAATATAATTTTATTATTAAAACATCATAAAGCAAATAAAAAGTTACCAAATGAATGATGCAAAAAGACATCAGGTGCTTTAGGAGTTCAGAGGATAACAAATCTCCAGCCTGGCCTAGCAAAGGAAAGCTTTATAATGAAAAGATTGAAAGTAAACAGGAATGCACCATATTTAACTCCATATTTCAACATCTTTCTATTTGCATTCTTTTCATTTCGAAATCTAAAACAAATTAAGATAAACTTGAGAGTCAGGGAAAGGGCAGCAGAAGATAATAGTTCTGTTTAATGAAATATTATTGTGTAAATACAGGAATGCAGTGTTCAAATAAATTGTTAGTGTTTCATTTCGTATTCTGTGAAGCCTGTATCAGGAGAATTTAGTCATCAGCAAAGACAACAAATTTATGATGTGTCAGAATTATTTCTATTTTATTTCAAATTCGATTTAATATCAATAAAAATAAAAACAAAGATATAATAAAATATAACAATTTGATTTCTTTGCATCTTACTCCTGTTCCTTAACTTCAATCGATTTCAATGTAAATGACATTTCTTGATGATTCTCAATTATTTAAAGTTTTATGTTCTCCACATATGCTATCATTCTGTAGACAAAATATTGACACTTTTTTTAAAACTAACTTTAGAAATTTTTTTCTTTACTTTGTGTCACATTCAAATTTTACAAAATAAGTTTTGCTATGAACAATACTATTAATAAAAAACATTTTAAAAGAATAATTCCATTTGGGCTATCAACTAAAGTAATTTATTAGGAAATGTGATTATATTTTTAAAATTCTTTCTTTGGTGTTTCATGTATTTAAGACAATTCAATATTTAATTTATTTTCACACTTTTTTTTAAAGCTTCTTTCTCATATTGGAAAAAACTTGATGGTTTTCAAAAGTATTATATTTTAGGCTAATCCAGTAAAAAGTTATTCTCAAAATAAATGAACCCTTGCAAAAATTCTATTAGGATTGGATAGACTGTCTACATTTTTAATGCTTTGTACTTTCCTAGAAATTATATAATTCTTTATGTTCTATGTTTCTATAACAATAAAATTAGAAAGAAAATTATTTAAGTAAAATCTCCAACATCCAGAATTCAAAAGAAATAATAAATTGTCATTAAAAAAACCCCATTATCTGAAAATAAAGTAAACATGCAAAAATTTAAACAAAAAATGCAAGTTGTTAAGCTTTTTGTGTAGTACATTTTCTTCTATCACTGCCTCTATGATTTCCTTATTTTAATGAAATTTCATACATATTAACAATGCTTAAATTAAGTGTTAATTAATTAATTCCTTACTTTTATTTTAGATATACTGTCACACATAGATTCTTATAATAAGAAATATTGCAAATAAAAATAACAATATTACATTACTTTCTGAGACATGATAACATTTGATCACAATAATTCAAATCATCATAAGAAATTTTAAACTATGAGCCTAGAATAGTTCAAGTAATGAAAGAAGTAAGTACAATTAGTCCAAATTTGTTCACTGTACCCACAAAGGGACAGTGACTCTAAACTATAAACAGCTTCTGCTGAGACTTAGCAGGTAGCCAAATTACTACATTTATTTAATAACTGATTTTTTGGCTGAGTCAGAGAAGTCTTGCTGTCTGGGAAGCCATCTGGAGCCATGTGAGAAGAGTATAGTGTCGTATAGGGATGTATTCCAGGCAAAGTTATCTCGAGTGCGCCTCCCTGAGTCTGGAGTGTGCTTGATGTATTCAAACACAGCAACAAGGCCTGTGCGGCTGGAAAGGAAGAAGGACAGGCATAGGAGTAGGAGATAAAGCAGAGTGTACTCCTTACAGGTGTGTTATTGGCTATTATTCTGAATGAGATGAGAAGCCACCGGGGGATTCTTTCTGTTTTCTTTTTTTAAATTTGAATTAAGTAGTCGAATTTCTAATGAACAATTAAAATGTAGATTAACAGAGCACACATTCAGTGTTGCTGAGAGTGTGAATGGGCTCAATGTCTTTGGAAGGCAGTGTGACACTGTTCTTTGAAGTTGAACATTTATATACTGTATAACCCACCAATTCTGTTCTTAAGTATACACCTGAAGAAATTCTTGCATGTGTATTTCAGGATGCATGCACACACAGTTTCTTATCAGCGCTGTTCACAATGGCAAAAATCTGAAAAGAATTAACTGTTCATTTACAGGAAAATGGATAAATTATTGTATACAGAGTATTATACAGAAGTGAAAATAAAAGAGCTAGGTTTACATGCATCAAAGCAGAGAGATCTTAGAATCAGTATGAGTAAAACAGCTAGTTCTAGAAGATTATGTACAGTATGATAGCATTTTTATAAGTCTCTACAAAAAGAAAAAGTAAGCAGTTTATTGAAAGGGATAACTACATATGTGACCAAGATAAACAAAACAAGTAAATAGAATGATGAACAACATACAAAATTAAGGAAACAAGAGCAGAGAGAAATATATAGCTGCAATGGTATGAAAATTTGTCAAATTCATACAATTCAAGGTGGTTTACATGCATTTACTATTACACTTAAATATATATAAAATATTCATTTAGGAATCAAAAATTTCATAATATATTTTAAAATAATTAATCAACATAAACTATCTCCTTTGAAATACACTAGAAAAAGTCATTAACTTTGATGAAAATAATTTTAGTAAAATAAAAATTAGTACTAGAGAGTGACATCAGCAAAACGGTGGTATAAGAATTTCTACCACTAGTTTCCACCACCAGAAAGATCAATTTGAACAACTGTGCACTAGAAAATACTTTCACAAGAGCCAAGGATTCCAGATGAGGAACTATAGCATCTGGGTGGAGCACAGAAATAAGAAAGTGCTCATTGAGGAGAGTAGGAAATATAGATTTACGCTACCTCATTACCTCAACCACAAGCAACCCAGCTCGAAGAAACACACCTTCTCTGTGGGAAAAGAGAGTAAAGCGAGCACCAGATTTCACTGTGAACCCCAGAATTGACCCTCCCTATCATCAGGTTGACTTCCACTATACACATGGCTATAGTCACCTCTCACCGCCCCAAAAGGAGTCCTTGTCAGTGAGCTCTCACAATTCCAGAACCCTCATTCACACAGTTCCTGCTATTTTAGTGACTCAGGCAGCTCTCAAGGCATCAAGTGGATTTCATGGCAGAGCTCCTGGAAGGCTCTTGAGAACCCAAATCCCTGTTTTGCTCCTGTGCCTTCTGGTTCCAGCAGCCTCGGGAGGCTCCAGTGACACTAAGTTCATTCTGGGTCTCGTGTATAAAAATCAGCTCACCTTGGCACCTCCCTACTCCAGTGGTCCTAGATAGCTCCCATGGAACGAGGCCTCTAAAGGGCTCGCAGAAGCCAAGTTATGACTGGAGTGATATATTCAAAGTGCTGAAAGGAGAAAAAAAAAGCCAACAAAGATCACTTTTCCCAGAAAATTGTTTTTCAAGAATGAAAGAATAATAAACATTCTCCTAAGAGAGTTTATTAACACTAATTATGTGAGGTGTTAAATAACCTTATTTAATATGTAGTAAATATTTTGCAAAAATATAGTTGTATTAAATCATTACATATTATGCTTTACCCTTACATATGTTATATGTCAATAATATCTCATTTAAGTTAGGGAAAAATAAACAAAAAAAAAAATCAAAATTTAAGTAAGGTATTTCCAGGGAAAAAAATTAAAAACATGCTAATAGTATTATAGAAAAAAATTATCAGGGAATTGCATGTTTTTACTCTGGAAAATACTTCATTAGGAAAATGCACAATCGTCACGGTATAATTTTGGGCAGCGTAACTTGGTCAAACTTTTGTTTCAAGGTAATGTGTTTGCTGTGTGAAAAATAGACCATAGTAGGCTGAGATGGATGTTGGGAAACCATTTCAGTTGAGGACTGATTCTAGCTGGATTGGTCTTAGTGGTGCATGTGATGAGAAGTGTTTGGATTCTAAATATATTTCACAGTTATATCTATTAATAAAAAATGTAAGAGAAATAAGACTTCAATCAATGGACTTAGAATTGGAGTAAAATGGAGTTCTCATTTGCTGAAATAGACTGTTGAAAAGGTATGTTTAGGGGACATAACGCAAGATTGTGTTTTTGAACTCTTTAGACTCATGATGTCAATTACATATACATAAGAAGAGAAAGGATGAAAGTCTAAAGTTCAAGAAAGGCATCAGAGTTGCAGCTATAAATGAGGATGTCATCAGTGGGAGTTTGATATACATAGCCCAGAGACTAGAGGTGAAATGACATGGAGTGACTTAGGGATGAAGTCTTTACAACCAAAGGAGACTGAGCTTATGAGGCCAGGGAATTAGAGCATTAAGAGAAGGCAGTCCTGATATCCATGAAGGGCACTGCTTAAAGAAAGAAAGTTGTATCAAATGTAGCTACTTAAGTGAGTAAGAAGTTGAAAAATGACACTGAATCTGGCACTATAAAGTGCATCGATAACTGTGACAATGCAGGCCCACACCATATGCCTATTACAAATTACAGATCAAGATAATATATTCTTAAATAAAATAACTTTACTTATAGATTGAGAAAAATGCCTTTATAATAATTGAATAAAAACATGTGATTAATTCTTTCACATTATGAGCCAAAATTAAATTATAAAGGAAAAAAGAAAAAAATGGCATAAAGTATCACTAGAAAATTAGACATTTTTCTGCAAGCTTCTACTGTATTTATCCTGAGGGAAAGGATTTGTGAAAATAACTTGCCTTTTCTACTACTGAAAGACTCAAATCCACCATTCAGTTCAGATTATCTGAGTTAGTCTTTGACAGCAGCAGATTCAAAACCCACAAAGTCTCACAAGCATCTGGATGCAGGCATGGTCTTCTTTGAGAGCAGAAGAAAGAGATGTAGAGGAATGTTCGCCACGGTCAACAGTGTTAAGTATGTGAACGAATGCTTCGAGTTACAATGTGCTAAAGATCAGATCCCAAATGATGGAGGCATCTGTGTATTCTTTAATAATATCTTTTGGGCCTTGGGAGGAGAGGGTAGGACTTCATGTTCTGGACATGCTTCCAAATATAAGTATATAAGGTCGTTCATGAACCTCTTAAACTGTACTCTGAAGTTGTCATGGTTGAAGGTAAGGGTGAGGAGGACTGGAGATTTTCCTCAGAATTCCCTTTGTTGCTTTCTCTCATGTCACTGTTTCATAATGCGGAACATACAGAACACAGCAATGATGAGCTGGAGCAGACTCCACATGTTATAGCTGAAATTGCCCTTTTTAATTTATTTTTTTCCTTTCCCATTTCCTATTAAAGGATGTATGTACGTGGGAAAAATCAGTGCTTGGAAATGAATTAGTTCATTCTTTATTCCATGCCACTTTATATTTTCTTAAATTAAGTACATCATCTGTCATAATTTTTATGCATTTGTGATACTCAAAGTAAGATCAAAGCCTACTTTCTGAGGATTGAATATAGCACAACTGAATATTTTGTTTAAGGCTACTTCTGAGATACTTGTATTTTTTTGTGACAAGTCAAAGAAATTAAAATTAGAATGAGGAAATTTAATGAGAAGAAAAATAATTTTCTTTGCTCAATGGAATTCATAACGGCGGCTTTTAGAATTCAGGTATCTCAGATACTTCTTTTCCATGCATTTGAAGTTGAATATTATGCTGCACATGAGAGTCGAGAAATTATTTTTTGAAATGAACTTAATCATTTTAGTTTGATTGTATAAAAATATGCTTTCAGAAGCTATGGTAAATTGATTTTTGGATGGAGAAGGATTTCCAAGGCATTGAGCGATTTGCTTTTGCTTATCAGCAAAACAGAAGCAAGATATATTTTATCTCATTTGGGCTTGTGGTTCTTGTTTGGTTCATTAGTTTTCACTCAAGTTCATCTACATGCCACAGTTAATACACTAATGCTTTAATGAGTGTGTATAAATAAGCCGAGGCAGAATGTGGTCTATAAATTCCCAAGATGTAATTGCTTCCATAATGTATATAGTTTTCTTTCTTTTAATTATTTGCAATTAATATAGAATATAAATCAAACTATTATTTTTCACATACAAATGTATGTGTTGTCACTGTATTATCTGGAACACTTAGAAATTTGTATAATTAGAATTTATGTAAATGGTTTAATGATTGCAAAGTCTAAGTGTAATAAAACTGAAAACATTTCATGCAGGTTTATTTAAATATCAACTCTTCTAAATTTTTTAAACTTCTCCACCTCTCAGAATAGGTATTAACAGCTTCTTTAATCTGTGGAAACTACTGATTTTTCTATTTTAACAAATATTATGTTTATTATAACTATTGTAATTTTTACAATGAAAGCATTGGCTTCTTGGGGGCAGGGATAATAAAGCATTCACTGGTGTTCTTAGTGAAAAAGTACAATTAATAAAGCTAAGTAAACTTAGCAAATATTTATTGACTCTTCTTATTATGCTTCTTTTCCTCTTCCTCCTTTTTTTTAGTAAATCCTCTCCCATCTCTTCCCTGTGTCTCTCCTCACAGTATTTAGTACTATTAGCTTCTACCTTGTTATGATTACTATAGTCTTTCAGAGTTCATCTGGCTTATAACTACAGCTGCTACCTTCCAAGCGTACAGTCCTATATTTAGCATAGTCCTCACATATGCACTCCATCTCATATGTAAAATTGTTATGTAGAGTTCCATATTTCTCCCGTATAATTTCCTTGCTTTCGTCATTGCTCTTACTTCCTATAATCTAGCCTATAATCTGGTATTTTTCCCCTTGATTTCAGTATCTTTCCTTCCAATCAATCTTGTATCCTAACACCAATATTTTTTCTCTAAAATACTGACTTAATCATATCACTCTTATTTCAAAATCCGTATTACATATGGCCCTCTACTATCTGATATTCATAATGCAACTTAACCTACATTTCCAGCTTTATTTCTCATGATGTTCTGCACTCTATTATATTACTCACTAGTCTCCAGGTACTCCATGGGATGATTCTACCTTGGTATCTTTACTTGTGATTTATCTTCTATCTTGAAAAAGTATTCCCTCATCTATAATGTGAAACATTTTCTTTAGTTGGAATTAGTCTCACTCTTTTGGAAATCACATTTTATTTAAACTTTACATTGTATCTTGAAAATAATAACATATCTAAGTATTTATCTCTCTTACTGTATTTTAATTTTCCTAAAGACAAATTAAGACATAGCTCTCGCCTTACTGGAACTCATCTTCCAGCCTGAGTGATGGCGATGTTCTCCAATCGCATACTTCTTTTCTGACTCTCTCTGTCTGTACCATCATGAAAAGGCAGCAGGAAGGTTTTCATCTCTATAATGAGCCCTCTGGACTTATGACATTGCAGAGTCAGCCCACTTCCTGGTTCTATCATTACAACAATTCTTGACAAGCAGTCAGGGTCAGCAATGAAATTTATAAAATGGTACTAAAAGATTAACATTTAATTATATTCATGCTCAACTTGTTTCTCCTCCTCCTCCCTCCTCCCTCCCCCTCCCTTCCCCTTCCTCCATTCTTCTTTTTCTTCTTTTTTTTTGTTGTCACTGTACTACATCTGTTTAGACAATTAGCCAGAAAGCTCCTAAGCAATAGCAATTGTTTTCTACCTCTTGTGCCTCTCCCTACAACTGCTACCCATGATATCCAAGAGTTTTGGAAACACATTAAAATCTTACTAGGTAATTGATTTTTTTTTGTTTGTTTCTTAATTTTTTATCCCTATAATTCTTGTCATGAATTGGTCAATAGACAATACTTAAAGTTACATTACACAGACATTTCAACCTCTCTAATCTACATATGTGCTCAGTAAATTTTCTATCACAATTAAATGTATTAAATGTTTAGATAAGTATATTTCACTTTTTATCATTTATACAATATTTTAAATTATTTGATTTGCTTTTTTAAAAACTAATTTTCTACTAGTATCTTCTTCTTTTGCCTCAGGTTTAGTCTACATCTTTGAAAAATAAAATACCTTCACAAATAGGATGTGAACAACCAAACAGAAACACTTATGATCTGGTTACTAAGTTTTGCAAAATATATCAGTTTGAAAATATAAAGATTTTCTCTTATCGAAAGAGACAGATTGTTCTGTAAATATAGTAACAAGTAATAAAAAGATGTATGTTTTTTTTTTTTTTCCCTGTGGTACAAATGACTAGGAGTGTGAGATTAGGTTATGTGATAGTTACATATTTAGTTTTATAAAAAACTGTGAATCTATTTTCCAGAGTGTCTGTTATATTTTATATTCCCACCAACAATATATGAGAGATCCAGTGTCTCCGTATCCTTGCCAACATTTAATGTTACCATTATATATTTATTTTATCCATTCCAATAGATGTGTAGTGATATCTCATTGTGGTCTTAATGTACATTTCTCTTATGGGTAGTAATACTGAATATCTTTTTCTATGCACATTTGTTACCTATATATACTCTTCAGTGATATTTCTGGGTATAAATACAGTTTGTGAGTATTTTCTCCTAGTTTGTAGCTCATCTTTCCATTTTCTTAATAGCAGAGCAAAGGTTTTTAATTTTAATAAAGTCTAATTTATCTTTTTTTTTTAATAAGGGTCTTGTTCTTCATGTTATGTTTAAGAATTCTTTATCAAATTGCTAAGTGTATTATAGGTTTACATTTTATATTCGAACATTCTGTATTAAGTTGACTTTTGTATAAAATGTAAGATTTAGGCTGAGGTTCATTTTGTATAAATTATTACATAAAATTCCATCAAAATAATAACATAGTAATATAACCTACTCTGTTCACAAAAGGATCTCAGGCAACTTGTGGATTCATAAATGTTAAGTGTTGGAAGTCTTCAAAAGTGCTTGTAAACAGGATATGTTTTATTATGACCATTTATTTTCTATCATTAAGCTGCTATTGTTTCTCTTTCTCTAAACATGTGTCAAATTGTACTCTTTATAATTATGTTTATTATGATTTGGAAAGAAAACATCAATTTAGAAAGTAGAAATTAAAAACCTGCATTTTACATATAAAAACATTTTAATAATAGAAACCAGTTACAACCAAGAAATTGCTTGTAACATTTGCAATGTTTTAACTGACCCTGTCTGCTGCTAATGGTGAGTCATTCTTGCAAATAAGATGAATATTAATAAATGTGCAAATAGAGTATTTTTTATATAAATCCTATGAATGTTATTTCAATAATAACAACTTTTGGATGCAAAATTGTCCTTGAAGCAATTATAAAATGTGATTCTGGATAGTCCTGTTAATCTTGTTAGCATATCCAATGTGATGTTATTTAAATACTAACCAATAACATTTTCTGTCATTTATCAGTGACTGATAATTTGCTAGTACACAGTTATGTGCAAATGTTATTAAATTTATTATAAAATAAAGAATGTAATTAATGATTTGGAAATTCATGAGAATTCTGATTTTCATTTCCAAATGCCAATAATTAATAGCTGTTGCAAATTTTTAGAAAGAATAAGTTATAAGTTAAAGAATTCAGTTAAAGAATTCAGTTAAAGATAGTTAAGCTAAAAAATAGAATTTAAATAAGAAAATATGTTTATTACATTTTGAAAGGTATAAATCCAAAGGAAATAACTAGAACAAAAACTATGAACATCCTTAATTTAAAAAGAAAACATAAATAAGTAAAACAAATAATATATTTACATAATAAATACAATAATTATAAAATATTTTAACAGAATTGAGGCCCAACACACTAGTTATATCAATAAATGTGGACAGACTTAATTCACCTATTAAAATATGTAAATTTGAGGAAATAAGGACTAAAATGGACTATATATGCATATATATACATATAATACCCCTAAAAATAGAAAGAGATGTTTAATTTCTTTATTCAGGACTTCAACCTTCTTCTTAAGATACATCAATCCCAACTCAATGACAGGAAAAAGCTATATAAGCTACAAAATTATAACTTTTCTAAAACCTATGTGAGTGAGAGCTGAGATTGCAGGATTACCAACTAGCCTAAAATCTAAAGAAAGACAGTTGTGTCCGAGGAGAGAAGGAACAGAAAGCACTGACTTATATGGGTCAGATGAAGACTTAGCTACCATAAATAAGAAGTTTCATCTAAAATTTTCAATAAATTGCTAAAGACTGGGTATGGGCAGGTAGGATTGTATAGAACTGTGGGAATAAACAGACACAAGGGTGTTTACCTTCATTCAGGGTCTTCTTCATGAATCCTCTCTAAATGAAATGTGCATTAACAAAGATTGGGGGCAGGGCAGGGGTTTGGGTGGAGTTGCTACTGTGGGAAAGGCACAAAGCACCACCAAAACTGCATTTCTCTTAAGCAGCTAGGTAAAAGAAATGGAAATGAAAACAAATAAAGTAAAAACAAAGAAATAAACAAGCACAAGCTTTCTATTCCTGAAGAAGGGACTAGGAAAATGTCCAGAACCCAGATCATGGGAAATTCCTTATGATGTCTGAAACGGGCAGCATCACTATAAAATCCTCAGCCCTGAGACTGAGAGACATCGTATCTACCTATAATGTCTCCACCTTACCTCTCTCCCATACCATATTAGTAAGTCTCGAGTACCAATTAAGAGCGATCTACCACTAGGGGTGGGGCAAAGTTTGGAGAGAGGCTCTCTCTGAAGTTCTGGCTAAAAGGAAAATTCTAAGTTTGAGGGCAAAACAGAAATATTAAAAACAAACAAAACCCTCCAGCAACCCAACCTTTACTTAGGCATAAACTAATGGTGGGAGAATTGGGAGTCAGTGTGCATTAAAGGATAACCACAGCAAAAACAAAATCTGAAACCCAGCTCAACTTTAGACTAGATTAAATTAACCCCTACCAAATACCTCAGTCTATACTGTTCTACACAGGATGTCCAGTTTCAACCAAAAAGTTGCCCCTTCAAGAAAAGAAAAAAACACAATAAAGAAAAAATAATGGTAGAACCAGACTCAGATCACCTAGTTGTCAAAACTATCTCAGAGAGTGAATGTAAAATAACTAGTTAACGTGTTTAAAATCTCTAAAGAAAACAGTGGACGGCATGCATTAATAGATGGGGAATCTCAGTAAAAAGATGGAAACCACAGAACTCTAAAATTACTGGGATACCATTTCTCATCTCTCACATAAATGAAATGTCAGACATATAAAAATTAAAAGTATAGCAATACATTTTTTCAGTGAATCTTTGGGGAAACAGGTACCCTCACACACTAGGGTGGGGATGCACACTGGTAGAACTCATTTGGAAGGGAATTTGAAATATTTAACAAAACTCTCAATTAACTAGCAAACACACTTTTAGGAGTTTACCCTGAAGATCAACCTCTTCAACAAAATGTAAACATATATAGATAAATGTATTGTTTATAATTACGAAAATTGGAAACAACCTATATTTCCATACAATGGGGAATTGTTAGATAGACTATAGTCTATTATTCATCCAATAGACTATGATGAGAATGAGAAGACATAGCAATTAACATACAGTGATTTTTTGTGTTGCTAAGTGGAGAAAGCAAAGTGCAAAAGATTATTTTCTGTACCCTACCTTTCATGTAGAAAGGAGAAACAAGAATAGATGTACTTAATTGTGCAAAATAAAACAGGAAATTGAAACCAGAAACAAATGAAAATGGTTATCTATGAAGGATAGGTAAGAATGTGGTACAAAGGATGAAGGAATGGAAATAAGGTAAAATGAATTGAGGATGTCACTTCACTGAGAATAATAAAATGGTGTAGAATAGGTGGGCTTTGAATCTAAAGGCATTCTACTTTTTGAAAGTTGAAGGAGTTCAAATCCTACCTGTGCTTTATTCTAATCATGTGGCACAGCATCTTTTTATTAAACTTCCTAAGCTTACCTATACCTACCAGAAACTGACATAATAAGAATATCTACCCAACAGAGTAACCGTTAGGATAGTGCTTGACTAATAGTAAGCATGCAGTGAATTTTGACTATTCTTTTTGTTGTTATTTAATAATTTATTTAAATCAATGTATTTGGAAATAGGAAAAAAATAGGCTTATTCAATATATGAACTAGATTTTCATCAGTATTACAAAATAAATCAACCTAATAAATTAAGGAAAATAGTGGAGAAACAATAAATTGATAAACAAAACTTATAATGGAGAAATTAACTATCAAAGAATTAGTTCAAAGAACCATGAGTTCTTTTGCATATAATTTTGAGAACTGGACATTATGTGTAATTTTTCTAAGATATACAAACATGATTAAAATCTGATCTTATCAAGGTAGAAATCTAAGCAGAATAATACCACAGAATGAGTAGATAAATTTGTCAAAAAAAAACTCCTTATTTAAGAAGCATGGGACTTGAATAAGCAGTCTCAGATACTGATAGTACAATGTCTTTAATTAATAGATAATTCTAATGGCTTTTTAACTGTTCTAAAGACAATAGAGAATTGCAAATTATTTCTGTGAAGTTAGCCTGACATTTATTTTTGTTTTTATCATTATTAAGTGAATCAAAGTTTTTATTTTATTGTTTCTTTCTATATTCTTAGTTTTGGATGCTTAATTCTTTTGTAATAATATTTCTTCTTTCTCCCAGTTTTTTAAAGATATGCTTGACATATAATATTGTGTAAGTTTAAGGAGAATATATATAATGTGTTGATTTGAAAAACATATGTTGCAATATGATTACTACTGTAGTGTTAGCTAATACTTCCCTCAGGTCCCATACTTAGCATTTCTTTTTTGTTGTGAGAACATTTAAGGTATACTCTCCCAACAAATTTCAAGTTATAATACACTATTATTAACTATAATCACAATGTTATTCATTAGATTCCCAGTACTTACTCATCTTCTAACTAGAAGTTTGTACTCTTTGAATGACATCTTCCTTTATCCCTACACAGCTAGTCCTCTAGTAACTACCATTCTATTCTGTTTCTATGAGTTCAACTACTTTAGATTCTACATATAATTGATACCACATAGCATTTTTCTTTCTCTGTCTGACTTTTTTTGACTTAAGACAATACCCTCCTTATTGTCACGAATATCAGGGTTTCTTTCTTTCTTATAGCTCAATATTTCATTAAATATATATACCTCATCTTTATTCATTCATCCATTGATAGGCACTTAGGTTGTTTCCATACCTTGACTAGCATAAATAATGCTGCAATGAACCTGGGCGTGCAGATATCTCTTTGAGATCCTGCTTTAATTTCTTTTGGCTATAGTATACCCAAAAGTGGGATTGAATCATATGGTAGTTCTATTTTTAATTTTGAGAAACATCCATATTGTTTTCTGTAGTAGGTGTACCAATTTACATTCCCATCAACAGTGCACAAGGATTTCCTTTTCTCTACATCCTCACCAATATTTGTTATCTCTTATTTTTTTTTGATGATTGCCATTTAATAGGTATGAGGTGATATCTCATTGTGTTTTTGATTTGCATTTCCCTGATGATTAGTGAAATTGAGCATCTTTTCATGTACCCGTTAGTCATTTGTATGCTTTCTTTGGAAAAATGTCTATTCAGTTCCTCTGCCCATTTTTTAAAATTGGATTGTTTGTATTTTTGCTATTGAGTTATGTAAGTTCTTTATATATTTTGGATATTAACCCCTTATCAGATATATGGTTGGCAAGTATTTCCTCCTAATTCATAGGCTGCCTTTTTATTTTGTTGGTTGTTTCTTCTGCTATGCAGAGCTTTTTAGTTTGATATAGTCCACTTACTTACTTTTGCCTTTGTTGCCTGTGCTGTTCATATTTAAAAAAAAAAAATCATTGCCAAGATGAATGACAAGGAGCTTTTTCTCTAAGTTTTCTTCTAGGAGTTATTGGGTTTCAGGTTCTACATTTTAGTTTTTAATCTATTTTGAGTAAATGTTTTGTGCATGGTGTAAGATACTGGTCTGGTTTTATTTTTCCACATGTGGTTTCCCAGTTTTCCTATCACCATTTATTGAAGCGACTATCCTTTTCTCATTAGGTATTCTTGGCTCCTTTGTCACTATTAGTAAGGATTTCAGGTAATAAATTTTCCTTTCTTAGTTTCTTTGACTGTATCTTTTATTTTCTAACAAATATCATCTTGCCCATATTTTTTTTGACATGACATTTTAATAGTCATTTTTTAAAAATACCATATACACAATTTATTATGATAAATTATGCACATTTCCCCTTGTCTTTCTTGTTTTCATATTGAATATATTGTCATAGGAATTTGAAATCCATTTTTATTAAAATTATATGCAAATATCCATCTGCTCTCATTCATTAAAGATTTAATTTTAAAAGAGAAATTATTTGTATTCCCTTTTAAAACTTTTACTGAAGAGTTTGAAATCCTAGATTATCTTGGTGAGTGGAGGACAAAATATGCCTATTTTCAACAATTATAGGTAATTCATAAATGCACATCCCTTTATAAAGTCCATGTAAGCATATGTTGCAAATCTTTGAATTTTTCACTTCCTATATAGCTATTTTAATGAAGCCAAATTGAAATGACATACAAAAACATTTAATCTATGCAAAATGCACTATAAAAATGTTTAAAAATAAAAGGTAAAGCAGAATTTGTTAGCTCAAAGTCAAGCTGGCTCCACGTGAGCTGATTCCTTTGACAGAAATTGCTTTTCTGTAAAGAAAAGGGAGCATAAATTGTGTGTTAAACTGATCTGAACTCTCCAATTGAGTAAAGAGACTCATAGGAACCAATATTTAGAAAAGGCCTAAATAAGGCAGGATAGAAGACAATAAATCTTACTTAAGCACATGCTATATTCCTGGCTTTCATCTGTAGTCTCAAATTGGAATTATGGGGGTAACAAATTTTTGGACACTAAACTCTGCTTCATAAATGTAAAGAAAAACAATTTAATAAATATAAATATATTGCGTAAGATAAGATGATGTCAGAAGGCTTAAAGAACAGAGAGGATTTAAAAGAAAGAAAAAGAAGACACATAAGCAATAGTACATTTCAGAGAATGCACACATTAATGAAGGTGGATAAAGTAATAAGATCCATCAAAGAGCAGTAGATATTTTTATATTAATTCTATTAAATTATACTATTTTATATTTAATTATGACACATTATGATCTGTTGAATTTGATAATAGTTACATTTCAAGAGAGACACATTTCATGATTTATGCTTTGTGACAAAATAAAATTCAAAATTTTAAGCTCATGGAAGAAAAACTGAGTGTGAACCTTGGCTATGGAAATTTTTGCTACCCTCAGTTCAGCTATGTCACACTGTGATTGCTCTTTAATCTTTACAGGAAACCTTAAAGGTCTTTCTGAATATCAGAGACACATTTGAAGTTTGAATCTCTCTTTTGGCATTTACCAAGTGTGGCCTTGGAGAAAATAATTTCTCTGAATTTCTTTTTTTTTTCATTAATAAATGTAGTTTAAAAATATCAATCCAGTGGGACTGGGAAATTAGAGACAATATTAGGTAAATTTGAATGATTTGCTTTCACTCTCTTCTCAGCTTCCTTTTTGATATTATTTTTATGGAAATTGATTACACTCAGAAGATAACCCTAGAAAAAGAAAGCTCAACATTTATTATCTCTCCTACAATATTTATAATGTGCATTACTGTCACTTATAAATAATGTTATTTCTCTACCAATGTTCTTGGTAAGAATCAAGGCTTCATGCAAAGCATTATATTAATGAATTAACTTCTTTCCTGTGCATCTACAATGGTACGGATTGTATAACAGTCTTAAGAGAACTGAAAAAATAATCATTCAATCATTTTTTTGGTTTTGATTTAGAAGAGAAACATCTGCTATAAAACACATTGAAATATGTGTTGCTTGCTTAATTCAGATTTCTCTAAATGCCACAAAACTACATTTCGGGGAGTCATCAGACTAGAGATAATTTGTCTGGACCCTGCTATGGCTCTGTGATTTTGACTAAACTACCCAGGTGGATCAAGGAGAATCAATAATTTTTAACATAAGAATTAGATGATTTACTTTACAGAAAATAAAAGCAGTTTGAAATCTATCTTTACAAAAAGATACCTGTGGATATTCTCAATAGGATCATGTGTATTCCATGGAACTTACACTGAAAATGTTGAAATACATTATCACTTTAATATGAAGTTTTAAAAATCTATTTTCTAGAAAACCGATTACATAAATTATGATTCATTCATACAATGCAATACTATTTAGCCTTTGAAAAATGAGACAGATCTTCAAGTGCTGATATGGAAATATTACCATGATATACTGAAAAAAAAAGGTAGAGAAGAGTATTTTTGGATTGCTACATCTTATAAAATCAAGCAAATAAAATAGAAACTGGTTACTAGGGATCATTAGTCTAGGAAGCAGATCTGAGAACAAGAATATCTTTTTCCACACACTTTTTTGTGCCATTTGATTACTTTTTTACTAATGTACAAAATTTAAAATAAAACAAATCAAATGTGAAAAGAAATGATAAAATGTTTTGTGTAAATCCTCAAACTAAAGCATAATATTATAACTCATATTTTAGTATTATTTTCTCTTTCCTGATCTCCTTCTTCCCCCATATTATCACCTATATGAAAGATTACCTTTTATTCTAGGTCTACTGAAAAAGTCCTCTTTCTTGTGTGGTTTTTAAGTCAGATGCGACAACCCTGACTGACCCTTATACTTTCTTTTGTTATACTTTATTAATGGCAATCAACACAATCTTTTCTATTTATGATTTACTTCCTCTAAAAAACTCTTCTGAAAGCAAATATACTCAACAGATTATACTTTTCTCTGAATATATATATATGTGCATATATAATTATATGTTGTTATTCATATTACTCAACATAGTTGCATATAATTGCTAGTCAAAATTAGCTTTGTGGTATACGGCAACCACCTGCTTTTCTAGTTATCTTCCTCAACTAAAGTGAAGCACCTGGACAAAGAGAAAACATAAACTTTTAGTGATTTGAATACATAAAATTGCCAAGCGGGCTAAAATCAAACAATTTTTCAGCCAAAACTCTGTCACACGATAGGAAAACAACAACAAAACTCTACTGGTTAAATTCCAAGTTTTCTAAGTTCAATTTTATTACTATAATTTTTTATTCATGTTTTGAAATTGTTGTATCCTGGCTTCTTCCTTCTCGACTCTCTCAATTTGATTTTTCACAGCTACAACTATTGCAACCTAAGTATCTGCATCTTTATCATGCTCTTTCCTGAATGTATGTTTTCCTTTTACTCCTTGTGACAAATTCCAGTAAGGGTGACTTGCTTTCACTTAACACTCACAGTTTTGGTTTATGAAAATTCAGATGGATCCTCACTGGATTCCAGAAGTGAGGGACTAGATTGAGAAAAGGAGATGGGAGTTGAAATGGAGTCTGGTACTCTGTTAGTTACAGGAAAATTTTGAAGTTGTACATTGCTGTGTTTTCTCTGCGTTTTGTGTGTGATTTTATAATTAATATTTTTCAAGAAGAACTCTGTTTCTTTTATCCTTAATTCTTATGTTTTATATTGTATTCCCACTGCCTTTAAAAATGACTAAAATCATTGGTGTGCCTAATATTAAGCTCAACTTTACTTCCCTGATAATTTTGTCAATATTGCTAATTGTGTTCTGATTTTTAATGTTGTTTTTAATGTTGACTTGAATTAGTTCTTTTAATTAATTGGAAATGATTTTTTAAATTTCTAAATAACAAAAATAATTTCTTTATTATTAAAATTGAAAAATAAGGGTCTTAGTGTACATTATTCTATAGTTATTTTGCCTGGAACATAATGCTTAGCATTATATTCTCAAGATCCATCTATGTTGTCATAAATGGCAGTATTTTACCTTTTCTTAAGTACTGTATCTTCTTTATCCACTCATCTATTGAAAGACACTTCAGTTTTTTCCATGTTTTGGCCACTGAGAATAATACTGCAATGAATATAGAAATACATATATCTTTATGAGTAAATGTTTTCAAATATTTTGGGTAGATACCCAGAAAAGAAATTGCTGTATTTCATTTACTTAATTAATGTCTACAATAATGTATTATTTGTCCTCAATTTATTTCCTTAACTTAGTAATATACCTTTTTATCATTATTTTTTCAGCTTATTTTTGAATCATTTTTATAGAATCAATATTTGGATTAATTTATATTCTAAAGTATTTGCATATTTTTCTATTTTTGTGCTACATGTTTTATAAACTATGTTCTTCAATTTGTAAATTAATGAGTAATGAATATATGAATAGAAATAGAAGAAATAGATGTCATGAAGATTGGGAATAAAAGCCAACTGGGGTGGCAGAGCTTAGGAATCTAATCAGGAGAAAGTGTTAAGTTTAAAAATTTGGCACTTGCTAATTTATTTCTTTTGTTATCATCTTTTGGACTGACTGTCACATAGCTTACATGACACCTTATGAAGCTGTTTTAACAACACAGACATTTCCCCATAAATTATTTTTTACACTTAGTTCCTGAATTGACAGTCTTAAGATAAACTAATACAGCATTTTGGCCAATGACTAGACAGAGACCTCATAACAACTTTTTCAGATTTTATCTCACTTTATCTAAGTGGCTTATTGCCTAAACACAGGGTATTTGCTGAAACTACATTTCATAACCGCTGTAGTGTTAGGTTTCTTTTGGGAGTTGTAACTGATGAAATAAATGAATATCTAATATGTGCCTTTCTCTACCAGAACTTACACAGCACTATGAGAAAAATTGTTTACATCATTTTTTGTACTATAGCTTGTAAAGTGGCTTTTTAAAAACAAAACTTTTCATTTAAAGACTTTTTAAATAGACATTATTTTCTAGAGAAGTTGTAGTTTCATAACAAAATGTAGAAGAAAGTATGGAGATTTCCCATGTCACCTACACATGCACAGCTCCCCCATTATTGATATTCACCACTAAAGTGGTACATTTGTTATAACTGATGAACCTATACTGGCACATCTTTATCATCTAAAGTCCATAGTTCACATTAGGGCTCAATCTTGGTGTTGTATATTCTATGGATTTTGACAAATTTATAATAATATCCACCATTACTATATCATATAGCATTGTTTTACTGCCCTAAAACTTCTCTGTGTTCTGCTTATAAATTCCCCCCCTTCCCTCTAATCTCTGAAACATTATTATTATTATTTTTTTTACTATTACAAAGTAACAGTTTTGCCTATTTCAGAATGTCATATACTTGGAACCATACAGTATGTAATTTTTTCAGATTGTTTTTCTTTTATGTAGTAATATTCATTTAAGTTCTACTTTTTTCCATGACTAGATAGCTCATTTCCTTTTAGCACTGAATAATATTATATTGTCTGGATGTCACACAGTTTATCTACCCCTTTACCTACTAAAGATTGTTTCCAAGTTTTGCCATTTGTGAATAAAGCCACTATAAACATCTGTGTGAAGGTTTTTGTGTGGACATACATTTCAAACTCCATTGGATAAATACCAAGTAGTGCAATTGCTAGATTGTATATGAAGAGTATATCTAGTTTTGTAATACACTGCCAAACAATCTTCCAATGTGGCTGGATCATTTTGTATTACCATCAGTAATGAATTAGAGAATTCCTGTTGCTCCATATCTTCACCAGCATTTAGTGTCATCAGTGTTCTGGATTTTGGCCATTCTAATAGGTGTATTTGTGCTATTTCATTGATGCTTTAATTTGCATTTCTTGTATGATTTTGGGGGCCTATTTTCATATACTTATCTGCCATTTGTATATTTTTGGTGAGGTATCTGTTAAAGTCTTTGGCTCATTTTTTAATTGGGTTTTGTGTTTTCTTATTGTTGAGTGTTATTATATATATATTTTGGATAAAGTTTTTCTTTTTTAAGAAAGTGAAATAGTTTTCAGGTTATATTGAACTTCATGTTGCTCACTATGGGATTACAACCACCATTTTATTGGTATCTGGCCATACAGATAACAGAAAAATAAAATGTGTCAGTTGAATTTGTTGAATTATTTACTTACTCATTTTGCTAATCTAAGTACAAAGGGTTGGATACATATTGAAAGCATGTAAAGCTTAGATAAATGTGAGGTCACTTGTAAAAATACAGATTAGTGTTGTGTAATTCTAAGATAATTATTCAGAAAATATAAAACCAACTGTTATAGACTCAATCTCAGCCAATGGAGGGCATTTAAAAACATGAAAATTTATTTGTGTTGTGCATTAAAATTAGATATAACTAGAACATGTTGTCACTCTTAGAGCTACTGTCAAAGATTTATCTGCAGGGTTCATATATTTTGTGCCTGTATTCAGAACTTTGATCTTATTATTATCATTGTCAGAATATTAATTGAGAAATTTCTCTGCTATACTCACAGGAACCATTAAAAGGTTTCTTGAAATAAGGATGTAATCACATTTCTTTTATAAAATGACACCACTTATCTTGTCTTTATAAAAAATTCATCTCTTTACTAAGATTTAACTAGACTTGACTTTTTGTCTCCTCTATTGTCACAGATTTTGGGGTCAGCTGGACTCATACAAGCTGACAATGAGTAATTACCTAATACTACAGTAGTACTTTTTACTTTATTCATCTCATAATGTTAGGATCCCAATTTCTGCCATGTGAAATGTGTCTGCATAAGAAATGGATTCCATTAATTTTATATTAGTAGTCCGAATGCCTAAAATTCAATTTCTAGGTATTTAATCAAGACAAATGAAAATGTAATTTTATACAAAGTCATGTGCGCAGTTGTTTAAAACAGCTTCATGTAAAATAGATTAAAACTGAAAACAATCCAAATGTCTACCAATAGGTGAATGAATAAACAAATTGTGATATAATCATGAAATAAAATGAAATATCATTCAACAATAAAAATAATGAACAACTAAACACACTTAACAATTACACTCCAAGAATGCATTATTCTATTCTATTCCATTTCAAGACTGAACTATTACATTTTATGAAACTCTTTTTAAGACATATTTAATTATCAGAAGCGGGACGATTATTTCCTAGGTTCTAGTAATGGGAGAATGAGGCAAAGGGAAACTTTCACAGTGGTGAAAATAGTCCACAACTTGAATGTGTAGAAGGCTACAACAGATGCATAAGTGTATTAAAACCATTGAAATATATGCTTGAAATGAGTGCATTTTATGTATTTAAGTTTTACTGCAATGTATATAATTTTAAAACGTAAGATGATTTTTTCTTAAATAATGTATAAAAAATTCTCCCGATTATTAGTCACCCATATTTTATAATTGTCTTATTTATCTTGTTAATTCTTCACTGTTGTGAATAATGCATTTTCTTTCTATAATAATACATTTTTACTCTTAAATTCAGTTTTGTATTTTATTGACAGTAATTGTTTAGATTCAATTCCAAGTTTTAATGGTTTCACCAATCTTTTTTAATCATATTTTTATTAAGGTATAATTATGTATATAACCACATATTTCTCAACCTCAAAATCTTAACTTGATTTATTTTGCAGTTAGTAAAAATGATCTTCCAATAGTTGCTGTTCAAAAAATAATAGTGATAATAATAATAATAACAAAAATAACTAATATTTATTGTCATGTACCAAAATATTCATTTTGCATTTCTGTCCTAAATCCCAAATCTCAAAACCTTATTATTTTTTGGTCTGACTACTATAACAGTTATTTGCCTTTGCTATAACATGTTTTATAATGAATTTTCTAAAAGTCCATGTATAAAAAAATTTAAACGAGACACCAGAATGAAAATATGGCTGTATATTTATATATATGAATATATATTTTCTAGCATATTATAAAGATTCGTTCACATTATAATACCTAGCAGCAGTAAAACTCTGCAATAAGAGCATACAGCAATGTTCCTCACTTTTTCCCTGATCTTTATTGATATATAATTAACATATAACATGAATAATTTGAAGATGTGCAATGTGATGATTTGATGCATGTATACATTGCAAAATGATTACTACAATGTATTTGACATTCTTCATCTCACACAATTACCATTTTGTCATAGTAATTGTGGTGGTAGTGAGAATATTTAAGATCTACTCTCTTAGCAATTTTCAAGTATATAAGGCAGTATTGTTAACTATAGTCACCACACTATACATTACATCTTTAGAACTTATTCATCTTATAAATGGAAGTTTGTACACTTTGACACTTTGAACATCTCATTTCCCCCACCCCTCAGGCCCTGACAGCTAACAATCATTCTGTTTCTATGAGTTTAGCTTTTTTAGACTGCACATAATTCTTGTTTTTTTAAACTGTTTTATTGTGATGAAATTCACATATCATACAATTTGCCCATTTAAAGTACTTTTATAAATTGACAGAATTGTGCATCCATCATCACAATTAATTTTATAATGTTTTTATTGCTTTGTTCATTTTCCAAAAATAAATCCTTTTTTCTTTAGCCATCATTCCTCAATTTCAGCATCCTCCCCAGCCCTAGGTAACAACTAATCTATTTGTTGTCACTATAGATTTGACTATTATAGACCTTTCATACAATGGACAAACAGTATGTGGTGGTTTGTGACTAACTTATTTAATGTACCCACACTATAGCATGAACCAGTACTTCGTTTGTTTTTTAGCTAAGTAATATTTTATGAATTTACCAGTTTTCATCAGTTGATGGACATTTGGGTTATTTCTACTTTTTGGCTATTAAGAATAATGCTGCTATGAATATTTGTGTATGAATATTTTTGTGTGGAAATATGTTTTTATTTCTTTTGAGTATATACCTAGAATAGAAGTTGCTGGGTCTTAGACTCTATGTTTAACCATCTGAGAAACTGCCAGACTGTTTTCCAAAATGGCTGTAGCATTTTACATTGACATTCACAGCATATGAGGGCTTCAATTTACTAGATTTTTGTCAACACTTGTTATAATGTGTATCTTTTATTCTAGCCATTCTAGTAAGTAAGAAATAGTATCTTATAGTAATTTTGATTTCCATTTGATGGTTAATGGTTGTCATACACCTTGATGGTTAATGATGTTATACACCTTTTCATCTGCCTCTTGACCATTTTTATATCTTCTTTGCAGAACTATTTATTTGGATCCTTTACCCATTTTTAATTGGGTCATTTATAGTCTTATTATTGAGATTTAATGTATTTTTTTAATATATTCTGGATACAAGTCCCTTATCAGATATATAATTTGAAAAACAAAAGGTTTCCATTCTTTGAACTATATTTTCACTTTTTTAATGGTATTCTTTGAAGAACAAAAGTTTTAAATTTTGATGATGCCTACTTTATCTATTTTTTTTTTTTTGTTGTTCCTTGTGCTTTTGATGTCATATCTAAGAAAGCATTGCCTAATTTAAGGTCACAAAGATTTATGTATATATTTCTATCTAAAAGTTTACAGTTTTAGCTCTTACATTTAGGTATTTGATCCATTTGAGTTAACTTTTGTACATGATGTGAGGTAAGGGACAAACTTTATTTTTTTGTGTTGATATCCAATTGTCCTAGCCCAGTTTGTTGAAAAACTATTCTTTTTCAACTATATTGTTTCAGCAGTCTCATCAAAAATCAATCGACCATAAATGTTAGGATTTATCCCAACTTTCAATTCTATTCTGTTAACATCCTTGTGCCAGTATCATACTATCTTGAGTACTGTAGCTTTACTATAAGTTTTGAAATTGGGAAGAGGGAGTTGTTCAACCTTATTCATCTTTTACAAGGTTGTTTTGGGTATTCTTGTTTTGGGTTCTTTGAATATCCACTGAATTTTCATAAAAGCATATTAGAATTAGTTCATCAATTTGTGCCAAGAATCTATCTGTTATTTTAATAAGGATCATGTTGAATTTTGAGATCAATTTAGGGAATATTGCCATCTTAACCATATTAAATCTTCTGATTAGTCTACAGCCATGCCACCCTGAACATGCC
>NW_011888793.1:9901875-9911728 GCF_000151845.1 Pteropus vampyrus | reverse complement strand
GGCAGTAGGAATAATGTTTTAATACCATTGTAATTTACTTAGTTTTTCTTGAGAATCATAGGACTGCTATGAGGACTAATTGAAATATAATGTATGAAAATATTTATCACGCTGAATATGAACAACAAATATATGTTAATGCCCAAATTTAAAATAATGACTTCCAGGTTGCTAAATCTAATGAACAATTATTTTTTGTGGGTGAAGGGGCATTATACTTGATTTATGTACAGCACTTGACACATATGACTACTTCCTCTTATTTGTAGTTTTATTCTCTTAGTTTCTTAGACTTCACATTTATAGGTTTCTTCCAATTTATTGGTGCCCATTTCTTAGTCTCTTGTATTTTATTCTTTTTCAACCAAACTTCTTAACATGGAAGTGCTCCCATACGAAGTCTTTATTTCTCTTTTCAAATGACACTCACTCGCTTGGGAATGTCATCCAGACTAACAAACTTAAATATTATGTATAGGATAATTACCAAATTTTTAACAGAACTCAATTCCATACTTTATATCCAATTTTTTAACAGACATCACTTGACTTTATCATCACCTAACATTGCACATCCAAGTGGATGCCTGCTACACCACAAACCTGCTCTACACAGTCTTCACCTTCTCAGATTAATGGAACTCCATCTTTTTAGTTGTTTAGACAAAAAGTCTTAGAGTCCTTCTTGAATCCTCTCTTTATCACACATTTTACATCAAAAAGTCTAGTGCCTCTACATCTTAGATGGTCTCCGAAATGTAAGCGCTTATCCCCATCTGCACTGCTACCACCCTGGTCAGATCCACATCATTTCTCACTGTATTTGCTAGAGTCTCCTAAGAGGCATCCTGGCCTCCATCTTTGGCCCTTTATATTCTATTTTTTCAACACAGGAGCAAGAGAGATGTGTCATGAGTTGCTGCAAATGAAGGAGTGCATCTAGTTATTCTCATAAGTATATAGCCAGATGCAGATCACAAAATACTAAACTTTAACTCTGATGCTATTATTAAGTGAGATTTATGGAAATTTGGAGATGATAGTTTTATTCTGGATGTGAGAGAAATAGAAATATAGTGGACATAGGGTAGGCTGGGCCAGAGTAACTTTCCATATTCATTTGCAACATGAGTTTCGTATTTTGCCCATCAGGAGATGAAGTTTACTTTCCTGCTCCTTGAATTTGGACTGGTCTTGCTTACTTAGACTAATAAAATACTGGGTAAACAGTGTTAAGTGATTTCCATGGCTAAGCCATTAAAAATCCTCAGCTTCTTTTCTTGCTATTTTGGGATATTGCTCTTAGGCCTCCCTATATGAAAGGCAGTCTTGCCTACAGGAGGATGGGAAGCCACATGGAGGACAACCAAGGCTTCCCCATGGACAGTCAGCACCTAGTACCGGTATTGTGAAAGCCATGCTGGATCCTCCAGCCCAGCCATTCCTCTCCCTGAATGCAACCGTATAGATAAGTCCAGACAAAACCAACAGAAAAATTGACTAGGAAACAAATGGAAACTTGGAAATAACAAGTTAAGTTTACTGTTTTAAATCACTAATTTTGGGGTAGTTTGTAATGTAGCAAAGACCAATAAAACACCTAACTGCCCTAGTTAAAACTGCAAACTGCTCTCTGATACCCATCATTACTGATTCTATTCTATTTTTTCCTAACACTAGACATTTTTAACAAATTGTATATAATTTAATTATTATTTTAACTTTTTAATTGAGCTATATAGCTGACATTATGTTAGTTTCAGGTATACAACATAATGATCTGATATTTGTATATACTGCAAAATGATCAAAACAGTAAGTCTAGTTAACATCCATCACCATACATAGTTACACAACTTTTTGTGTGTGATGAGAACTTTTAATTATTATTAAGTTTATTCTTTATTGTTTATCTCATATACAAAGGTGTCAGAATTAAAATAGAATTCAATTTTTTTCTGATTTGTCTAATGATGGCTGACATACAACAGGGATTAAATAAATAAGTGAATGAGTGAATAAATCTTAACTATAATATAATGTTTATATATTTAATATTTCTAGAAAAATTATCAAAATGAGGTACTTTAATATTTGCGTCACATCACAAGTGGAAAAGTATATTTTTAACAGATTTTTTTTAACTTACGTGGTTATTTTTCAGCATTTTCTTATCTTTAGTAAAATTATTTTTAATTATTTATTATTTTAATTTAAATCCATTTAATCATATTGATAAAATAAAGTTGATCCAAGTTACCTCTATAAGTTTTATTACTGTGAGTTGAGAGAATTATAAAACATGGAGAAAGCTCAAATATAGCAATTACTATAGGACATATTTTGTCTAATAGTTGGAAAGTTAAAAATCTGTTCAGATTCCAATGCCAGCTGAGCCACCCTTCAAATCCATTCTCTGCCACCACCTTCAAACAGTAAAGAACTATTAGGTTAAAAAAAAGGTAGGTTTTTAAAGGAAAGTGCCAGCATGTTCTTATAGCTTTCAATGTCAATGGATTTCACATTTCAAACACTGCCTAATAATACCAGATTCATTTTAAAGAAATCCTGCATTTGTGATTCTAGCTAATCTCTTCTTATTTTTCCTAGCACCATATCAAAGGATTAGTGTTAAGACCATAAAGAGTCCTCCACAAGGCTAATGTCGTCTTTGGCTTTTTTTCTGTTCTATCCAATAATGTTATAGAAACTCTGAATATTTCCAGAGTTCTGCTTTTTAGTTTCTCAGTTGCTAAATTACTTGTGAACGGATAAATTTTTCTCCCAATAAGCCAAAGAAGATTTTGATCAACCCAATATAGAACATAATGCATAATCCGACTCAAAATACTGGAAATTAAATAATGTCCCACTGTTCCCACTGTGTAAATTATAGTATTTGTTTTCCTCAATATCGTACCATATCTTATAGTTTATATTTATCTCATTCAATTATTATCTAAACTTGCGAATACACAGAGGTTTAATGGAACTTCATTCTCATAAAAAATAAAGTGTTTTAGGCATATGAAGAAGCAGATGTGTCTTTATACCCAGACTCTTTTCGTCACCAGAAGTGGCCCGACCTGAGGTTAGTCAGTTCACCACAGCTGTGGCAGATCTTGAAGCAGTTGCCGCTGCAGATTGTAGGCTGAATGAATGCACTTTGCACAGCCAGGGGGCAGCATGTCCTTCTTGGAAGGAGAATCTGCTCAGCACAGTTCTGTGTCTAATGCAGATGTTATAAAAAGAAACTGCTTCTTCTCTAATTCTCTCCCATACTATCTTCCGTGTCCCAAATATGGGGACTTGGGGAAAAAGCATCTCTCTCAGAAATGTCTTTAATTACATGTAAAGCCTATACGATCTCATGGATTCTAAAAAGCTAGATAAAAATAAAGACGTTATTTGGGAACACAATAACAAGTCTTCATTTTCTATAGTGAATACTCTTCATTTCTTAATGTACTCCAGTTAACACATTGAACAATTCCTATTATTGTACTTGCCATATTTTTATTGTAATTTTTTCATCTTTTGTTTCTTTAAAAGTTCATGGAGGCCAAACACCATGTCTTATTCCGTTTGAAATACATAATACTACCATAATGTCTAGCACTTATTAGGCATTTCCTAAATGATTTTCTGAATGAATGTATAAATTTTATCCTCACTCTACTTTCTCACGCCATATTTTCCTTCTTGACTGTGTAAAGGGTTTAGTGAGAACATAAAAATTAAAAAAAAACAAAACAAAACAATATTTAAAATAAAGTTATTTGGGTAATTCTACATACAGACTTTATAAAACTAGGTATTTCATATATTCAAACAATAAAGTAAACCAGTTAGCAATAAAAACCTCAAGCTTCTAAAGTAAGTAATTTCTATCAATTCTGATTCCTTCACAGAGCAAGCTGTTACTATATTTGTATACTTGGCACTAGATAACTAGAATGTAAGAAGCAATAATAACTAAAAACTTACCACATTATCATATTCCCCAGAAAAAAATAATTTTAATATAGCAACATTTAATAGAAATCTAAAGAAAGAATATTGTTGAAGAATATAAATGTGGAAACCATTTCCATTTCTAAAACAAAGGACAAATCAGAGTAATGTGAATTCCCCGACAACTTAATCTGAAGGTTTAAATTTGCTCCTACTCTAGGGCTAGCCAGGTAGGTTTTCATTCTAGTGAATCAACATCGCTATCTCCAGATTATTTTTATAGATTCACCTAAAATCTTCCTTTAATTTTTTTCCCTGTGTTATTTCTGTTATAGACTAACTCCTTTGTTTTCATTTTCTGACCTCTAGGGTACATTCTTTGAGTTATTTGATGCATAAATTTACTTGTTTGGCTCCTGTGATCACCTCAGTGAACTTCAATGTCCAGATTGATGAGTCATCTAAATTCCGCGTCATAACAGTTGACTTTCTTAATTTTTCACTAAATATTATGTCTGTGCGATCCATCTATGTCAATGCATTTGGCTGGAATCTATTTTTGATAATGTATTAATATACCAAAATTTGCTTCTCCACTGGACATTTGGTTTCTTTCCAGTTCTTGACTATTATTAGCAAAGCTGCTTTGAATATTTTTTGCATATGACTCATAGGTCATTTGTCCAAGAACTACTACAATTATACACACACGCACATACACGCACACTCTCAGAATTGAGTTGTAGGATTATGTATCATTAAATGCATTCTACAATGCTAAGCTGTTTTCCAAAGTGATTTTAATATTTCACCCTTCAAGCAGGAGAGTGTGAGAGAACCTATTGTTCCACATCTGTGCCAAAAATTGTGACTTAAGGTCTTTTTAGTTCCTGCTTATCTTTTAGTTGTGATATATTTGGTAATATCTCATTGTGGCTTTAACTTTAATTTCCTGATAAATAATGAAAAAGTATCTCTTTTTTTCTCTATAATAAAATGACTGCTCATGAATTTTGTTCATTTTCTATTGTTTTTTTTATATTTAACTTATTCATTTATAGTGGTTCTTTAAATATCTGAATACTAATCCTTTTTTAGTATATGTGTTTCAAATATATTTTTCCAGCTTGTTGAAATGCTTCACTTTTTTAATATTCTTTTGAAGAGTAGATTTTCTTAATTTTAAGGCCATAAAGTATATCTTTATGATTTTTTCTCTCTCTCTTTTTTTTTTAAATCTGATCTCTCAGGATTTGAAATGATTCTCTTGTATTATATTATAAAAGGTTTATACTTTTGCCTTTTATATTTACATATTTAAGTTGCTTGGATTTGTTTTGTTTTGCTTAGCTGTGTGAATACCAGTAGTTATAGGACATTTTATTATCAAGTTTATTGTGGCAGATTATACTTACAAAAGACGATTTCTACAACATTCCCCAACTCATATGATCTTTTGTAATTTAACTTTGCTACTGTTTCATCAAAATATGTGCTCTATATGTCTTCACCTTAAATCTGAGTGCACTTGTGACTGTTTGACCAACAGAATATGGCCAACATGATGATTTGTGTTTTCTGAGGCTAGGATATAAAAGAGATGTAGCTTCTATCTTGTATTTCATATAAGTATCCATGTATGATAGTTATGTGCATTTTGAGAATACTATAGTACAATTTTGATTTCAAATACACCAATAATAATACTAATAATATCAATAGTTAATAGGTGTGCTAATAATCTTGCATAGATATAGTTTTATTACATACTACAATCATACAAGTACTGTATTATTACATTACTATGATGAAGAAACTGAAGCTTAGAAAAGATAATTACCTGTATCGGGTGACATAGACAGCAGGTGGACAAGCCCAGATTAAAAAATACGGTCTCCATAATTCAGAGCCTTTGCCTTTATGCTGTTGCTCAGTGATATGGTGGAAACAAAATGCTGTGCAGTACTGAATTCTCCAGTGCCACAAGTGAGTGCATATCAAAACAAACTACTCATTTCCCAAAGACGTACATCCCTTGACTTCACTATCTCTGTATGAATTGAGACACAGGCTTTGTAATATTAAATGTATATTTTAATTACCACTATTTTCAGTTTTCCTAATTGTTTCAAAGCTTTCTACCAATTGATGCAATTTCAGTCTTTGCTTCAGAGAGCAGGAAAAATTTGGGTTTCAAATTCACCTTGGCTAACTACTTAATTGAAGCAATTAAAAAAAATATTTGATTGACAGAGAAATGATTTTTTGTTTCGTTCTGGTATTTTTGATTTAAAAGGGCTTTCTTTAAGTATCAAGATCTAGAATCTGGCTGATTTAGATTATAGGTTAAAAATAAAAACTAGTTAAAGGAAAGATACAAGATAATATTTCTAGCTGGCCAGAAAGCTCCATACCATTCTTGGTAGGCACATTTACTTACATCTCCAATCACAACCCCCTCCTCCTCACTACTACTTTTTTGAGGGTGTGAGAAGGCCTAAAAAGTTTGTGCTTATCCCTAGTACTCCTCTGTGAGCACCAGAGAAAATAGCTAAGAATTGGGGAAACACTGCACCTATCTGAAGGAAACTAGGGCATGTGATGCAAGGATGATTGCAAAGGCTGTGGGATAAATATTCAAAGGAAGAAACTGCATTAAAAATAGATGGAGCCAAGTGATCAGGTAGGTAGACTCTGAGTTCCCCTCCAGGCCCTGGGTACTGAGAATGGACCACGAGTCACACTGCAGACACTATGGAGATGAATCTAATATTTCAGAATACTAGTCATATTTACTTCAAGTTCAGAAACCACTCCCTTGATGACAAGATGATTAATATTTCCCTTCCCTTTCCACATACACCCAGAAAAAGGAGAAAATGAGGGATAAGGAGGAACCACGACTTTGTCTCAGATTAAGCTTTTCATTGACTGAAAGTCATCTTCATTTACCAGGTTTGAGTTTTTTTCTCTGCCTTTAATATAAATGGAAGATTGTGAGCTAAGTTGGATTCAGTTACATGGAAATGAAGCTGCAATTTTACAGACCACACGCTAACTTTAAAGTTTAACTCTGAAGTTTAAAACTTCTAAAACTATAATCTACACTCAAACTATGACAAATTTTATTCCTTTACCCTCACCCCAATATATTAAATCAATCACATATTATTGTCCATTCTTTTAAACTCTATTTTTAATATTCATAATTACCTATTTCTACAATAGAATGTGATGCAATTTTGAGTTGCAACTATACATGACGTTGTAAAGAAAAGCCATGTAATAATAAAGTGTTAGAAAAATTATTATACTGGAAATAAAGCCACATTTTTATGTGGCTTCCTCAAACTCAAACTGAAATGTGCAAATATAAAAAGGTAAATAACAAAAAGAACAGACGAATCAAAAACAAACTCATAAATATAGTGGACAGTTTGATGACGGACAGAGGGGAGGGGGGTTGGAGAGCTGGGAGAATGGGGTGAAGGATTAAAGAAGTACAAATTAGTAGTTGATAGCTGGTCACAGGGATGGGGAGCACGGCAGAGGGAAAGCAGTTAGCATTAATATGATGGCTAAGTGGAGGGTCGGGAGAGGGAGAGAGCAATTGAGGGGATCGTTTTATGAACTATATAGATGTCTAATCAATGTACTGTATACTTGAAACTAATTTAAATAAATAAATTTTTTTAAAAATCTCAAAAAAAAAGAGGGAAGTAGTTTTTGATATAAGATGCAACAGTTTATAAAGTGAGGTAACCTCTTTTCTAGTACTTAATACTAAAATGAATTTGCCTCATGGATATATCTATATATCTCTACATATGTAGTATTAATATCTTATTGCTGCTGTAAAAAATTACCACAGGCTGTGTGGCTTAATATCAAATTTATTATGTTGTGGTTCTGGAGATCAGAAAGAAGTTCAATATGGGTCTCACTGGGCTAAAATGAAGGTGTTGACAGGCTGCATTTCTGCTTGAGTTTTTAGAGTTGTCATCTTTGCCTTTTCCAGCTTCTATATGCCACCTGCATTCCTTTGCTTGTGGCCTCTTCTCCATCTTGAATGTCAGAAATTTCTGCACTCTGACTTCTACTTTCATCATCACTTCTGCTTCTCTTACTCTGACTTTCTTACTTCCATTTCTATCATATAAGGATGCTTGTCATTATGTTGGGCTCCATGGGAAAAAGAATATTTCAGGATAATCTCTTCAAACCAAAGTCCTTAACTTATAAAAAGTCCAAGTCCTTTTTCAAATCAAACTATAGCACTTCACAGGTAGTGCAAGCATCTTATAACAGAGTATTCCCAATTACCCCCTTCCATTTTTTATAAACTTGTTGCCATTCATTTCTCTATCCATGAGCTTTGGTCATTGAATGCATTGTGGCTGTTCTTATTTTGAACAAATTGTTATCTGTTAGATCAATTAAGCATGATAAAAATGAAATATTTTGTTTTACTTTCATTTATTCCTTCTACAAATCTCTTTCTTTCATTATGTAGATTGAAGTTTCTGTCCATAATATTTTTTTTAGTTTTAAAGAATTTCTCTGAACATTTCTTGTAAGGCAGGTCTGCTGGCAAAAATTTCCCACAGTTTTTGTTTACCTGATAGTCTTTCTTCTTCACTTCTGAAAAATAATTCTGCTGAATTACAGAATTCTGGGTTGGTAATGTTTTTCTTTCAGTATTTTAAATGTTTCACTCCAATCTCTTCTTGCTTACATGGTTTCTGAAGAGAAGTACAATATAATTCTAATATTTGTTCCTTTAGTTCTAAGATTTTTTTTTCTTTTGTTTTCTTTCAAGATTTTCATCTTTGATTTTCTGTGATTTGAATATGATATGTCTAGGTATGATTGTTTTGGTGTTTGCCTGCTTGGCATACCTTGAGACTCCTGGATCTGAGGCTTGGTATCTAACACTCATTTGGGGAATTTACTAGTCATTTTTGCTTCAAATATTTCTTGTATTCCTTTCTTTCTTCTCCTTCTGGTATTCTCATTGCACATATGCTGTACCTTTTATAATTGATTCACAGTTCTTAGTTATTCTGTTCTTTCTCATTTTTTTTTTTCTTTACATTTTAGTTTTGGAAGTTTCTATTAACATTTCTTTAAACTGTCTGATTCTTTTCTTAGCTTTTTTTTTTTTTTTTATTGTAGTGATAAGGTGTGGGTGGAGGAGAAGTGTTCTATAATCCTATGGTTAAGTCTCAGTCTTTTAGTAAGCTTATGTTCCCGGGCTGTGACCTTTGGATGTGCTTCTCAGTTTCATTTTGTTTTGTTTTGTTTCTCTCCATTATGTGAAAGAAGGTTAGACCAGGTTGGAGTTGGGCATTTTCCTTCTTCCACATGGAAGTTCAGAGGGACTAGAGTTCTCTCCTGTCCCCTCTCCCCCGCCCCATGGAGAAGGCTAGGAAGGGCTGGAATTATGTATTTCCAGTCCCACAATGAGTTAGACTCTGGCAGAATCCCAGTTGATTAAGCTCTAGGAAAACAGTTTCTCTTGAAGGCAGAAACAAAATTCCGTGGCACATTTAAAAATGCCTCATTTCCACTTCTTCCTGACAGCAGCATGAAGAAATTTTTCTTTGAACCTACTATGAGAACATGGTAGAAGTCCTGTAGGTAAAACTCTCAAATGTGTAGGGGAACTTCCTAGGACTAGACACCTTGAAATTTTTTAGACTCAAAGCTGTCTATATTGAACCTTCAGCAATTCAATTACAGTTTCAGTTTTCCTACCCCAGCACTGATTCTCACAGAAGTTTCTGTCCCTGGGCTTCTGCTCTGATAAACTGTGATTGTCTTTATCTGACACATTAATGTCTGGGATAGCAGTTTGCCTTGTGACTTCAATTCTCTGGTGAATTGTAAACAGTTGCTG
>NW_011888793.1:9896575-9900965 GCF_000151845.1 Pteropus vampyrus | reverse complement strand
GAAGTCTGTCCTACTCTAGTAGCTAAACCATAACAGTGTATGAAGTAGCCAAAGGTATATAAAAAAAAGGTAGATCAAACAAAATTTGGAAAGTAAGAAAAAATAAAACAAAAATAACAAACAAAAACCCTTAAAGTTTTAGCTATTTGGTAAGGAAATTTCACTGCATCCTCCATAATGGAAATGATGTATTCCAATCAACTTGATGCCCTCTTGAGCATAGTACCAACCTGAGGACACGTGATTTATCATGGCTGATGGAACTTTGGACACATGGGAGGAGCGGTAGCATGGTTGAGGGACAAACCTTGCATAGCTTCCATGATTTCTTCGTTCATGTGCCCATTGATTTCTAAGGTGGCTGGGGAAAAGGCTAACTGACTTTCCAACAAGAGTGTCCAGTCTTGTTGATACTATAAATTGCCTCCTCCCAGTAAGAGCTTTGAAGGGATATTCACTGGTAGAGTTAATATTCTCTTAATTTCAGCCCCATGCCTTTAAATGTGTCTACATTTACACCTAGGTGAATAGTTTAATATCTATTTTGTATTAAGTTGCTCAAGTAACCCAATCTCAGTGTGCCATGGTCAGGTACCTAGCCTCCATTAGAGCCTAGTGACAAGTCAGCAGCTATTTCTTAAAAGGAGTATATTTATTTGCTAAAGAGAGAATGGCTCAGCTCCAAACCACAGATTCTCTGAAAAGATTGTAATTCTCCTGTTGGGGTTTGCCACAAGATCAATAACGTATCTTGATCTTACACTAACACTCTGTAGATTTCCTATTCTGTCTCTTTCTGTCAGCCCTTTCTAACTCCTGAACTCTGTCTATTGTGCCCTCTGGGATTCACTGTTCATTAACAATAAAACCCTTTAGATTCTCCGTCTAGTCTCCAAACACTTACTTCTCTTACTTTCCTCCTCCAGTAAAAACTTGGCTTTCCCTGCAAACATTTACTGACCCTGCAGCCTTCTAAAGTGGTTTTCTCTCATGCACTCATACATCCTTCAGGGGTGGGGTGGAAGTTGGAAAGAAAATGGGGGAAGGGGTAAATATCCTTTTTGTTTTACTTGCCAATTTTAGAAGTTTCCCTTCTCTGCTGCCTAATAACACCTAAAATTGATTCCTGTATATCAGATGGCCATCAACTCTCATTGTTGCAGTTATCTGCCAACCCCAAGAACATTCGCTCTTGCTTCTTTATGATAGTACCTTATGACTCATAGTAATTCTTGCCAAACAACTTCTATCTTAATTTACCACTCATTTTGTCCTCCAATCTACATTAAACACTAATCTTATCTCACTCTGCCTCCTATCTCTCCAGATCACTCACCTTAACGCCTCAACATTGATACCCTTTGGTCATACCAGAAAAATTTATCCTACCACATTTTACTATCTCTCAAATATTTAATTTTCTAACTTCCCTCATTAGCCATGTTAAATTTTGTGGCTAATATTTAATCATTTCCTTGATACATCCTTAACCCCTGGATATGTGTCTTTCTTTTCCTTATTCTCAGCAAAATTACAACTTTATAGAATTTACCTTGCCTATTTTTAACTATGTTTGTGCAGCTTAAATTGCTCCGAGAAAATATCCACACACAATGAGGGACTCTGACTTCAAATTCACAGTTATAAACCTCAAGTTGATCCTTAATTCTGAAATACAGTCATTATTCTTCCTTTTTTCTTAATGTTAGTTTTCTCAACTCCCCATTTCCCACCTGCAGGAAGATACTGGATTTACACTGTCACCTGAAACAACCCCCTACTAAAAACAAATAAACACAACCAAAACAACAACAACAACAACAAAAGGTAAAATATATGGTTTACAAAACACTATAAATCAGGTTAGGAAAGGAGAGTGATCCCTGACAGACAGGAAACAAATGTGGTTGAGACCTGTGATTTCCCCATATTACTATCTTTAGAGAAGTTGTGGGCTGTGGCACAGGGAAAAGAAACCTAGATAGAGTCTGGAAGACTCCTTGAGTTAAGAAAATTGAGATGAGAGTCTGGGGAGAACAAGATAAGTAGAGCTTGAAGGACATAGTACTGTACAAGAGAGAAATGCAGAGATCTGCACAGCCTTCTACTTGAGTATTTAGCAGAGTTCTGACTGGGGCATAAGTATGAGAAAACAACCCAGAGCTGAAAAGAACCATTTGAAAGTATTAAAGGGTATACTGACCGTTACCTATATAGGAATTTTGCTTTTGCTATTGGCCAGATTGGAAAAACCCATAATTCATGAGACATGAGACAGAAAAGTACAGAAAGGAATCGTGATTCATTATTAGAAAATATTTATCCTGAATGACTGCTCTGGTCTCATCCAACAATCATTAAAAAGACTAAACTGTTTCCAAGTAACTTGACTGCATCACAGAACAAAACTCAAGAAGGCAACACCACAATGCTTAGTATTCAATCAAAACTACGAGGCATGTAAAGCACCAGGAAAATAACTATTATAAAGACAAAAATCAATCAATCATAACTGACTCAAAACTAAACAGATATTAGGAATAACAGACATAAGTATATTAAAACAGTCATTATTATTGAAGTTTACATGTTCAAAGAGTTAAATGAGATATCTAAGACATAGACTCAAATCAAATTTCTAAAGATGAAATATATATTGTCTGAGATGAAAAATGAGTTTAATGGGATGAAAAGATTAGTGAATTTAAACATACAGCCATAGAACCTATCTAAAATGAAACACACAAAGAAAAATAATTAAAACAAGTGGAAAGTGCATCATTGAGCTATTGAATAACTTCAAGTGGCTGAATATATGTGTAATTTGAGTCCATGATGCATATGAGAGAAAGAGGAGGTGACAAAAAAAATTTGAAAAAGTGACTAGAAATTTTCCAAATTGATGAAAATAATATAATGGTTTCTTAAAGAGTCAAACATACTTTAACATATGATCCAGTGTTTCATTCCTAGTTATTTACTCAAGAAAAGAGAAAGTTATTTACTTGTACTAGTCAACAATTGGAAATAATGGGAAAGTCTAGCAATTGAGGAAATTGTTACTTATCCGTACAGTGGAATAAACAAGTAATGAACTATGAATACATACCACAACATGGTCGAATCTCAAAATATTATGCTGAGTGAAATAATCCACACTATATAGAGAATATGCTATACAATCCCATTTATATAAACTATAGAAAATAGGCACAAGAAGCTATTTAGGAGTATAGAAAATATTCACTATCTTGATAATTGTTTTGGTTTCATGGATATGTATGTCAAACTTGTTAAACTGTACACTTTAAGTGTATGCATTTCATTTAATGTCAGTTATACCTTAAGAAAACTATTTTAAAAAAATTTCCACTAGCAGGTCTACTTTCCTCATATGGCATGAGTAACAGTGAATCACATGAGCTTCTGCTTTCTAAATTGAGAGAGAAAAAAGACAGAGATGGGGAGCTAGAGAGATAGAGAGAATAAAGGACATCAGAATTTTTTCATTTTTTTCAGAATGCTAATTATATTGAAGAAAGCATTTATTGATTTAGCATTAAATCTTCCACAGGTATACTGGCATTTTTATAATCAGAAGTTCTATGTGCACAGAATAAAAGGACTAAAAGTTATTGTTTTACACTATTATATAAAACTCAGCATGGCTTTAGATAGCTACCTTTTTTTACAACGTTAATCCATATTTCCATACCAATCTGAATGCATTAGAATATTTGAAGATGTAGTCATGCACAATTTTTGAGGCACACTTTTCTTTTTTTAAATAATTTTTGTTCCTATTTGCTATACACACATACACACACACACATTTATAATCCATCAAGTCCCTCTTCTATTAATTGCTTGAGTGAAGTAGAAAGGCAACCTAAAATAAACCAGATTTAACCTAAATCTTGAAACTAGAAAGTGACATAATATTCAGAGCAAAGGCTAAAATCTTTTTGAATGTTCTATAATTTTAAATCACTAACTGCTTATTTGGAAAATCTAGACTAGTAGCATGATATATTGCATTTTTTTTTACTGGAAAATGCATATTAAATGGTGAGTGTCTTACATTTGTTTCACTCACATGATTGAATCAAATATATTCAGTTTTCCTTTAGTTTCTATTTACTTCTTTATTTTCTGTTTAGCAAATGGCACATTATGCAGAACAACCGCTTTCAGTACAAGAAAATTTCAGAATTTAGCATGGCTGATGGAGATCCTACAGCTTAATGAGGAGCAGTTTTTGCCCTGATTTCCAGGCACCTTTTCTGGTTCCTACAGAGATCCTCACAATTCTCTAGTCATCAGTGGTACACTGTGAGGGACCTATTTGTCTATTAAATAAACCTATGCCAGAAACTGTCTTTGCTCCAAG
>NW_011888793.1:9888039-9896525 GCF_000151845.1 Pteropus vampyrus | reverse complement strand
TGACTAGAAATTTTCCAAATTGATGAAAATAATATAATGGTTTCTTAAAGAGTCAAACATACTTTAACATATGATCCAGTGTTTCATTCCTAGTTATTTACTCAAGAAAAGAGAAAGTTATTTACTTGTACTAGTCAACAATTGGAAATAATGGGAAAGTCTAGCAATTGAGGAAATTGTTACTTATCCGTACAGTGGAATAAACAAGTAATGAACTATGAATACATACCACAACATGGTCGAATCTCAAAATATTATGCTGAGTGAAATAATCCACACTATATAGAGAATATGCTATACAATCCCATTTATATAAACTATAGAAAATAGGCACAAGAAGCTATTTAGGAGTATAGAAAATATTCACTATCTTGATAATTGTTTTGGTTTCATGGATATGTATGTCAAACTTGTTAAACTGTACACTTTAAGTGTATGCATTTCATTTAATGTCAGTTATACCTTAAGAAAACTATTTTAAAAAAATTTCCACTAGCAGGTCTACTTTCCTCATATGGCATGAGTAACAGTGAATCACATGAGCTTCTGCTTTCTAAATTGAGAGAGAAAAAAGACAGAGATGGGGAGCTAGAGAGATAGAGAGAATAAAGGACATCAGAATTTTTTCATTTTTTTCAGAATGCTAATTATATTGAAGAAAGCATTTATTGATTTAGCATTAAATCTTCCACAGGTATACTGGCATTTTTATAATCAGAAGTTCTATGTGCACAGAATAAAAGGACTAAAAGTTATTGTTTTACACTATTATATAAAACTCAGCATGGCTTTAGATAGCTACCTTTTTTTACAACGTTAATCCATATTTCCATACCAATCTGAATGCATTAGAATATTTGAAGATGTAGTCATGCACAATTTTTGAGGCACACTTTTCTTTTTTTAAATAATTTTTGTTCCTATTTGCTATACACACATACACACACACACATTTATAATCCATCAAGTCCCTCTTCTATTAATTGCTTGAGTGAAGTAGAAAGGCAACCTAAAATAAACCAGATTTAACCTAAATCTTGAAACTAGAAAGTGACATAATATTCAGAGCAAAGGCTAAAATCTTTTTGAATGTTCTATAATTTTAAATCACTAACTGCTTATTTGGAAAATCTAGACTAGTAGCATGATATATTGCATTTTTTTTTTACTGGAAAATGCATATTAAATGGTGAGTGTCTTACATTTGTTTCACTCACATGATTGAATCAAATATATTCAGTTTTCCTTTAGTTTCTATTTACTTCTTTATTTTCTGTTTAGCAAATGGCACATTATGCAGAACAACCGCTTTCAGTACAAGAAAATTTCAGAATTTAGCATGGCTGATGGAGATCCTACAGCTTAATGAGGAGCAGTTTTTGCCCTGATTTCCAGGCACCTTTTCTGGTTCCTACAGAGATCCTCACAATTCTCTAGTCATCAGTGGTACACTGTGAGGGACCTATTTGTCTATTAAATAAACCTATGCCAGAAACTGTCTTTGCTCCAAGCGTCTTTTTTTCAAGAAGTTTACATTTTAGTATAGGAGACAAAGTAAACCAGTAATTACAATCAGTGTAATTCAAGTAAACCTAGGGAACTAAAGGAGTTAAGAATTGAGAGTATCAGATGTGACTGAAATTGTGTTAATGTAGTCGTAGAAATTTCTCCCATTGGGGATGATGCTTGAGTGAAATTTTCAAATACAAATAAGAATTATTCAGCTGCAAGAGGAGGAAGTAAGCTATCCCAAATAAAAGAGACTGCATGTGAGAATATACTGAAATAAGAAATAGCATGTTAATTGTTGTTTTTCAGCCATTATTACACCTTAATAGTTTAATCATCACAAGGAAAATTGATAAGTTCCTAGAAAGTAAACTCAAACACTTGAAAAGAATAACACTATGGCAACAGGGAAAAAAGAGATTGGCTAGAAAATCACCTGGAAACATGCTGAGTGCAATGCTGTACCATATTTGCTTGGCCATCTGGCAGTACTTTGAAAATATGATGCCAGAACAAGACAAAAATTTGGCAAGAAGTATAAACTATGACATTCAATAACTACTGTATATGCTTCTTAGAAGCAACAGACAAATTCAAATGAATGGGCCAGGGTTACCACTTTACAGAATGAATTGCTCATTCAATCCCATTTATTTATGCTTTTTTTGTCTCACTTATGAAGGCAATTTTTTTTTTTTTATTTTAGAAATGTGTAAACTATAGATTTAGTTAATGTTTTCTACTTATCTACAAATCATTTTGTTTCTTTAAGGAGACAGTTAATGGGTGTGTGCTTGTTTCCCATATGTCAATTTTTATATTTCAAATTGTGGAATGCATCATTCTTTCCAAGAAAAGGACATGGAGGATTATCATTAAATATTTTGTATAAGTGACTAGATATTTATCTGCCACGTAAGTGTAAGGAATTTATAACAAATTTGTCCCTGACTCTTTTCCTCTCTATATCTACAGTCTTGCAACATTAAGCGAGCCCTATATATTCTCATCAAAAAATAGGTCCTTTTTTCCTTATTCTTAGATATTGTGTAGTGGCTATGTGCCTCGCTTTAACAACAACAACAACAACAACAACAACAAAAGAGAGAGAGAGAGAGAGAGAGAGAGAGAACACAGACATCATATGCTAGTTCTGAATCCAGGCCTCAAGAGGCCATTTGTGTGGAAACTCTCTCTCTTAAGATTTCTGTGAGAACAAGCCCAGCAAACCTGTTGGAGGATGAGATATCATGTGTCAGAGCTAACTCATCCTACCTGAAGCCAGTAGACATCAGCCAGCCCTTACTTTACCTATTAGGTCACTGCAGAAGTGTGAACTAGAGCAAGAACAATTAGGCAAACCTGCCCCAAACTGATTTACAGAGATAAATATATATTGTTTTATGCTATTAAATTGAGATATGGTGTGTTTCACAGCTTTATAAAGGCAGCAAAGATTGGATACAATATATTTTATTGCTGTCTATGAACATTATTACTGCAATATGATTTTGTACTTTAGCTCTCTTTATCTTTGTTAAAGTATATTTGCCTACTTTTATAGTAGGTTGCCTAAATTTACATAATTGCAAGATAGAGAGTAGAGTTAACTGAATTTAATTGCAAGTGTATTGAAATGTTTACTAAAAAATAGAATGGCTTTAAGTAACACATTTATTTGCTTTTTAAATTGAAATATAATATCTTTTCTTAATTTAAAGGAACTATATAAAAGCATAAATGTGACCACCCTACAGAGGCAGGATATATCTCCAATTGTATCTGGTTTGTATGTCAAGACTGATGATGCCACATACATATCGAAAGAGTATGATAAGACTCATTAATCACATAATGGGGCTTTCTAGGGAGAGCAGGGCAGCTCCCAAACAGATGTAAAATTGTCTTGAGAGCACAAGGAAAGGAGATTGGCTGGATATTTTTAAAGATGATTAGGGATGGGGCTGGATGATAGATCCAATGCATAGTTTATACTTCCCTCTAGTGCCAAAGAGAGAAACACCCAGGTTTTCTTATCAGCTTGTCCATAGCTGAGGCAGAAGGTAAGAGTGGAGTCAAAAGTGTAAAAGTAGTTAGCAGTCAAATATCAATGATGAATTTGTATTTCTTAGAATTTACTCCTAATGTTTGCCTGATGACTGAAACACGTTATGTTGCATTTAGCTGAATTTGAGCTTATTCAAGTAAACTATTATGAGCTTTGCAACCTGAGGTCATTAAAGGAGGTCAAAGTTCTATTGAACATCTTGCTCAAGAGCCTAATGTCACTGCTGGAGCAGAATAGAGTTAGGTGTCACCCCAACAACAGGGAGGAGGGAGAGGGATAACGACAGCGCAGAAGTGTAGTTAGCATTTTCCCCTCTATTCTTCTTCAAGTGACACAATGAAGAGTCACAGGTCATTGAAATTTAGAAAAGATTCATTAAAAGTATATTTTAGAGAGACAAAGGATACCCCAAGGAGGCACATGGAGAAAGACAAAGTATGCCCTAGCGCTGTAGCCAACACAAAAGGCCACAAAAAAGAAGACTCAGAAGGGCAAAAGGGGCCCAGAAGTGGGAATGTCTGTATTATATTTGGGCCATGATGGGTGGTTCCAAAGGCATTCCTAGGTGATTGGCAAGTAAGGTTGTTTTGATTGACATGAGGCTGCTGCTATATTACTCTTTGCCTAGTGCACCTGTGTTTAACCAGAATTCAACTTGTTACAATTAAATTCATGAACTTCCAGGCATAAACATGGTATTATAATGAAGTTTAAATTGTAGGCAAATTAGGATAGTACTTTCTGTACTGGTGTCTGTAGCCGATTAGGCCAGCTAAGAAATGTGACCATACTGTCCTTTGTCTCAGGGGATGCAGGAGGAAATCTTTAATTGCCAATAGGGTGTTCTTTGGACAATCTCCAGGCTGGGTACCTATTCCTTTGTTCCCTCTGTCACTCATATCTGACTAGCTACCTAATACTGAAAAAGCTGTAATGGTTGGAGCGATTGGAGTTCCAGTAACGCACCTCTGGGTCCTTTTCACTGATGAAGAAATGAATTTGAACTCAGTGAATATGAAAATATTCATTTATTCGAAGTACATTATGAGTTAGAAGACAGGTCAAGTCTAAAACTGGCTAACCACGTGGAAACAAGTTTATGTACCCCTAGTTATACTAGCATTGTGTATTCTGAGAATGGAAAAGAGTGCCTAATTCACTATTGGTAATGACAGGGAACTCTAAAAAGGATAGATAAGGAGTGTTTTGATGAGGCCTTGTAATGTGGCTTGTATCATAAGTGTAGAGAAATCTATGACCTTTATTTAAATATCTATGATGTAAAGATTCTTAGAGTTCTTTATTTCAGTAGGGCAACCTTAGTAAGGACTTCTTACTATTGGCGGACTAGAGAGACAGACTAAAGGAAAAGGTGGTGTTTAAAAGCTGTCAGTAGTTAAACATCAAAAGTGAAGTCAGTTTATTACAATAGAGAAAATTAATAAAATTTCATTTGTGAAAGATCATATTCATGAAAAAAATTACAAAAGAAGAATGCAGGTTTGTTAAAATAATAAACACATATAAAAGTTAGAGAAATAAGATAAAAACATAAAGGACATACAGAACAAAAGAGAGATTGACAGTTATTGGAAAGAAAGGAAAGGAAGGATTTATAGCTGATTGCTTTCTTCCTTGACACTCCAGTTGTAAATCTTAATACCATAGAGCAGTGTAGAACCATAACTTACACACTCAGCGGGGCAGAGAACAGAGTTCAGATATGTAAGAACAGTTGGTAATTAAAACAGAAAGCCCTAGATGTTAGAGTACCATAGAACAAGTAAAAGAATAAGACTCAAAATTTGTGCATATACCTTCCAAATATTTCATTTGATCCCATATAAGTGCCTAGGAAATATAAAAGCCCAGGAGAGACCTCAGGTTGTTTTTTTTCCCCTCCACAAAAAGCAGACAGCAACCAGATAGTAATCTACTCTTAAAAGAAAGAACCACACACTATAAGTTTCACAAGTTTACTGCCTTGCTGACAGTGCCTTTGTGAACCTATAGAGCATAATTGCCCTGACTTCTCAGAGGACAAAGCACACAGATGGCAGAGAAGCTCGAAATTTGGATGAGGAACCCCAGAAGTAAGACAATCACAAATAAATGAAGCCAAAATTTTAAATATAAACTCTGCTCAAATTATCTGTGTAGACATAAAGAAGACCTTTGGGAACCAGGCTAAAAAAAAAAAAAAAAAAAAAAAAAAGAAAGAAAGAAGGAAAAAGCAAAAAGCAGCAGCTAGAATCTGAAAGAATTGAGAAGAGATCACATTATAGGTGAAATAGTGTTTTCATTTTGAGTCTAGGCAAGTCAGCTGTTTACTAAAACAAAAACCCAACAATTTTTATAAGAATATAAGAGAATTCAAAGTTGGTTCAAAGTGTTATCTGCAATGTCCAGCTTTTATCCAAAAATTACTAAAAAGCAAAGTAAAAAGGAAATATGACCAACGGGGGTAGGAAAAGCAGTTTATAGAAATGAATTCTGAGAATGTTGTTATTGTGAATTTAACAGAGATTTGAAATCAGCTATTGTAAATATGTGAAAATAATTAAGGAAAAGTAGGATATCAATGAAGGAAAAGAAAAATGAGAACAAAAAAGTAGAAAGTTATAAAAATGGGAACAAAAAAATGGAAAGATGAAAAGCACAAGTGAAAGGAATATTCACTAGATAGACAACAGAGTAGGAATGGCAAATACAAAGAATGAGTGAATTTGATAAAAAATCTATAGAAATTATCCACTCAAACAACAGAAAGCCAAAAATATTTTTATAAAAACAAACAACTGAGTCTCAGAAACATATCAAGTGGTTCAATATAGGTGGTCCAGAAAGAAGAGGACAGAGAAATGAGTAGACAAAATATTTGACAAAATAATGGTCAAAATTTCACCAATTTAGTAAAAGACCTTTAATTTTAGACCTAGCAACTCAATGAACCCCAAGTTGTATAAATTAAAAAAAAAAAAGTGCTTAGGGACTTCATAGTCAAGTTGCTAAAAGCTCAAGTAGGATAGAAAAACCTTGCCTGCAGCCAGAAAAAAAAAGTGATTCATTACATAGAGTGATAAATGGGATTGAAAGCAAACTTCTCACTTAGAGACAATGGCACCACAAGATGTTTAAATGGCATATGTGAAGGGCTGAAATTAAAACAAAATAATACAAAACAAAAAACTTCAGTCGTCTATAGTTGTAGGAATTATTTTGACCCGTTTCATTACTACCCATTAAACTAAGTTACTTCACAGACACAATAAGCCTTTTAATTTATAAAAACAAAGCAAACTTCTTTTCTGGAAAAAAAAATGCACACTCACCATTTGAGAAATGTAGACAATTTGTCCTTAATACTACAAATTAAAGACAAATGTCCTTAATACTATAAAGAAATTTCTAAAAGTAAAAAATATGCTTTCATTAGCACAGCTCTTCTACTGAAATCTATTTAATTTCTTTACTATTTTGTTATATCAATATATCAACATTTTTGATAGATCTTTCATAAAATAACTTTAGTTTTGCCACTATATTAAATCTTAACTGTAAAAAATTGAATCGAGATCACCAATTTAGAGTTTGTATTATAATTATTGTCGTGCTTAGCAGGTTACAGCTTAGAAAAGACCGTGGAAAACTAAACCTCATCTCTGCATCCTCATGTCATATAAAAACTTTACTTGAATGAAGATAGTTTTATATTGTTCACAGAAAACAAATAATCTGCTTGAGTTTTTTTTCTATTTATAAGATAAAGTCTAAAATAGTGAATTAAAGAACATTTTCATCTGCCATGGCTTTTAGCCTGAGCTGAAAAAATTCAATTTTGCTCCTGAAAAAAAAAAAAAAATTATGGCATACATTTTAAGTGACACTTTCTATTAAAATTTTTATCTCCTTGAAAGCATCAGTGTGCATTTATTCTTAAGAAATGACAACTGACAAGGACTCTATACATATTAACTTTAGCCCCCCTACCCTTTTTTTTTTTTTGTGGGATGATAGACTTCTAAAGAATCAAATAAAAATAATAATCTGCTTCTTGACATAAGATGAAATAATAGGACCTTGAAGTTTTAAGAATGTTAAATGGATCAAAGAGAAATTATCTGGTTTAAAGTCACAAGACAAAGGAATACAATAAATTGCTGTTATATTTGGAAAATTTATTCATAAGTAAGAATTACATGATATAACAGTTAAAGAAGCTATATAGTCTAATCTACTTTGAAAATGATAAAACTATGCTCAAATGACAGTCATAACTTATTGTAATGGTCTTCTAATTCTTAGACAAAAAATATGTGTATATATAATATAAACTAAAATGTAAATTAAAAAAGGAAAAGTCATAATTGTGGCATTAGTCTGATAAATATCATAGTATATGATAATCATTTAAATAATTAAATCATATATGATTATATGTGGAAAACGATAAATGTTACCCTTTTTTTTTTTGGTGAAGGTACAGATCCTTCTGTCTGTTGATTAAAATTTAAGAAGAGTCTTAAAATTTACCTAGACTGTCATGTAATAAAAGTCTTCTGAGTTTTTAAAGTCACAAACTGTCTCAATTTTACAACTAAAAGAGTCAAGTCCAAAATTAGTTGATGTTCAGGGTAAGATTTATTCTGCCTTTCCCTCATGCTGACTGTCTTCTCATCTCCCAATTCTGATCCCCACTAGCTAGCTCTAAGAGTGCAAGATTAAAGGAGAGGTTTCTGTGAGGTAGGTAGAGGTAGTGAGATGAAACTCTTCTGGTCTGACGTTGTGGCTTCAGGCTGGTCATCAAGATGGTGAAAATCCATGAGGCTTTAGAAGTGCTTGTAAGTTGCCAACTGCAACTCTTAGTTTTGATTCCTGTAAATGGGCAATTTGCTTTTTGCTTCAGCTT
>NW_011888793.1:9878372-9887989 GCF_000151845.1 Pteropus vampyrus | reverse complement strand
GTCCTTAATACTATAAAGAAATTTCTAAAAGTAAAAAATATGCTTTCATTAGCACAGCTCTTCTACTGAAATCTATTTAATTTCTTTACTATTTTGTTATATCAATATATCAACATTTTTGATAGATCTTTCATAAAATAACTTTAGTTTTGCCACTATATTAAATCTTAACTGTAAAAAATTGAATCGAGATCACCAATTTAGAGTTTGTATTATAATTATTGTCGTGCTTAGCAGGTTACAGCTTAGAAAAGACCGTGGAAAACTAAACCTCATCTCTGCATCCTCATGTCATATAAAAACTTTACTTGAATGAAGATAGTTTTATATTGTTCACAGAAAACAAATAATCTGCTTGAGTTTTTTTTCTATTTATAAGATAAAGTCTAAAATAGTGAATTAAAGAACATTTTCATCTGCCATGGCTTTTAGCCTGAGCTGAAAAAATTCAATTTTGCTCCTGAAAAAAAAAAAAAAATTATGGCATACATTTTAAGTGACACTTTCTATTAAAATTTTTATCTCCTTGAAAGCATCAGTGTGCATTTATTCTTAAGAAATGACAACTGACAAGGACTCTATACATATTAACTTTAGCCCCCCTACCCTTTTTTTTTTTTTGTGGGATGATAGACTTCTAAAGAATCAAATAAAAATAATAATCTGCTTCTTGACATAAGATGAAATAATAGGACCTTGAAGTTTTAAGAATGTTAAATGGATCAAAGAGAAATTATCTGGTTTAAAGTCACAAGACAAAGGAATACAATAAATTGCTGTTATATTTGGAAAATTTATTCATAAGTAAGAATTACATGATATAACAGTTAAAGAAGCTATATAGTCTAATCTACTTTGAAAATGATAAAACTATGCTCAAATGACAGTCATAACTTATTGTAATGGTCTTCTAATTCTTAGACAAAAAATATGTGTATATATAATATAAACTAAAATGTAAATTAAAAAAGGAAAAGTCATAATTGTGGCATTAGTCTGATAAATATCATAGTATATGATAATCATTTAAATAATTAAATCATATATGATTATATGTGGAAAACGATAAATGTTACCCTTTTTTTTTTTGGTGAAGGTACAGATCCTTCTGTCTGTTGATTAAAATTTAAGAAGAGTCTTAAAATTTACCTAGACTGTCATGTAATAAAAGTCTTCTGAGTTTTTAAAGTCACAAACTGTCTCAATTTTACAACTAAAAGAGTCAAGTCCAAAATTAGTTGATGTTCAGGGTAAGATTTATTCTGCCTTTCCCTCATGCTGACTGTCTTCTCATCTCCCAATTCTGATCCCCACTAGCTAGCTCTAAGAGTGCAAGATTAAAGGAGAGGTTTCTGTGAGGTAGGTAGAGGTAGTGAGATGAAACTCTTCTGGTCTGACGTTGTGGCTTCAGGCTGGTCATCAAGATGGTGAAAATCCATGAGGCTTTAGAAGTGCTTGTAAGTTGCCAACTGCAACTCTTAGTTTTGATTCCTGTAAATGGGCAATTTGCTTTTTGCTTCAGCTTATCTCTCAAGATTCCTCCTTGGCTGCTTTTTGTCCTCTTTCTACTTAATGCAGACATTTGTGGTAGAAATCTCCTTACCTTCTGGCAGTCACTTTCTTGAGCAGTATCTTTAACAACTCCAGGCCACCTTTTTTTTTTTTTTTTTTTTCTGCTTGGCCCACTTCTGGCTCTGAGAAAATTCATAAACATCCTTTGCCATGATTATCCTTAAAAGTACCATCCTCTCATGGCACAACCACTTCTATTTGCCATGTTTGCAACTTTGGAGGAAAGTTAAGCAACGGCCAATGCATTGATATTTTCATCTCTCTGAATGACTCATAAAAAAGTCTCCTGACTAAGAATGAGGAAGGACGTGGAATTTGTCTTTCTTCTATCACCTTGGGGCTCTGTGAAGAGAAGAAGAAAGGGCTATGACCTTCTCAGAACTTTTCAACTCTCTTTAAAGAAATGTCTACATACATCTTCTTTCTCTCTACTCTGATTTCTTTTTAAATTTGTGATATAGCTGAGAGATTCAAGAGACATGGAACTGATTTCTGGAAATGTCCTTTGTAAAATATTTTGAATTTCATATGCATTTTATAGTTCTATCTTGATGGAAATTGAAATTTTTACATCATTTAGCAATATTAAAATGCTGAAGTGATCTTTCAATGCATTCATTGTCTTACAATTTTAGTTTTTTATTTGTCCAGTTACTAAAAGTGGTCAATTATTTCAAAGATTTTAAAGATCTTTGTATGTGTATACATACATATGTGTACATGCACATACCCACATATGTGTATGTACCTACTTCACAGGTCAATTATTTCAAAGATTTTAAAGATCTCAATACACATTTGTAGAATTACTTTTTACAAACATTACATAAACTTTCATTTCTACCGTCTGTGTATAAGTACTCATAGACAAAATATAGCATTTTATTATAATTAAATCTCTTTATTCGCCAATAATATATAATTTGTAGAATAATTTTTTTAACATTCACACACATAAGTAGGTACATACACATATGTGGGTATGTGCATGTACACATATGTATGTATACACATACTAGAATTCAATTAGATAAAATTCTATTTTAAATTGTTGTTATAAGATTTATTAGCACATTGTCCCTGAAAAAGTTCACACTTGATGTTATCACAACTTTCTCTACTAGTGAAGCTGACCCTTCATTACAGAACTTAACAGAATTTATTTATTTATTATTTATTTATTTATTTTTAAATTTTTTTTAGGACTTAATGAAATTTAAACAGTGTAGAATTAAAAAATTCTAAGTATATTACAGACCCAGAAAATGTCATTCAGTGGTTCAAGAAATTCTCTGAAATTTTATGACAAGTTGGAAGTTTAAGAGAACATTTACCAAAGGTGTTTTCATTTAATCCTTATAAACTCTAGGATGAGAATGTTTATTCATATTTTATAAAATCTAAACAAGTTCAGGAAGTGATGCTGACTTAATTTAAACACAGACTCTTTTCCAGCTTAATCATCAACATTTATAGCAAACATTTTTGAGACATTCCATAGTAATTCTTAGAGATATCTCCCTCTTCAACAAGATTTCAATGTTGTAAAGTTAAAGTTTTCTATTTAACCTCCTTGGAGAAGATTCATTTAAGTTCCAGCATAAAAATATGGTCTCTCTCTCCACAGGGGAGGATAGGTAGTTCACTAAACTAGCGTTTCCTAATTCAGGGTTTCTCTCCTGTAATGCAGCATGCTGCATGTGCCTTTATGGAGTCACCTTGTGGAGTTTTGAGGCTCAGGGAACATACTTGATCTGTCGATCTGACTTCTGCTTTTGCTGTAGTAATAAATTCTTTATTATCCAAAGTTCTTGTGTTTTCTGTCAATAACACACACACATACACACACACACACGTGTGTGTACGCATGTACATGTGTATCTAAGTGTATTCGTAATTCTCATTAATTGGGTAACTATAATTATTTCAAATATAAAGGATTCTTTGCACAGGTTTATTAGCAGAATAAATACAGCTGATGACACAACCTAAAGATAGGTCAACAGAAATGACCTAAACTGGAATACATCCTAAACCAGTGTAATAAAGCAAAAACTAAACAAAACAAAACATAAACCAAAAGCAGTCATACAAACTGAAAAGAAACAGGCAAAAAGTGTGTGTATTTGTTGAAAGTATACCTGACTACATTGAAAATTCTAAATATTATATAAAAAAGTTACTAGAACTAATAATTTTATTTATCATGTAAGCAGGAGACAAGTTCCATACACCAAAAACTACTGTATTTCTACATACTAGCAATGAGAAAATAGGATTTGAAATAAAATTATACATATAACATTATAATAGTTCCAAGTACCCTGAAATACTTTAGTATAATTCTAACCAAATACAGGTAAGATTTGTATGCAGAACACTACAAAATATTGATGAAAATGATCAAAGAAGATATAAACAAAGAGGTACACTGTGATCATAAAAGAGAAGACTTCAAATCATAAAGCTGTCAATTTTCTCCAAATTGATGTATAAATTTTACGTTATTCCAATTGAAAACAAATTTAAAAAAATGTTTGTGGAATCATCAATGGCCTTATTTCAACACTTAATATTAAAGTAAAATAATTAAGACAATATGAGATTGGCAAAATTATATGGCTAAATTATAGATACATACATAAGTGAAACAGAATAAGGGAGTCTAGAAATGTCCCCATCTATATATGGCCAATTTATTTTTGACAAAGTTGAAAAAGAATTTCAATGGGAAAGAAAGTTGTTTTGAATCAGTTATGCTGCAATAACTGGATGTCCCTATGTTAAAAAATGTTCCTTGACCCATACTTTACATCATACATAAATATCAATTATTTGTATCTATTTATGTTTGTGTGTGTGCATTTTCTTCCTAAGCATTCAATTACTATATTAATTGTAAAGTGATATTTTGTATCAGATAAGCTTATGAGTTTTAGAATTAGACCAAACAGGGTTTAAATGAAAATCTTCACTTGACTATGTGTACCTTGACAAATATAATTAATTTCCTAGAGGTCATTTTTGTTCTTTGTAAAGTTTTATACTTGTACTTATTTAATAGGGCTATGGAGATAATAAAATGAGGTTATTCATATGAATGATAATTAAAAAAACCATTTACTTGTAATTACTTAGTGTTGAGCATCAGCCTAAAAGCTTTAGGAATATTGACTTCTTTACTCTTCACACCAAATATATGATGAGTTACTTTTAATCCACATTTTATGTATGAAAAAAGGACGCATATAGAAGTTAAGCAACATGCTTAAAGTTAGAAACCCATTAAGTTTTAGAGCCAGAATTTTCATGCCAACTGGCAGAGACCCTATAGTATTAATCACTCTGCTCTAGGGTTAACACAGTGATGCATTTTAATAGGATGCATTTATGAATTCATATATATGCATATATATCTTTTCATGAATGCATTACATAGAACATACATGATCTATTTCTTGGTAAGTCAGTGTTGTTGGTTCAATTATTGCACTGTAGTTTACAAACTAATGCATAGTGTTTATTTTTCCATCTATTGATTATACTATGATTCTCATTACTTTGAGTTTTGTGCTAGAAAGCATTTTCTTTCTTTTTTCTTTTAGTCAGGGAGTTTATTAAGACATAACACAAAGTGACAGCTACCAGCCAGAATTTTATTGAGAAAATTGAGAAAACAATCTAAGAATTTATCACCCATTAATGAAGTTAGGGACAATTAAGACTAATTAAAAGTCAGTCTAGGGGTTACCAGAGGGAAAGGGAGAAGAGGGGAGGTAAAAGAGTAAAGAGGTTCAACTATAAGGTGACAGAAATAAACATAATTTTGGGTGGTGAACACATAATGCAATATAAGGATGATGAATTATTGAACTGTACACTTGAAAACTATATTATTTTATTAACCATTGTCACCTCAATAATTTAGTAAAAAATAATTAAAAGTATGAATCAACTTAGTGTGATAACTAGCTTTACTGATTTTAGTGTGTCTACTTAATAAAGAAACATTAATAACTAAGGATCGATTTTACTTATATACCAGGTTCTGAATGCATATGAAGGAGTACTCATCCAAGACTTCTATGGTTGAACTGCATAGTTGTATACCCAACAGAAATCCAAGTAAGAAGCTCACAACTGCTCCTGAGAAGATGTCCTAATAAAAAACTGAAATGAAAATCATTTTTGTGTAGTCTCTCCACTATGGATCAGAAAAGGATTAGTAGCTTGTTGGTTATCCATTCACTTCCCTTTACTGGGAGATAGCTTGGCGCAGAGAGAGGTGATTTACTCAAATCTCCTTGCAAACATACTAATGGGAGGCCTTAGACCACCAAAGAGACTAAAGATATGTTTTAGTGGGAGTATCTTTATATATGGAATACTTTAGCACAAGGAAACAAGTCTGTTGAGAATTATTTATGATGAAGAAATATGGAATTTATCAATTTATGGGACATGACTCTATAAGAAATATCACGTATCCTGTCACTAATGGAGTATATAAAGAAGTTTTGTGACCAAATAGCTCCCATATGTGCAAGTGATGGCTGCATACATCTTCTAAAGCCATAAAATCTCAACCAGAGTCTATTCTAATATGGCAAGAAAGGACCTAGTAAGCTGCAGGTTAAGTGGTCCCAGATGCTTCCTCATTCTCCTATGTTGTTCAGTTATGTGTGCACTTGAAATTATTAAAAACTTAATACAAAATAAGATCTCCGATTTTTGTGTTTGATTTGACAATCTAATCATCTGTGTTATCTCACATTGTTGCTGAGAGAATTATATTTCAGAGCCTTGAATCGTAATGACTAAGACAAAGGAGATAAAAACTATAATGAGAATCTGATGTCCTTTATTTTATCTCAATCATGTCCACGTAAATCTGCACAATTTGTATAGCTGCTCACATAATTAATCTTTCTGTTTAATTATTAGCCTCTGGGAATACACTTTAAAATTATATAATCCAGGATAATTTCTTTGATCTTGTTCTGTTTAAATCTTTTAGCAAAGATATGTTTTGGAAGGTCACTTGGTCTAAGAAGTCAAACCTGTAAGTAGAAAACGAGGCAGGCAGCAATCTGTAACAAATTATATAGCGATTTTAGTTCATAAAAAACTCACTGAATAGTATGCATAATGTAAATGTTACATTGTGATGGCCAAAAATGTAAGTTGATATTATGGGATATTAAAATAAGAATGATGCTCTCACTTTATAATATTCAGATCACAATGGGATATCATGGTGAGTTCTGTGTATATCTCTTTGAGAGCAATATAGATATCCATCAGTCTGAGACAATCTTGCTTTAAATGCATTTAATAAAATAATTAATAGTGACCTTTTAATTCTCAGAAGTGCTCAGCTTTAGATGATGACATAGGATCACTTTAGATAGACATTATGGAGTATGTTTAAGATAAAGCAATTTGCATTGTAAAGGGCTAGATGTGTCTAACCTGAAAACTCTAGATATTAAAAGACTTATCACAGTTTTATATGAGTACTTGAAAAAATTTTAATAAATCAGTTTGTAACAACTGAAGCTGGCCACAATTGGAAATGTTTCCTTGATAGACTGAGTTTTCCCTATTGTAAGCTACGTGGCCTCCCTGATCACCATGAGTCAAAATGACTTCTAATGACACTTCATGATTTATTCTGAAAAAGAATTGTCCGTGAAAAACTGTTTTTGCCCATTCTGTATTTAGGCCACTATGTAGGACGAGGAAGAAAGAGATGATCCAGAAGAGTGTCACCAACATGGGGCTTGTTATGTAAATGAACAGGAGTGAGATCCTATATAGTTAAGGGAATCAGGGAGATTTTACTAGAGTAAAATTTGGCTTTTGAGGTAATGCTTGCAACGTAAAAAGTGTATGTTAAGTAGAATTATAGGGTAGATTTCTGTTAGAATAATGGCACACGCAAAATCCTGGAGGAATAAAATCTATGGCAAACTGTTAAGGAACAATGAAGAGTTTGGCTGGCCTCGAGAGACAGACCTGAAATGCAGAAATAGGAAACAGAGTGAAAGTTATTTAATGTTTTTTTTTTTTTAATTTTTTTAAAAAAATTTTAACAAATGAAGAGTAATGTGAGAAGTGAATGAGAAAACAGTTGACAAGTCATTGAAAAATGTTCTCTGTTAGGAGAACTTGAGACCTTACTGATTCTTAGCATCTGAAAAAAGGCTCAAAGTTTTAGCATTAACAAAATCAGAGGAAATGGGGAAGAAGGAGAAAAAGAGAAAGGAGGATGATGCTCTGGGAATATATAGCACACTGGTCAGATGTTTTATTGGACTTCTGTCACACTCAGATCACAGTCAGAGGATGCTCCCTTATAAAGAATTGATAAACACTAAAGGCTGGGCTTCTGTAAGATGTAAGATCTTAATGGTAAGTGAGAGTCCAGTTACTTCACAACAGTCTTCTATAGAAATGTCCTCTTTTCACAACAGATATGTGAAAAAAAAAAAAAGTCCTCTTTACATACCTTTCTTTTAATGGACTAAAAATAGTTAGACACTTTCTTGAGCGAAATTCTCAACCATACTTGGGGGACTATGATGTTTTCTGGCCCAATATCCAAGGGAAGCCTCCCTTCTCCCATCATTTTTTCCATATCATGGTAAAATGTAGGTTGCGTGTGCCATTTAAATATATGTGATACATATATAAGAATCAGTGTGTACTGGGTAAATTATTATTATAAAAATTCTCGATGTAACAGCGATGATTCTGTACCCTCAGCGTGTTTATGAAAAGTGCCCTTTGGTTTCCTGCCACAGTCTGTTGTTGCCTGAGACTTCACTTCTTCCCCTTGTATTCTTCCTGAAGGTAACACTCAGAAACAACGATTTGGCTCCTTTGGCCACGAGCCAGGCTGACTTGTCCGAGACCTTGTTTCCCAGGAGGTCCCAACGAGTTATGTTTTTTGAAGTTGTGCTTCAGTGAATCCTTAAAATGTGACTTATACCCTCTCTACTTATCCACAATAGCTATTGGAGAAAAGTATCTTCATTCTTGGTAGTATGCTAGGATTGAATATTGTGGAATTCCTCTCTTTGAAGAAACTTTAAAACACTCAAAACCATTAATGTAACATCTAAATCTCACTCTAGAATTTAATTTGTCAGTAGAGGCATATTCTCCGATTTATATTTATGTTAGAGTTCATCCTCGAGGAGGTATTTTTTTTTTTAAAGACCTCTTTTTTTAAGAATATATTTAAATAAACTTAATAAAAATTAAACCAAAATGAAAAAGCATAATTACGATTATTGAAAAATGAATGCGTTGAAAACATTTATCAATATTTCTGAGTCAACGACAGGAATTTTTTTGTCAGTAAGCCATTAACCTTTGACTGTTTACTTCTCCAGATGGCTTCCTACTTACACAGAAAATTAGAGAAGTAGTGAGTGGTGGGATGGCCCAGATCTTCAGTTATCTCAGATTTCAGACACAGAGGTCCAAATTGAGAGAAAAGAGTCCAACCGATGACCCAAATATAGAAACATTACAGCAAGTGCCAATACATTGGCCATTAGTATTTGGTTGTCCTGGCCTCAAGCAGAACCAGTTCTGGAGCCCGAATCAGAAAACCATTCTGCATCAGGATGGAGTCCTTAGTCTTTTCCTCTGAATATCAGCCACAGTTTTAGGGGTAAGTCAGTTAAAAAAAAAAAAAGACATAACTTCAAAATTGCAATCATTTGAAAAATTTTGCTAACCATCAAGGTTTCAAGGATAAATAGATGGATCTGTTAGTTCTGTACCTGACTAAAAACAAAAATAAGAAACAATACAAAATAAAAGCTTATGGCTGCCCCCAAAGCTGTGAGTTTTGAAACAAACTTCTAGGAGAGTAGATTTATTAAACAGAGGGTTATAGAAAGGCTTATATGAGTCTGTGAATCTCTTAAACCTCATCTATTTTGGAAAGTAGGTGTATTTGCACATTTTTCTTGAGGAGAATTCCATAGTTTTCATCAGATTCTTAAAGAATCTGTTCCCAGCAACAATAA
>NW_011888793.1:9870984-9878322 GCF_000151845.1 Pteropus vampyrus | reverse complement strand
GCATATTCTCCGATTTATATTTATGTTAGAGTTCATCCTCGAGGAGGTATTTTTTTTTTTAAAGACCTCTTTTTTTAAGAATATATTTAAATAAACTTAATAAAAATTAAACCAAAATGAAAAAGCATAATTACGATTATTGAAAAATGAATGCGTTGAAAACATTTATCAATATTTCTGAGTCAACGACAGGAATTTTTTTGTCTGTAAGCCATTAACCTTTGACTGTTTACTTCTCCAGATGGCTTCCTACTTACACAGAAAATTAGAGAAGTAGTGAGTGGTGGGATGGCCCAGATCTTCAGTTATCTCAGATTTCAGACACAGAGGTCCAAATTGAGAGAAAAGAGTCCAACCGATGACCCAAATATAGAAACATTACAGCAAGTGCCAATACATTGGCCATTAGTATTTGGTTGTCCTGGCCTCAAGCAGAACCAGTTCTGGAGCCCGAATCAGAAAACCATTCTGCATCAGGATGGAGTCCTTAGTCTTTTCCTCTGAATATCAGCCACAGTTTTAGGGGTAAGTCAGTTAAAAAAAAAAAAAGACATAACTTCAAAATTGCAATCATTTGAAAAATTTTGCTAACCATCAAGGTTTCAAGGATAAATAGATGGATCTGTTAGTTCTGTACCTGACTAAAAACAAAAATAAGAAACAATACAAAATAAAAGCTTATGGCTGCCCCCAAAGCTGTGAGTTTTGAAACAAACTTCTAGGAGAGTAGATTTATTAAACAGAGGGTTATAGAAAGGCTTATATGAGTCTGTGAATCTCTTAAACCTCATCTATTTTGGAAAGTAGGTGTATTTGCACATTTTTCTTGAGGAGAATTCCATAGTTTTCATCAGATTCTTAAAGAATCTGTTCCCAGCAACAATAAAGAACATTTTCTCTGTCTCTGTCTCTGTCTCTGTCTGTCTGTCTGTCTGTCTCTCCCTCTCCCTCCCTCTCTCCACTCACACTTTTTTAAATAAATACATATATACGAATATGTTTGTAAAATATACATAGCTATATGAATATGTACATTTATAAGTACCAATAACTATAATCCATCTACAAAGCATCACCATTTGCCTTTGAGTGTGTTAGAACTTTACACTTTTTCTTGAAGTAAATTTTCAAAATAACCCTGAGCTACAGTTTTTATGTTCAATTTCATAGACATGAAATCGAGATTTAGAAAGTTTAATTAGTTGTTCAATAACACACAGTTAACAAATGCTAAATCTGTCTGTCTTCAAAAGCTATATTTATTTCTCATAAAACAAAATATATAAGATGATGTTCTTGGCTAATACATTGGATATAAAATGGTCAGCAAAAAATGTTCACTTGAAACATATATATACCAAATAGTATAATTCGAATTATACAAATCTTTTATTAATTTATATTATTTCGTGTTTAAACACATAAAATTATAAGAAAAGTATAGCACATTTATATTCTAATTTATTTTTATTTTATAACCATTGTTTTTTGATCACTTATCATGAGTTAGGTAGTGGGTTAAGCACTTTGTATACATATATTCATTTGACTGCAACTACAAATCTATGAAAGGTCTTGTTTCTTCTACAAACAAATCAAGTCTTAGAGAATTTAATTTATGTGTTTCATAATGATAATATTATTTCCATTTTACAGATAAGAAAATCAAGCATAAAATTAGTCACATGCCCAAGGACACAGAGTTATTAAGTAATAAAACTGGGATGGAAACCCATGTCTATCTAATTGCATAATATGGAAATGGACAATTAATATGTAAGGAGTATGAACTAATGGATTAATTCACAGGCTTTGGAGCCAGAATATCAGGTTTAGATTCTAATTATTTCACTTATTAGCTGAGTGAGCTTGTGCAAGTTAATTAACATTTCTTCTTCAATTTCATCATCTTTAAAATGAGAATATTCAAAATACCTATCTTATAGGGTTATTGTGATAAACTTTACATGTTAATTCATGTAAATTATTTAGAAAATGCTTAGCATAATAAGTACTCAATGGATTAACCTTTTAACATTTTATCATCATTGCCATTATTATTATATTATATTATTATCATTATATTACTTTATCTCATTTTCTGTTTGAATTGCGGTAAAACAAACTAATAAGTTGAAAAATATCACCTAAACAGCTCATTGTTATAAAGCATAATGGGGTATTTTAGTTTAGACTGCTATAACAAAATATCATACACTGGTTGATTTATCAACAACAGAAATTTGTTTTTCACATTTTTGGAGACTGGAAGTCTGAGGTCATGGTGCCAGCATGGTTGGGTTCTGTTGAGGGCTCTTTTCCTGGTTGCAGACTCCCAACTTCCCCTTGTATCTTCAAATGGTGAAAAGAGAGCTAGCCTAGTTCTCTGACATTTCCTTCTCAGGAAAAGATCCACCTCTAAATGCCATCGTATTGAAATTAGGGTTTCAATATATGAATTTTGGGGAAAGAAGAGCACATTCGGTCCATTGCTGGGGAGCATTAATCTGGACATTTTCCAGACTCTGAGCTTTGAGTTGGGGTAGGGGGTCAGCTGGAACTTGGGTTATTTAAAGTTTGCTCTGATATAGATAGGTAGCCATTTGAGGAGAGGATTGATATTACAGGTGTAAGGAAAAAGAAACAGTTTTTGTTTGTTTGTTTGTTTCCAAACAAACTCAGAAAATTCAAGACAAAGGGAATAGAAGGAAGTATTACATTAAAAAAAAATATTTTTGAGCATTCCTAAGGTAAGATCCTGATATAATCAACACGGATAGAAAAACACAGAGTCAGAATAATTTTTTTTTATTTTTTTTATTTTTTTTACATTTTCCTCAACCATGTCCCACTGCGGAGTATTCTAAAGGAAAGTGAATGCTTGCCTTGATAGAGTAGAGGCAGTGAGATAAGAGAGCAAGAAATAAATAAATGGAAATAGCTTGTATCCCAGAGACCAGGTTAAGATCCTCTCCCTGTGCCACAAAAAGAGTTTCTGATGATAGTATCTGAAAGAAGGCTCAATCTGAGGGGCTTTGTGATGAGTACATGCATGTCCTTGGCTTTGGAAGACTAGCAATCATTAAAGCTGAATCCAGGGTTCAATATGATTCCTTGGTCTTCTAGAAACAATGGCTGAAACATCTGGTGAATGGGTCAAAAACAATCTTACCTAAACTTACAGACCCAGCATCCAGTGTGGGAGACCAAGTCCTGGGACTTGCAGGGGGCTTAGATATTGACTGAGGGAGAGATGCCATATTTCCAAAACAGTGTTATGGTGATAATGAGGAGACCCTGTCTACCAGAGGCCAAATGGAGACAAGTTTATCTAAGTGGACAAGAAAGTGGGAACTTGCAGTTGCTTTAGTTGCAATCAGCAGGACTAGGATGTCAGATAATCAAAGATTGACCTGTAAGACTGTGACCATGAGGACTGTAGACATCAGTGGATACCAGTGAAATTAACTATGGGTCAGGCACCTCTTTCTAGTACATGGTGCCTTACAACTAAATCTATTATTGGGAAAAGAAGAGCATGGACAGAACCTATACACAACAGAATTAAACCCTGAACTCACAGAGAAATTGTGAACTTGTCATAATGTCCTTTGTCATGGTAGATATTCTATCTTTACTGAGCTTGAGAGATAAATAAGATTTAGTTATAGAAAGTTTAAATGAATTGGATAGTTGTAAACCTTGGTCTGTGGCTAGAAATTTGTTTACTTAGAGTACAGTGATTAACAAATGATGTTGCCACCATCCTCATTCCCACTACTCAGTTGATGGGAATGGTCACCCCTGAAAGGAAACACACTCCACCTGATTCCTGAATGCCCAAAGCTGCTCAGTTAATCATTTTGAGCTAATGATATGTTCTCACAATATGATTTATTCTTCCTGAGCTCAATCCTTAGAGATATTGTGGGCTATTGTAACTGACAGCAGTCCAAAATATATTACTATTTGGGGGGCAAGGAAGATATACAATGAACATTTATTAGGTTCATTTTATTTTATAGGTTCTATTATGATCTGTGCTCTTGCTGTGAATGGTAGGTACTCTTGTTTTACAGATGAGGAAATTAAACTCAGAAACATGAGTCCTGCTCAACTATGAAGTAAAGCTAATATTAAACTCAGATTTCTGTAAGTATATTAGACTTTATTTATACAACAGAGTAACCATATAGGCATCTGGGGACAGATTTCGGTACACTTTCTTCTCGGAGAAACATCTTTCTTTCTTTCTCTGACCCAGTACAAGAATCATACAGGGAGCAGATTCCTGGGCCCCGACCCAAGCTTACTTAACCATATTATCTGGCAATAAGACCCGAGAATTGCATTTTATTAATGCCTCAGGTAATTCTTCATGTGTAGTTAAATTTTAAAATAGTGTTTATCATAGAACTTATATCTGAAACACAGAATGAGGAATTCAGATTTACCAAGATTTTATGTCTTCCAGAAAGAAGATCCTATTTTTTTAAATAATTGTTAAAATAATATTTCTGTTAACACAGGTTTCACTATCTGAAACTTAAAGTTTGAGGTCAAAACAAAAAAAATCACCAAAAAATCTTGAAAGAGGCCACAAAGCATAAAATGTTAGCCTTTACTATAGCTCTTTTTCGATGTTATGGTACTTTGAGATGTATAATATCATTATCATTTAATCATCTTTTAGGACTTTTGTAAGTCTAGTGTGAAATGATTAAAGGTAATTTTTATCAGAGAAAAAATGCACTTTTAGCAAATGTGATATATTCACATAAGAAGTCATTAAACTTTTTTCATTATCTCAGTTGTAAAAATTTGCCCCTGTACTTGACCAATTTATTATTTAAAATTTAAATTAATGATCATCTTTTGACTTTTCTCTATAAAATAGCCTTCTGATTAATAATTAGACTATTATAACTCCTTCTCCAGCATCACTTGTTACTTGCTTCTACTATTAGCAAACTCTATATGAAATTATGTTTATAGCCACTTACTCCCAGTGGATTCTCCTAAACTATGTCTTATAGTAAGACTATTTCTTAAACAAAAGTGGGTAATTAATATATATTCCTAGATTAAGTTAATTCCAATAAACTTGATTATTATGTAAAATTACTTCTGCCTTTATTAAGTTGATGATTGTAACTATTTATATATTAATCAGGAAGTTTAGATATATTGAAGAAATAAGTTATATACAAATGATGCTATTTATTAATATCTCTTTATCAAAATTATATAGCTATAAATCATTACAACACCAGGCAGCAGGTGAGAAATGCTATTACTTTGATTAGAGGAAGAAGAGATCCTCATAAAAAGTATGGATTAGACTTGACAAGTACAAAAGAGGATAAAAATTGTTTTACTGGAAAAAAACTGTGTGACTAAAGCATGGAAGTAAACAGTTACAAATAAGCAATTATGAGTTATTTGTTTATTTTGAATGCAGTGTGAGAAAGAGAAGTAAGAGATGCTACAGGAAATATAGGTTGGAGTCAGATTACAGAATAACTTTCTAGAGAAGTTGGATGTTATTCTGTAGACTGAAGTAATTATTAATTGAGCACCTATGGAGTCTGCTATTGTGATAAGGACATTCCATATATTAAATAATGTACTCAAACATTAGAAGTCTTCTGCCTATTGATCCAGGACCTTTGCAATCATTTCATTCTCTCAGAGTAAACTGAAAAGTAAAAATATTTATATTTTCTGAACAAAAAAATATAAATCCTTTTCCTGTTGTGAACCAGCTTCATTTAGACTACCTGGATAAAGATATATTTGTATTTTTAAAAGATTCCACTATGTTGTTAATGTGGTTTATTACCATGAAGTGTAACTCTAACCAGGCTAACGAAGTCTGCCAAGTAGAATGAATTGCCAAAGATAAAAATTTTTAGTGCTAAATTAATGACTTACATGAAAGTCCATTTTGAAAGGCTTTTGATGAAAACTAAAATAAATCATACTTGAATAATGTTGTTTACATTTCTAATTTAATTAGAAATGTTCTTATTCACAAAATGCATACATTTTCATTGCGTTTGTACATATTATTAACATTTCCAAATTAATGAACATTATAAAAACAGGTTTTTATTCTTTGGAAATCTTGAACAAATACATCAATCCAGGCAGATTTTATCTCTCCAACTATCAGATACCATGATGTGAATTCATAATATCTATAGCACTTTAAAAGTGTTCATTAACTTAGGGTTATATAATATTCTTGAGAGTATTAAAGCTATGTTATAAGGACTCATGACATGAGTTAAAGATACAAATGTGTTCTTTGGAAGCCAAGCTGAAGTAGATAAAAATACGTCTCAATTTAAATGAAATCTGTCAAATCAGCTGGCATCTTTGTCAAATGATTACACATTTCACATTTCAAAACATATGGATATAAAATATTTCATGGAACACCTCAATTAATAATAATATTTACATATCACAAAAAAATATTTCCACATTCCTAGGAAAACATGGATTACTGAGCAGCCATGGTAATGATAGTCAAGAACCAGTTTGAACATGCCTAATTAACAAATTGAATTCTATACTATGATAACACATAGCCAATGGAAACGTTTTTAAAGCAGCTTAATCAATAAGTAACAATACTTCATCTGAGTGAAGACACTTTTGCATGTTTACCAATCAATGAGGGCTCCTAGCTTCTAAATGTGAAACAGTTAAAAATGGGCTCTCTTATGAGGGTCAACCACTCAACAGCAGTCTCCCTGATAAATAAATTAAGTCAACCCACTCATCTGTAAAATTCCACCAATCCTTAGATTCCATGTTTTCACAACATTCAATAGAAAAAAGCAGCAGGTAGCTCTCCACAAAAAAATTATTCTTGATCAGCGAGTTCTCCCTAAGTATAGTAAAAATACATTTAAGTTTGTGTTCTTTATTTTAGATATTAAATAGTTTCATCCTTTGACAATTCTGGAGATTACACCAAGACCATGTTGAAGATCTTTGCTTGTTAGAATTTTAGGGGACTCCTGAATGAACAGGCATGTGCACTGGGCTTTCTGTGTCCAAATTCCATCTGTCTTTAAGATTTGCTTTTGAAAGATTTAGTTTCAACAGCACTTTTTGAACTCTGTCTTCTTAGCTAGAGTTTTTAGCCCAAGATGTCTTTGTATAATGTCATTATAACTAGGCCTTGGCATAAAGTAATTAGATCTTTCATCATTTATTCTTGACTGCATTGACTAATAAGAATCTAAATGCCCTCCTTTTTTTTTCTGCTATATTTTGCTGCATGTCAAATTATCCAGTTGAAATTCTAGAGTGGTAAATTACTGA
>NW_011888793.1:9858306-9869829 GCF_000151845.1 Pteropus vampyrus | reverse complement strand
AAATTCCTTTTATTTTATGACATTTGACTTTATAAAGAATTCTAGTTTATAATGAAATATTCGACTATACCACAATGTACTCCTCTAACCTCAAGCCTAAGTAAATGAACAAAATAATTAAAATAAGAAAAGCAAATAGTAGTGGGAACTACCTCAAAGTAAAGAAAACTTTCAAACCAAAAACATTATTTAAAAAGTGGTCATAAGAGGAAAAGACAATAAAAGGTTCTAGGAATCCATTTGTAGTTCTTACCCAAACATATAAGAAAAGAAGCAGAAACCATGCAAGTATCACTTATACACACACATTTCTAGGTGCGCTATATGTAATATCTGCTCAAGACAAATCCTAGGATATTCCTAAAAATAGTCATTAAAGAAGGGGAAATATACCAGGATTTGACATATATATTAAGACTTTAATTATTCCAAATAATCACCAACTTTGAGTGATGATGCATCTTGTTGTCTTATGTGTATGTTAGCTTGTGTGTATATTTATATTTTAAATTATTTTATGGGACATGTTTTACTTTGCAAAACCTAGATATCAAGATTCCCAGTTGATGCATTGATATGCATTATAGTATTAAACACATTCCAACAGTGATGCCATATTTCTGCCTTAGAAATAGTCAATTATAATTTATTTTGCTTGTGATGATTTTTTTATGTAGTAATGAGATAAAGTATATTTTAAAATAGGAAATTGTACTAACAGCAAGTAAAATAATACCGGGATATGGTATAATAAAAATGAATGTTTAGATATAAAATTTAACTATAAGGCTATATGACTATAAGGCCATAAAGTTATGTAAACTAGGATCCATCTGATATTAGAGTTTAGGCAGATATTTTGAACCCCAATTCCTTGGAAGTCATTTTCTCAAATGGTTATTATCAGTGCTCTACTAACCACAGTTCCTTCCATTATGAAAATAAAAGATAAATTTTTACTTTTGATACTTTAGAAAGAAGCCTTTCATACATGGTCCAATTAAAAATTTTAAAAAGTTATAAATAAAATCTCTCTTTCTATGAACTCAATATAATTTTTTGAGCAGTTTCTATTAAAAGATTTTTTTTTTACATTTATTCAGGATAGAAAAAAATATTTAGACTTAGGAAAGCTCACGGAGACTTAATTCTTTGTTTTTAAAACAAAAGGCAAAACTATGATTATCTTACAATTCAATCTTATTTATTCTTTCGATTAATAAGCAAAGATAGGGATATAGACCCAAAGAAAATGTGTGCTTTTAAAATATATTATATAAGTATAAATAAAATTATGAATCAAATAGTTAATTATAGCTCTTCCAACAGCAATAAAGATTATCCAGAATGGCAAAGTCTAAGGAAAGGTACCACTTTATCTGAAAAGAAGGGATACAAACCAGCATTTTAAATATATTCTAGTGACACTGTTTCATGAACCTTATATCATAATTTTTCTTCGAGCCTGTTGTTATAGAATTCAGAGAGTAAAATTACTTGAATTTTTCCATCATTTGGATGAGCAATACTATGTATATAATACTTGTCACCTCATTTAGTTTTTAGAGTAGGTCATTGAAAATGATAGATCCTAATTGACCTTTCTGTTTGTAGCGTAATTTTAATTTAAAATATCAAAATAGAATTTGCTGAGCCTAGTAAAATCATTTGCTTTTCCTCTTCAATTCAAACTTAATAGATTGAACAATCTTTGTGGAAAGTCAGAGAGTTGTTAAACTGGTCTAATCATTTTGGATGACAGCCAGCTCATAGGAAACAATGAAGATGGAAAACCAGATGTGATTCTTTTTTCTGCAATGATGGAAACAAGTAGCTCATCTAATGTTCATTTCATTGATAGAGTTTTGTTTCAAAAAGCTGCAATTTATTACCACTTTTCTTATATGAAGGACTTAACAAGTTCTCAATTTAAAGGGAGACAAATGTAGATGAGCATGTTGAAAATGCAAAAGTGAAGGATGTACATTTCTGTATTATATAGATATATGATCTCTTGAAATTCACCCTACTAAAGGAATGCACTAAAGGTCTGGAATCTGTGAAAATAGTGATAAGAAACTCTATGATTGAAGACAACTATTAGATTTTATTACATTTATTACTTTAAATTTATTAGTTTTAATTTTAAACTGGAGTTATCTTAGACATACTCTAGGATAATTTTTTTTTTTTTTTTTTAATGATTAGAAAACCAAAACACTGAAATGTGTAGATACTTCTTAGGATTTCTTCAGTTCACAAAACTGACAGAGACAATGTATAAACTCATGGCTTTGAAAAAGTGATTGCATTTATTTATTCAAAACATAGTGGGTTTTTTTGCTTGACAGAGTACTTAAAGTTGGAAAAGAGCATTAACTAACAATAACAAAAATCCAGCATGAAACATCCACTCTAATAAATATATAATTTCAGAAAATCGTGGTGCCAGGTGGCTACTAGACATTAACTAACAATAACAAAAATCCAGCATGAAACATCCACTCTAATAAATATATAATTTCAGAAAATCATGGGTTCCTATAAAAGAAAAAATAATGAGAGATTGACTTTATTAAGATGTTTCTTAACATAGAGAGATCAAAGGTATATGTTTTGACATTTGAGCTAAGATCTAAATAAAATCATCTATGAAGAGAGTCGTATATACTGACTTCTAAGATAGTGCTCTTTTCAATTTTCCTTAACTCTGCAGGTCTATTCAACTTAAAAAATTAGCATATATTCACAATATGTGTATATATATTTACTAATTAATTTTAATCCACATGCTTAACAAAATTCTACAAAAGTAGAATTTTAAAAGGATTAAATAAAACTCATTTTGTAAATTATGCAGATATGAGAACTTTAAATATCATTTACTGGTATTTCAAGACACAATGTGATGTTCATTGTTCATTGTTAACAACGGCAGTTATAAATCCATATATAACTAGTTTCCATGGGAATTTCTAATTTTATGACTGACTTATCTGATCTAAATGCATCATTACTCTTTTAACTTAATTATGTGCTTGAAGCACTGAACTAGAGTTGTGCCTAGTGTCAAATCACCCTTTTCTTTTTATTTGCTTATGTTTATATTTTTAGAGATATATTCAATGTGTGGTTTCTTTGAAGAAATCTTTTCTTACCCATTGCCTCTTTTGTGAGGGTTAGTTTAGTTAAAACTTAATAGTATTAAGAGTATACTTTTTGAATCCACTTAACCAGGCATAGTTAGCCCCTAACAAATTACAAGTGAAGGAACTGAAACAAGGAGGGGGCTGCTGTCAAACACTCCCACTCTCAGAACTTCTACTTTTCCTTCCTACTTCACACAACCCACAAGACATGTGATATCTGAGACAGGGACCAAGTGAAAGCCAAAGGGTCAACACCTTATACTAAATATTAGTAGAGAATTGGTTTTTTTAACTTTGAGATACAAAAATAAAAACATAAATTCTATTTTATTATTTATTTACCTCAATAGATCATTTTCAATGCTCTTAATGGAAAGTTCTGGTCTTTTCATGTTTGGAATGAAGGGAGGCGCTCAGGCAGCTCAGAGGCTAATGTCTTGACCCAAAGTAGTTATATTTACTATTGTGTCCTTTATCAAAATATAACTGAAATATCCAGTCTACAAATGCTCTGACATCCTCTTAATCAACAGGAATATGAAAAACAATGACATATTGTGGAACTGCCAAGAAAAAGAGGTAATTGAAGTTTCTGCAAGGTAGATATAGCATTAATTCTGATAAATATCAGTTTTACTTTAGCTTTGACTACTTATGGTTAATTAGTATGATACATTAAGCAATTTTTTCAGAAGCAGATGTCCAAGAGCTAAGATTAAAATATTGAAAATATATTAGTAATTAACATAGTTAAAATGTCCAACTACCCAAAGCAAAGCATAGATTCAATGCAATTCTTATCAAAATGCCAATGAGATTTTTCACAGAACTTGAACAAATAATCCTAAAATTTATATGGAACCACAAAAGACCCCAAATAGCCAAAGCAATCCTGAGAAAAGAGAACAAAGTTATAAGTATCACAAAACTGGACATCAAACTATACTATAAGGCTACAGTAATCAAAACACTACAATACTGGCATAAAAAGAGGCATATAGACCAATGGAACAGAATAGAGAGCCCAGAAATAAACCTATGTTTATATGGTCACTTAATTTATGACAAAGAAGGCAAGACACTGGGATAAAGACAGTCTCTTCAATAAATTGTACTGAGAAAACTGGACAGGCACATGCAAAAAGTGAAACTAGACTACTTTCTTACATCATATATAAGAATAAACTAAAAAAGGATTAAAGACTTAAATGTAAGACACAAAACCATAAAACTACTAGAAAAAAACATAAGCAGTAAACTCTCTGACATTGTTCTTAGTAATGTTTTTTTCCTGATGTGTTGCTTCAGGCTAAGGAAACAAACAAAATAAACAAATGGGATTACATCAAACTAAAACTTTTGCACGGCAAAGGAAACTATCAGCAAAACAAAAAGATAACCTACTTACTAGAAGATATTTGCCTATGATACATCTGATAACAGGTTAATATTCAAAATTTATAAAGAACTTATGCAACTTAACACCAAAAAAAATTAACAAGTCAATTAAAAAATGGGCAGAGGACTTGAATAGACATTTCTCTGAAGAAGACACACAGATGGCTAATGCACATGTGAAAAGATGTTCAACATCACTAACCATCTGAGAAATACAAATTAAAACCACAATGAGATATTACCTGATACCTGTCAGAATGGCTATCATCAATAGTTCAACAAACAAGTGATGGAAAGGATGTGGAGAAAATGGAACCCTCATGCACTGTTGGTAGGATTGCAAATTGATGCAACAACTGTGGAAAACAGTATGTAGATGCTTCAAAAAATTAAAAGCAGAACTATCTTATAATCCAGCAATACCATTTCTGGGTATTTATCCAAAGAAATCCAAAACACTAATTTGAAAAGATATATGCACCCCTATGTCCATTGCAGCATTGCTTATAATAACCAAGCTTTGGAAGCAAACTGTGTCCATTAATAGATGACTGAATAAAGAAATTTTGGTACATATATACAATGAAATATTACTGAGCCAGAAAAAAAAATGAAATCTTACCATTTGCAGCAACATGGATGGACCTGGAAGGTATTATGCTAAGTGAAATAAATCATACAGAGAAAGACAAATACCATATGATTTTACTTACATGTGGAATCTAAAGGACAAAATAAACGAACAAATGAAACAAACAGATTCAGATGCAGAGAACAAGCTGATGGTTGCCAGATGGGAAGGAGACTGTGGGTGAGGTGAAAAGGGGGAAGGAATTAAGAAATACAAATTGATAGTTATGAAACAGTCATGGGGTTATAAAGAATAGGGAATATAGTCAATAATATGCTAATAACTATGTGTAGTGCCAGGTGGCTACTAGACTAGTTAGGGGGATCACTTCATAAATTATGTAAATGTCTAACCACTAAGCTGTACACCTGAAACTAATGTAAAATAATATTAAAAGCCCACTGTAATTGATAAATTAAGAAAGGGGGAGAAGGTGAAGAGGAATAAGAAGTTCAAATTTTCATGCATTAAGCAATGGGTCATGGGGATATAATATATAGCACAGGGAATATAGTCAGTAGTGTTATGATAGCATTATATGGTGTCAGATGGTTGCTGAACTTATCATGGTGATCACTGCTTTAGGTATATAAATGTTGAAGAACTATGATGTACACCTGAAGCTATTGTAATATAGCACATTAACTATATTTTAATAAAAATCTTTTTAAAAAAGAAAATGTATTAAGGTTCTCCAGAAAAACAGAACCAATAGGATATATATATGTTTGGAAATAAATTTATTTTAAGAAATTACTTAGCGCAAATATGAAGTCTGTTAAGTCCCTAGATTCAGAGTGAGTCAGCAAGCCAGAGACCCAGGAGAGCTAATGGTGTGGTTCCAGTCTGATGACTGGCAGTCTCAAGATCCAATAAGAGCAGATGTTCCAATTTGAAGGCAGTTATATAAGAAGAATTTTCTCTCACTTGGAGTAAAGTCAGCCTTTTTATTCGTTAGGCCTTCAACTAATTGGATGAGGCCTACCCACATTAGGGAGAGCTATCTGCTTTACTCAGTCTATCAACTTAAATATTAATCTCATCCAAAACTTTCCTCAGAGAAATACTCAGAGTAATATTTGACGAATATCTTTGCATTTTGCAGCCTGGTCAAGTTGACACATAAAACTAATCATTGCATTATCTTTGCAGTATAAGAGACTAATTTTTATAACCCTATTAGTGGTTTAAAAAGATGAACATAGTCATCTTCATTTCTGTCAAATATTCTCTTAAGAGAAACATCTTTCTTTAAGTTATACTACCATTATGACAATGACATTTCATTAAATCTATATAACTGTTACATCTTTCATCTGTAGTATCCCACTTCATAATTGATGACAGAAGAAAGAAAAAGAGAAGAGGCCTCCCTAATCATGGTTTTTGTTCTGTGTTATTAGTATTACTGTAATATCAAGGAATCCTTCATACTAGTGAAAGACCAATAGCAAAGAATCAGGCTTTAAACATCAGCTACTAATTTCTGAGTAAATATACTCTGCTCTATAATTGTTTTTTTTCTTTTTTCATTCCTCCAAATGCTTGAGAGATAACATTTTTCCTAATTTAGTGTTAAATCCTATCATATCCTTTGGTTTTGTTTTGATTTTGTTTTATGGGAGCCAAGGTGGGCTGAAGGAAGCCAAAACACAGGGAAGAGTTTGCTTGCTGTGAGAAAACTATGCATCACAGAATATACATTCTAACAGTCTATAAATCACAGTGTGATCTATATTCTCATATTAATAAAATAAATATAAATAAGACCAAGGTAAGTAAATATGTAAAGAAATATAAAATAGAAATAAAGAAATATAGACATGAGCAAAATATGTGACTGCATAAGATATTCAAGTGTATACAACATATACTTTTTAAAAAATTGTATTTAATACTTATAAAAAATAAATAATATGTTGGTCTCAGAATCAAGTACCAAATTTCATATCATTGTTTTACAAATTCAATGAATATTATTAATTCATTGCACAACTCATCACTCTTGTTTATTTTAATCACGATGCAAGTCAAAGTTATAATTTATGCTAAGTAATACAAAGCTCTGTATTTTCATTCTAAGACTCTATTATATGCACATTCTTCTCTTGCATTGCATGGAAACCTGCTAGCATTTCACTGATTATATAGTTAGATGTCCTACCAGAAAAGTCAGGTGAATCCAGGAAGACCAGTTGGCTATTCCTATCCAGATTAGTTTTATATAGATATATTATCACAATGGTCTTTTTTACTTGATATTGAATTTTATATATATTAAGATTTCATCAAAATTAGAATTTTATAAAGATTAAGAAAAGTCTATTAAATTAAGTTAGCAATTAGTCATTTACTTGTCCCAGTAATACTTTCCCCATACGTACTCAGTCAAAAAAAGAGAAAGTTGATGGATTTTTTCTTTATTTCAATCTATCATTAATTTAAATAAGTCTTATGTTGCCTTGCATGATGATAGACACAAGGAATGTGACAAAGTCCACATCCTCAATATGTTTGAATTGACTAGTTGACCAGTATTTTAGATGGTCACATATTTATAAAGACAGCATTTATACAAGTCTCAATTATAGTAATAGATAAATTATATATGTATATATTCATATATTATATATTCAAATAACATATTTATATTATATATATTCACTTTATATGTTATATAAATATATATTCACCTTTGTCTGTTTTCATTAGAAAATAAAGAGTTTGGGATTTACCTATTTTCTGGATTACTGAAACTAACCTTCTTTGAAGGCTAACATTAAAAATAATTTTAAATAAATAATGAAATTTAATTATTTTAATTTCAGCTTGTGTTTAAACAATGATCTACTAAAAGGCCAAATACTGGAATATGATGAACTTTAAGTATAGTCAGAGTAGATAACTTATGTTCTTGTAAAAATTTTCTCACCTCATGAAAGATCTTTCCCTTCTCTACACATGGGAATAGAAAATTTCTTTACCTAAGCCAAAATCCTGATTAGAGAACATTGCATTATCCATAAAGTACAAACATTCTTGGGAAAAATAAAATATTCACTGGTATTCACAATGTCTTAGTACATTTAGCCACTATAACGAAATTACCATAAACTGGGTGGCTTATAAAAATATATATTTATTTCTCGCAGTTCTGGAGAGTGAGAAGTCCAAGATCATGGCCCAGGCAGATTCAGTGTCAGGTGAGAACCTACTTTCTCACTAACAGCCATCTTCTCAGTGTAATCTCCCATGGCAGAAGGAACAAGGGTGTTCTCTGGGGTTTCTTTTATAAGGGCGTTATCCCATTCAAGAAGGCTGTGGCCTCATGATCTAATCACCTCCCAAAGGCCCCACCTAAAGTACAGTCATGTTGGGTTTAGATTTTCAACATATGAATTGGCAGGGGGGTGAGGGGGTCACAAACATTCAATCTACAGCACACAATAAAGTATGAATAATTAGATATATTTATTTTTGTGATTAGAGGATTTTGATGTGATGAAGGGAATTGAAGTGAAGCTTTGGGAAATTAATTGTACAATGAAACATTGTGATTTTAAGCTAACAATACTCAATGCATTAAGAAATTTAAACAATTTGTAAAATTCAGTACTAAGAAGAACTCAGAGCTTCCATAGGCGTATGAGAAAGAAAAAGTTACCAATTTAAATAAAAATTCCCTGTTGATTCTTTTGGCACTATATAGGAAGAGTCCACTTTTAGATTTTATTTCTCTTTGTTTCACTTATTTTTTTAGTCATTACTTCAGAGGTAAAACGTTTTTTTCATAATGATTGGCAAGATCAGTGTGATATTTATTTACGCATTGAATTTTATGTAATCGACAAATTTTGTGGATAACACTGGTTTATATTCTCCAGAGCTCTCTGTATGTTTCTGTGTATTTATGTGTAATACATCTGCTGCACTGTGCCGCTCCTCTCAGAGTCATTTTCTAGTTTCTGTTCAGCAAAAGGGTGAAAGCAAAACAACTTAGAAGACAAAAAAGAAATCGCTGCCAGGCTGCAGCTCTGAATGAGACTTGGAGGCTCCTTCACTTCTTTGAAGCAGCATGTGTCAAAGTCGTTATGAATCAGATTTTTATATTCAGAATCAGAATCCTCTCAGCTGACACAGCTGAAGTCAAAGCCTTCAGGGTACAGTGCAAGATCCTTCTTTTGCACTGAAAAAATTGAACACTTCTATTGAGATTATTTTTCCAAAATAATTGCTTCATTTTCAATTGAATGCTGGGGTGCAGACACTCAGGAAATCAGCATTCTTTTTCAGACACTAAATAAAACATGTGATGTGACCTTTCTATGTTTCTAAAAATTGCCTTTGGGGTCTTATCCACCTGTCAGTTGGTCTACTCACTTTCCTACGTCACCAACCCCAACTTCTTAATGATTGAAATGCTGTTAAACAAAACTCCATATATAACCATTTTATTAGATAAAACAATCCTTAGAGCACTGGGCTGCACTATGATGCTTTGCCTGAGAGAACTGAATGCGAGATTTTAAAAAAGGCTTATATTGAAGTGTGGTAGCTTCTCTTCTGTTTTGAGGAAAAACCTATCACATTCAGAAGCTTTTGTAGTAAAATTTACAGAGAGGGTGGTTAATATGCATGTGTTATGGCCCAGCTATCTTCTCTTTAGATCTTTTTCAATGGAAATTTTTCAAATATATAATGGCATTTCTCTTGTGGGTTGTGAAGACATATAGAAATCATTTTCAAAAACAGCTTTATTATCATGCTTCTATAGTACTCTAAAATTCACAGATGATTTTCATTTGGAATTTGTGCTTGACAGAAATCTAAGAAAGACACTGACTTTTACCTACAACTCTAAAGATATAACTTGACTTTAAAGTAAATTTTTATTCCAAATTAAAATTATACTTAACCTTAATACAGGTATATATGGTAAATACTGTTTTAATAATGTTATTAATATATAAAAATATATGTATACAGACATTTAAAATCTTGATCTTATCCATTACTTCTAAGCAAATAAAGTAATAAACTTGCAATTTTATAATATTTTTGCTTTAAAAATGATTTAATATATTTATTTTATTTGTTCACCCAAATAGTTGGAGGAAACAAAGAGAATGTTTTATTAATACCTGTTTTAGAGATGTAGAAACTGAAGCTCACAGAACTTACCTAACCCGCATAGAGGATACAGTTATTACGTAATAAATCGAGTGCTTTGGTCCACTTTTCTTTCTGCTCACAAAGTTGAATGAACTATCTTGGGATGGAACGATCTCTTGCTGACAGTGTTTAAGGAAATAAAACTAGAGTTTCAATAGATATATTAACATTAGTTACTTCTAACTGTAAGAATTTATTATTGTATATAACAAAAAACAAAACTCTAAGGTTTTATAGATGCCTACTTCTATGGACTGAATGTTTGTGTCCTCCAAAATTCACGTATTGAAGCCCTAATCCCTTATGTGATGGTTTTGGATGGGGCCTTTGGAAGGTAATTAGGTTTAGATGATCATGAAGATGCAGCACCCATGATGGGATGAGTATCCTTTTATAAAAAGAGGAAAACAGAACAGAGTTCCCTCTCAGTCATGTGAGGACACAGTGAGAACGTGGCCATTTGCAAGCCAGGAAGAAAGCTCTCATCAGGAACCAAATCTCTTGGTATCTTAATCTTGACTTCCTAGCCTTCAGCACTGTGAGAGATAAATGTCTATTGCTTAAGCCATCCAGTCTATAATATTTTGTTATAGCAGCTCTAGCAGACTAACACACCCATTTAAAAATTACATATTTTTTTAAAAATGTAGCCAAATTAACACATGGCTTAATTTGAACATAAATTAAGAAATTTATTAAACTTATTAAAATGCTCACATGCTTAGAATCATTAAGACACAGTTTTAGGGGGACAATTTTATAATAAAATTGTATCTAAAGATACAATTTCAATAACACACTGCTCAAAGTAAATAGAATCATATTTTCATGTTATCCCCTATTAGATTACAGAGCACAACTGATAACAAAAGACTGTTCGACATTTCTAAAATATTGATCCTTGCTATTATATAAAATTATTCTAATCCAGATATCATAAATTAGTCTGAGAAACAAGTGTAAAAAATGATAAAATATATTAAGAAATGGCATTTTGTTTGGAAAGAAGTAAAAAGACACTATGGGGTATAGTAGTGAGAGTAATTTTATATCAATAGAAATATTTAAAACAGTTTTGTAATTGTTAACTTTTACCTGTATCTGAAAATATTTGTTTTAAATTCTAGAAGAGGAATTTACGTACATTAAAATTATTTTAAAATTATATCTATA
>NW_011888793.1:9840230-9855971 GCF_000151845.1 Pteropus vampyrus | reverse complement strand
ATCCAAAAATACTCCATAATAGAACTCCTGTATGCAGATCTACATTTTAGCTTCTTCTTCCTGAGTAATCCAAACTGGAAAGAACTGTTCCTCAAAACAAGGCACTTAGGTGGGACTTAGAGCTGATTTGCCCTCCTTTCAACTGGAAATAGGGTTCCTATTACTGTGGTATGGAAAATAGAGAGCTCTTGGCTCCAAGTAGCAGTGCAATTTTCACCTGTAACAAACTGGGGTGGTATAATTTTTCGTAATGCACAAACTGTGAACCATATAAGGCCTTGGACAATTGTGGGAAAAATAATAACATTAAGTACAGAATTGCTAAACTTTATTACTTTGGGAAAAGATAACAAAAGACTGAGAGTGATCATTTGGCAGTTAATACTAACTATAAGTGTGAAAGCAAGAGGGTCTCCTTGATTTATAAAAAAGGCTTTTATCTTCTACAGTGTGAGAACAGAGAAAACTGATAACCAGGTCTCAATACTTAATTATAAGAATAGCTGATATCCAAAGAATGTTATATGATTTAGCAACCAGATGGGAACTCTGGAAGAAGATGCAGAAAAGCTGGTAGGATGGCTACTGGAAGTATGAAAATGTAATAACCTACACTAACTATGGTAGGCAGAAAAATGTGTCCAAAGATACTCCAATCTCCAGAACCTGTAATATGTAGGTTATACGGAAAAGGTGAATTAAGTTTGCTGATGGAGTTAAGGTTGTTAATCAGTTGACTTTAAAATAGAGAGGTTATCCTAGATTATCTTAGGAGGTCCAATATAATCACAGGAGATCTTAAAAGTAGAGGAGGAAATTGGAAGAGAGAACCAGACAGATGGCAGCAAGAGAATTTGATAATGTCATTGGCTTAGAGGATTGAAGAAGAAGGCAAATGCAGGTAGCCTCTTAAATCTGAAAAAGACAATGAAAACAAATTCTCTACTAGAGCCCCAAGAAAGAATGAAGCCCTGCCACTACCTCGATTTTAATATAGTGATACCCATTTTGGACTTCTGGCCTCCAGAACTATGAGATAATAAATTTGTGTTGTTTTAAGTAACCATGTTTGTGGCCGTTTGTTACAGCAGTAATAAGAAACTAATGCATGAAAAAGGACATGCCATCATTGTTGTGGATAATGACAGAGAGAGAATTAAAAAGCTGAGAGCAATGCTTTTCCTATGTAGATATACTATGTAAGATCAAAAACAGAGCAAGAAAAATCCATGTTCCATGGAGGGCTCAAAGGATACATCATTTCCCAAATCCAAAGGAATCTTTTGAGGAGGAGACGCCAATCTCACTAAGAAGTTCACTGGTAGCTCTTTTTGGGGTTGCTTGATTTTTATTTTAAACCAGGACTGAGCTCGCAGAGAGCAAAGATTAAGTGTCATCACTTGACAAAGAGTAAAAGGTTTTATGGTGAAATTTAGCCATCAGAAATCAAGTTGACGTAAGTTATGTAATAAGTAGCAACGTGACAGTAGCAACCTTGGGAGTCGAAGTTGCAGAGAGTTAGGAGTACGTTAACAGAACAGAATCTCTCAGGACAAAATAAGTGAACAGCTTACAAGGTTGCTACTAAAACTCTACAATCAGAAGAAATAATGAAAGAAAGAAAGGAAAAGTTGGTGGAAGGGAAAGGAAGGTGTGTGTGTGTGTGTGTTTGTGTGAGAGAGAGGGGCGAGGAGAGAGAGAGAAAGAGAGACAGAGAGAGACAGACAGAGAGAGAGAGACAGAGAGAGAGAGACAGAGAGAGAGAGACAGAGAGAGAGAGAAGGTCTACATGGCTTTCACCATAGCCATGCATAAGAACAAGAACAGGCTCTTCAGTGTATCCAGATTATGATACAAAAACACTTTGCACTTTTGAGCAATATGATCCAATATGATCTTATGATATTAGAGTATCACTGAAAGAGTTGCAATTAAGCCTACTATTGTTCTGCAGTAAATCATATATATCAGAAAATTAGACAACTTTCCAAAAATTTCTGGCATTCTACTGGACCCTGCTGAAATAGAGAGCCTAATCATGGTAAATCAAGTGTGGCCAGAAGTGACTATCTTAAACTGGTTAATGTCAGTCCCACCAAGTCACAGATCATGTAAGAAAAATTAAATAATCCATTGTAAGATGAAGTTGTATATCCTGGATATCAACTGAGCAGTACCAGAGAATTAAGAAAGCTGCATGTGCCAGTGACTCAGAACTTTAATGTCAACCACTGCTGTTGCATTGGTACCTCTAAAGTTAATTTCTAAGCATGATCAAATTTATGCTTCATGGAAGAAGGATTTAGAGATTGGTTCAAGAATGGATTGGTTAGATCCTCAATTACAATAGGAGAGAACACACAATCCATACAAGGGATATACCTGGAGCACCAGGCTCAAGTGGACAGGTAGATTGTGACACTGGACCTCATAAGACACATAGTACATAAGGCTACTCTGCCAAGACTGAGAGATTTAGCAGATTTATCTAATATGTAGAAACAAACACAGGGAGACAGCCAAAATGTGAAGACAAAGAAATATGTTCCAAATGAAAGATATCAGATACGGAGTTCAAAATACTGGTAATAAGGATATTCAATGAACTTAGAGGAAGAATAGGTGATCTCAGTGAGAATTTTAACAAAGAGATAGAAAACATTAAAAAGGAGATAGAAAACATAAAGAATCAGTCAGAAATGAAGAATACAATAATTGAAATGAGGAATACAGTAGATGGAATCAACATCAAATTAGATGAAGCAGAGGATCGAATTGGCAATTTGGAAGATAAGGTAGAGGAAAACACCCAATTGGAACACAAAAATAAAAAAAGAACAAAAAAATGGAGATAGTTTAAGAGACCTGTGGGACTACATCAAGCATAATAACATTTACATCATAAGGGTACCAAAAGGAGAAGAGAGATAGCAAAGGATTGAAAACCTATTTGAAAAAATAATAACTGAAAACTTCCCTAACCTTTAAGGAAGTAGACATACAAGTCCAGGAAGTGCAGAGGGTCCCAAACAAGATAAACCCATAGAGGTTCACACCAAGACACACAATAATTAAAATGCCCAAAGTTGAAGACAAAAAAGAATTTTAAAAGCAGCAAGGGCAGTTAGCTCAGTTGGTTAGAGCGTAGTGCTGATAAAAGTATTAATAGAAAAGCAGTTAGTTACCTGAATACTTACCCGAATAGCAGAGAACAGACTATAATTAAAATAAATTGTTATTAGTTAAAATTGAGTTTAATTATCAAAAATGAGGGAGTATTTAATTGTAATTTGGGGGATGAGTAGTTCTTTATGGCAACAGAGACAGAGAAGATGGTAAATTTAGGATTTGTTTTTAGCTGCTACATCATCAGCATCTAGAATGTGCATAGCATATACTAAATTCTTAGTAAATACTTGTTGAAATATTTGTTGAGTAGTATGAATGTGAAAAATAGAACACCAAGGGAAAGCATCTAGATTAAAATTATGTAAAAATATGAACAAATATATGATACATGTCCAATTGATGATTATAATGATGGCTGAGAGTTTGTAACTGAGTAAACTATATGATGCTAAAGTTATTTAATAATGCAAGCTTGCTGGCAGTCATTTAGTAAGTGCTCAAGAAAATTTAGCCATTTAATACATTTATTTTTGAAATTATTGCAAGCAATTATAATCTCCATAGAAGAAAAGATCAGTGTCAGTGTTTATTTTCTGTATTTGCCAATATATAGCAGAATGTTTTCTCTCAGCAGGAAAAGATATATGAAATGATTGTCTCTATTTAAAGACTAAATGAAAATTGGGAGAGTGAATTGCTAATTCCATAAAGTCTGTTGATTTTATTTTTTTCACTTTTAAATATGCTTATTGCTTTTGCCTCTGGCATATTGAACATTTAAATCCGTTCATTATATTTATACACTGATTCAAGAGCTAAAAGACACATGACAGATTTAAACAAAATGAGTGAAAATCAAACACTTCTCTCTTGTGCTAACGTATGCTTTTTCTTCTGTAAATGCCTAAATGCATTGGCTGGAGTAAGGCTGGGAGGACCTTCATTAACATATCTGTTGTTGCAGATGTAGGTAATATATCTTTTTTTTTTTTATTTTAGAAAAGTTGTGATAAATGACATACTTGAAAGATCTTCATTTTTAAAGATGCTTATATTTTCTACTTTTTTATCTCCACTATTAAAAATATATATATGTATTTTATTTTCACTATTAACATTTATAGATATTTGCACATGTATATGAACCAGTTTTTTAAATAAATTTACACTGTTAAAATGAGACTATAGTTTAAAAATAAAATATAGTTTAAAAATAAAAGAATCAATTCATATCAACCCAAGGACCTCAAAGTTTTTAAAGAAGAAATTCTCTGTTCCTTTCCATATCTGAAACAATGACTTTTTTTACAATCAGTTCTTCATCCTCTTTCACTGAAAAATCCCATAAGATTAAAAAATAAAATAAAATAAAGGAGTATAGGAACGTCCAGATGTCAAGTCCATAAAGAGTCTTAAATTTTACAACGATAAGCTTATTAAAAAAAAAGAGGATTGAGATTGAACATAATTTTATGTTTTGAAACTATATCCAAACCTGGATTTCCTGATTTAGAATTATTTGTAGAGTTTAGAACAATATCTAGATCACTCTAAGAATTCTCATTAAATTATTACAGGTAGGTAAGTGCTCAAAAATATTGTGAATATTGGTAGTGATCAAATTCCTAAGATATACAATATAGCAATTACTAAATAATAAATCAATTATATATATAGAAAATGTTATTTGTTGGAAATTTCAAAGAAAGTCTATGAAAAATGGAGAAGGAGAAATAATTTTTGCTCTAGATGATTTCGCAATTCCTCTTGAAGGAGCCAGTAAGCCTCACAGTTTGGTTTTACTGCAGGCGAGTTTTATCAACAATCTTTATTTTACAGAAATTCTAACGAGTTATTTCCTTCCAGTGTTATTTCCTTCCATGTTATTGCTCAAAACCTAGACATACTCAGGATTTCAGTGAAAGATAATTCCTTAGATTGTCTTTTCCCATTGTAAAATTGTGTTTATTTTCCTTTTAGGTCAGTATAATGTATTCATTTGAGAAAAAGTTATTTAGAATGTTTGAGAATTAGGTGAGGTTGAAAATTAGATTTGAAAAGATAGTGACCATTGTGTGAATGGCTCATCTCTTCTGGAAGACAAAACACAAAGAGATACTTTCAGTTTCTGTCTGAACAATTCAGGGATAAAAGTCAAACAACCAGAAATTCTCCAGTAAGAGGACTGAGGGTATGGCAGGTCAGGGAGCAGCCATACACGAGGATAGAGTAGGGCTGCTTCCACAAGAATTTTGGGTGCAAGTGCTCCACGCTCTTTTCCCTGGGTAGGTCCAGGAATAGGAAGGCCTTTGGAAGCCAAATCAGAAAAGTAGGGAATTAAAGCCTGACACCATAGGAGATAGGCTGGTGTCCATATCCAGGAAACAGATGTGAAAAAGGCTCTCCAGGGAACTAAAAATTTTACCAGTGGAATCAACATTTTCCATCTGAAACCATCTTATTTTAGCTGTCTACATAGGTCAATCTCTTAAAAAACAGAGGCATTTGTGGAGGAGAGAAACACAATGCTATATTTAATAAGACAAACCAGATTGTATACAGACCAAATTGAATTGCCTTAAGATCATTAAAACATAACAATATTTATTTTATGCCTACTGTGTACTGGATAACATGGTGACTGTGGATACCCATAGTTAAGCAAAAGAGATACAGTTCTTTCCTCACTCAGTTTATATTCTGGTGAGGGACAAAATTAAACATGTAAATGACGATTCCAAAATTTTCTAAGTTTTGTGGACAAAATAATTAAACAGAATTAATAGTAATCTTTGAGAATAAAACAGCCAAGGGCAGCACTGAAGGGAGAGAGTTCAAGAAACTCAAATAACAAATGTCAAAATTACAGGTATGAAAGTGCTTAGTTATGGGAGGAACCTGGAGGAATCAGTGTGGTTGGAACATAGTGAGTGGATATTGGATGCTATTTCTAATTACAGCTGGAGAGATTAGCAGGGACTATAGGTAAAAGAATTTACAAGCTCAGATAATATGTTTAAATTAAATTCGAAGGGCAATGGAAAAACCTTGGAATGTTTTCCTTTTCTTCTCTACCTTTTCTACCTTCCCTTTCCTTTTCCTTCTCTCCCTTCCTTTCCCCTCTTAAACTCTCTCGCCCCCTGTCTCCCAACCCCTTTCCCCTTTCTTCCCCCTCTCCCCTCCTCTCCCCTCCCTTTCTCTCTCTCTCTCCCCACCTTTTCTTTCTGGAACTTGACCTAATTTTTAAAAATTAATCTTTAACTCCCGTGTGCAGAATGAATTTTAGGAATGGTGAATAGAAGTTGAATCCATGCAACCAATCAGGAGGCTGCTGCAGTAATCTAGATGGCATCTAGCTAAGGTGAGGGCCACAGAAGTAGAGAGAGTGAAAGGAATATGTTTTGGAGGAAGTGCTGGTGTGTATATTGATAAATTTCATGTAGGCCCTGGAAAAGAGGGAATCAAGAATGATTCCTAGATTTTCGACTTAAAAAGGACAATTTGAAAATTAAAATTTGTGCTTTGGAAATTTATGGTTTAAAATTATTACTAGACAACCAAGTGGAACTGTTAAGTAGTTACATATACCAATATGAAGAATCGTTTACTTTTTGTGTGTGTATGTGTATACACATGTGTGTGCATGCGTTAGTACTGTTTTTGTTCTTCCTTAATTTCTAAGTAGAGTTCATTTTGAAAATTATATTTTATCATCCCATAAAATAAAGGCAAGGAGAAAAAACATTTTTCCATGTTTATACCTGAAGAACCAAGACCGTTAGAGCACCCTGGAGAGTGGTGAGTACAGTTTCAGCAACATTATCTTGAAATATACTGGGAAATATATGATTTATTATACAATGAGTTTTCTAAAGTAGTATAGTTATGGCATGATGATCGTGGATTATACCCCATAATGGGACTCCTAAGTTTGTTCATTTATCTCCTTTTAAACAATATCAAACTGTCATCGCTATGAATAATTTACTTATATTTACTCTACCATCAACAAATAGAAATGATTACACTCTCTCTTGTGCCTTCATTCTACCTCACATGTACATCAAATGTGGCATCTAACACATTTTAGTTCCTTATTAGACTGGACTGTAACCCTCTGGACATAGTGATGGAATCATTTTTCTTTGTATCTCTTTCATTAGCACTAGCACATTGTAGTAAATATTTGATAAGTGAATAGACGAATGAGTGAATGAATGAGTGGGATAACACTAAGGTACAGGTAAGTGAGGATATCCTACAAAGTCCTTGCTTTTCTGAATCCTGCTCTTCTGGCAATTTGGCATGAATTTGGGTAAGACCTAAAGATGGAGAAAACATAAGGAGATCAAATGTTCTTAAGCAATGGAGAACTAAAACTCTAAGTTCTATTATATTACTCTCTTTTATACAGCACCTATAAATAACAACACTTTCTCAAAGTGTAAGAGAGCAACTACATGTTTCCAATATACACATACCACACAAGCAAGAATTAACTGTTTCATTTCTAATAAAACAGAATACAACTAGATTAATTTATTATAAAATCTCTGTTCATGGAACTAGATTCAGCTTGTCAAGCTAATATATATATTTTTCATTATAGTCAAAAGACACAATAAGCATGAAATTAGAATAAGAAAAGTAAGTTCTATGATTCAAAAACTGAAAAGCATAAAGCTCAAGTAGAGTGATATATGATAGTAAAAATAGATATACATTGGCAACTGGTATTTATAAAAGTCCGGTCAAGTTGAGAAGCCTCTAATCTAAGCAATCCTTAGATTAATACTTCTGATATTTGACTTCTATTCTTTGAACTCTGTACTTTGTATTCTGCCCTCCCCCTGCCTTCCCCAAATACAAAAATTCTTGGTCATTCCCTTCCAACACTGACACAGGTGAGTACTCCTCAGAATACTGAAGGAAAATAGGCTGATATATAGTCATTTGTCTGGAAGAAATGCTGGAACACACTTATTTCTCCCAATATAAGAGAACCGTGTTATTATACAGATAGAATATAGTTTTGCATATATTTTGAATTAGACTGTTCATATTGACTACCTTTTTGATGCACCTGTTCTATAACAATATTGTGCCAATTAATGGAAATAGAAATACAAAACAAGGTAAGGTAGACATGTAAATGAATTTCAATACAAAGTATGAGCAGAGAGAAATGTGAAATACAAATAAGATTCAGACTCAGTATTGCAGAGGCAGTGATTAACACTGGAGAGAGTAGAAGCTCAAGTGTTTGGTCTTCCAAATGAGGTTTTATTCGATCAGGGCTTAGAAGATAGACACGGCTTCAGCTGATGGATTAATGGCGAGAGCTTTCCAGAAGATGGAAGAACATCCCTAAAGATACTAAGAATTCATGAATCAGCATAATATGTCCAGGAACAATATATGATTGAATGTGAAACAAAATTCCAGGAATTTACTTCAAATATATTGTTTCCAAAATCCAATATTATAAAAGATATATTGTGTTAATTTTCTTTTAGTTATTTAAATTATAAGATATATTTCATTTTACCAATAAAACAGTAATATTCTTTTAGAATAGAATATTAGTTTTAAAGGCTTTATACATATTTATGAAGCTATGACAATATCAAAATTATATTATCATCCAATCAAATATAAAGTGAACAATGGAACGTACTTATTTTGAGATTGTAATGTTGATAATGCTGATGATTCAGAAAATTAAAATTTTTCTCTCATTAAAAAATAAAGTAACTCGGGTATAATGTTTGAAAGTACCGAGGAGATAGTTATTATTTTAAAATGTGAAATATAAAACTGGTATTTTTCTTTTAAATATTTACAAGGAACCAATTTTTTTTCTGATCTTACTAGTTTCATAAGTGGTTTGCTCCTGTGCTTCAAATGAGTCCTCTTTTATTATCTGTAGCTGTTCTTCATAAACATAATCTAAGGTTTCTCTGAATGCCACCTGTGTGTACCAATACTAGTATTATTATCGCGAGTTTACACTTTGCAAAATATATCAAATGAAGTAGAATTTTGCAAATAAAAACTTTCTTCAAAACCTAAGTCTAATGTGACCTGTTCTTGGTAAGTATTTCTGAAGAAAAGAGAGATTAGATTTTGCTATTCTGTAATCCCTATAAAATTCACACATCTGTTTTAGCAATCATAAAATAAAATTATGATTATTTATTTACATATCTATCTATTTTTCATAACTTGGAGGACCTTAGAGGCAGCAAAGAAACTTAATTAGTTCTGATAAGCCCAGCACTTATTGAAGTGTATGACAAATACACGTGATTTTATCATATGTCTGATGGATTGAATTGAATTAAAATGAGTGGGCTGGGGGAAGAAATTTATTTTAAAATCTTAATATGGATGTGGTGGTTTGAGGAAAAACTTGCAAAGTATACTTTTGGAGATCCTTAAATGTTAACATGACAGTATATATTTTAATAAAAATTTAAAGGCCACTTTTATACTGGTCTTTCATAACACACACTTTACTGCATGTTAGCTGTAGTATGGCAAGGCAGAATGCATAAAAATGAAATAGCAAATAGATGTGGAATAAGTCTGAATAAATAGAGCTGATAATTGAAATTAATGGAAAAGTATGAATCCACCCTCCAAAAGATTGTCGTAGTCCAAAATTTCTGTTACTTTGAAAGAGTAACTATTTTAAAAATGGAAATATTAATGGAAATTGCAATTTAAATGCAAATATTTTAGTTTTTCTTACCTTAAATAAGGTGTAGAATTTGATTAGGGGGAAAAAAACCTGAAAAAAAAAATAAAGTTGTTAGCTTCAAAGCAGAGTTCATAAAGCAGAAAATCCTTATGGGTTGGAAGTGAAAAAAAGCATTAATTCATCACAGTGTATTGTTCCATAAAGAGATGAACCTAATAGACATCACCAGAGAAGATGACCATGTAATGTGAGATGTTTCAGATGACATAATGGAATAAAATCTGAAGGCTGCAGATCAATAGCTTAGAAGTTCTATAAGAATAACTTTGCTATTTGAGATACAGGAGTTTAGAAAGCATTTAAATTATTATATTAAAACTAATAAATTGCTTGTTCTTTTGTCTTGGAAATTGAACATCTAACTTATGCATTTTATATTTTCACAGAGTAATTTAGTTAATAAAATGTCATGCTATTATTGATTAGCAACCATGGCAGTGCTATATGGGATAAATACATAGGTCAAGTCAAATATTTCACTTCAAGTTTCTATTAAAAAGACAAAATAGAGAGTGGGAGAGGGATGAATGAATAGTCAGAACACAGAAGATGTTTATGGTAGTGAAAATATTCTATAAGATACCATAATAATGGATACATGTCATTATGCATTTGTACAAACCCATAGAATATATAACACTGAGTGTGAACTGTAATGTGAACTGTGAACTTTGGGTAATTATAATGTGTTAATGCAGATTCATCAGTTGTAATAAATTTATTGCTATGGCGAAAAATGCTGATAACTGGAGGGCTATGCATATGTGGGGGCAGGTGGTTATGGGAAATCTCTGTACCTTCCCCTTAATGCTGCTGTGAAATTTAAATTGTTCTGAAAAAATAAAATTACAATAAAAAGACAAACTAATCTATGAAAACAATATTTTATAAATTGTGATTTTACTTGTGTTTCACATAAAGATAGCAAGAATTTTAAAATATAGATGCTATGTATTAAAAAATAAAAAAATAAAAAGCAAACTTTAACATTTTTATTTCGTTCATAATAACCCCAATTTAGGCTTGGGGAAGCTCCTGGTTACTAGTGTAGTTTTTTTTTTGATCATTGACACGTACTGGGCAGTAGCAAGGGTAATACCAGCAAAGAAATAGAAAAGGATAGAAAAATAAGAAACACGTGGACCAATTTACATTCTAATTTACATTTCCACCTGTAAATTGGTAGAGTCACTATGGAAAACAGTATGGAGTTTCCTCAAAATATTAAGAATAGAATTATCCTATGACTCAGCAATCCCTCTTTTGGGTATCTATTCTAAATATTTGAAAACATTTATCTATAAATATATATGTACCACGATGTTCACTGCAGCATTATTCACAGTGGCCAAGACATGGAAATAATCAGTGTCCTTCAATAAATGATTGGATAAAGAAGACGTGGTCCCTATACACAATGGAATGATACTCAGTCATATGAAAAGATGAAATACTGCCATTTGCAACAACATAGATTGAAATTATCATGCTAAGTGAAATAAGTCAGAAAAAGTTGACAAAAAAAATTGAGAACCTATAATTTTACTCACATGTGGGATATAAAACTGAAAGCAACAAACAAATAAGGCAAACAAACATAGAGACTCATGGACACAGATGACAGTTCAGTGGTTACCAGAGGGAAAGAGAGTTGGGGAAGAGGTAGATTAAGGTAAAGGGGTCGAATATATGGTGACCGAAGGAGATTTGACTTTGGAGTGAATACATAATGCAATATACAAATGATGTATTATTGAATTGTTCACTTTAAACCTATATAATTTTATTAACCAATGTCATCCCAAAAATTTAATTTAAAAAGTATAAATTTTTTCAGCTAGTAATGTTGCTCTTCTGTAGTCTTAATTTTCCCCTGTGTGTTCCAAGATTTTTTTCTCTTAAAATAAGCCTCCCAGGTTATTAATAGAAAGCAGCATTTCTTAGAATTCATTCCATAGAATCCCAGTTCTATGAATTAGAAAACAGAAGATTCTAGCATCAAATATCTTTGAGAAAGGCTGTTTAAAAAAAGTTAAGCAGAATTCCCTACCACAGTTTTGTTTAGAGAATTTATGATGTTAATGTGCCATGCAAATCTCCAAAGGGGGATATCTTGTATGTGATGTTTTCCAAATTTATTTGATGACTAATAGATTTGTCTGAATGCCTAAGCACTTTAAACCAGGGATTTGGCAAAGTGAGAACTCCAGATATGTGAGAGTCAGCTTTCTGAACACTCATCAGAGAACAGCTGCAAGTATGTTGATGATGCTTAAAATGTAAAGAAGATTCCAAGAGTATGGAAAGGGGATCCCTAGTTCCAGTTGGTGTATAATTTAGAGCAGGGTGGGCACTGGCTGACTTAAGAGCAATATTTGACTTGAAGTTTGCCCAAGAATTAAGTACAAACACTACCTTACTCTAAATACCCGCCTCCCCCACCATAACCTTCTATTTATTAAGTTGAAAAAATCTGGAGTAATAAGAAATAACTTCTAACCTTCACAAATGAAGGGAATAATAGTGAAGGGATGATGTCCTTGCCACCTAGGGAAAATGAGAACATATTAAGGTGCTTAATGGCCTGACTTCTATTTATTGCCTTTCAGGACATTCAGGAAGTATACCCTTCCACAGGCTCCCTAAAAGGAAGCACTGAGGCAAGAGGAATCCAATATCCCCCCTTAAAGTACCACTGATGTGATGAGGCTGAGCACCTACAGAAAACCTGAGTGCAGGAGGGAGCTCAGACTCATAATGAAAATGAGAGGGACATTGTTCAATTGGGGAGGGTGGAACAGTTCATAAGATACAACTGAGATAAAACCAAGCTACTCTCGCTTCCCATTTGGTTGGCTAATTAAGAAAAGGGATATTTCTAGCAGACATTATCTAAGGAAAAATCTCATAGTATCTATTCAAAAGCTCCGGCTTGAAAATTGAATTTTGGAAAGGTATGGAGAGCAGAGAAACCCCAATGGTCCAGCTGATTAGACTTACCTTTACCTGCTTGCTGTTGCAAAATGTAAGTGGGGCAGACAACGAGGCCCAGTTAGAGCCTGGAAAGGAGAGGAATAATAATTGCCACAAATAAGTAGAGATGTGTAAATTCGTTATGGAACCACCATTATAATCTGCCACCTACCATGGGAGTGTTGCTAAACTCTAAAGTAACAACATAGGTTCATTTGTAGAGACAAAGGGAAAACAAGTAAATTGATACCTGAAACAAAATCAAAGAGCCTGATGCCAGTTTATGAGCCCACTTGTGAGCTTAATAGAAACGTGACCAGAAGACATAGAAAGGACTCCAGAGTCCATTGTGCATTGTGCATTGGAAGAAGCAAAAGTAATGTTGATAATACTCACAGAACAAGGGCTAACACCCTTTTCTTTTTTCCTGAACATAATAAGGCTCATGATTCTTATCAATGTCACATTGGGGAGATCTATATTTTAAAGGGATAGGGAATAATATACTTGAGAGAAAATGGAGGCTAACCTCTCTTTCTAGTGCTTTGAAAATGAAGGAAAAAATATAGTATAGTTAATGAAGATTAAAAATATATGGAATTATAAAACTATTACTTATTCATTTTGAATTATTTTACTTGGCGGATGTTTATAACTTCGAGGACTTGATTGTTTATGCTGAAATAATATAGAATATTAATAATATTCTACTGTTAGAGTAAAAGTGATCTTTTTTTAACTTCTACAATTCCAAAGAAGATTTTGTGAACTTTAGCTTCCATAAAATGTGCACATTGGAACCAAAGCACTTCAGTCTAATGCATTGATCTTTTTTTTTTTATAAATCAAAATATAATTGTAAGCTATTATATGCATCCATAGTTACATAATCCCCAAAAGTAGATATCATCTTCATATCTACTTGATGATATTTAAAAATTGATATTGGATTTCTTTACATTTGAAAAATAGAAAATTAATTAGATTCTGTATTCATATTATAACAATTTTTGCAAAACTTTGATAGAAAAGTATCATTGACTTACCTTTTTAATTATTACAGAGATATCATGAACATAAACTTTTTCTAAAATAGGAGGGTAATCATGTTGCAACATTTGTCACCCTGTTGATTACTAAATATTATTAAGTTCTTCACCTTCCTAGGAAGATATTCTCCTCTTCTCTCATGGCTTCAGATGTGCCTCTCATAAACTGTAAGAGATTTATATTTACTTTCATTAAATTTTATAATTAGGTCTACTGATTTTTTTTTCTGATTTTATATACTTCATTAAACATTTTTTTTTATGTGATGTGCAAGCATTGCATGGTGTATTGAAAAAAGGAATGAAATGAAACTATCTGACTTTATGGTATGGTAGATGGAAGTCACAAATAATTAATCAAATAAAGTACCAAATAAGTTGAAACAAAAAATAAAAATGAGTTAAAACATCAATATGCATACCGACTATTTAAAACATGTTAATTAATGATAATTGAGTATTTTATGAAGGCCGAGCAATTCCCTGAATGATTTCTGAGTGTGAGTTTCTATTTCAATAGTTGGAGAATGAAAGAGAAAAGCTAGCATCACAAATAGTGTTAAAAGAATGAGAATGAGAAGTAGATAAATTAGCTGAGAGAATGACCATTATTTCATGTAACTGGTATATAGGATGCCTGGATAAAATTTTGCACACGAGACTGGCAAAATCAGACTATAGAAGACACCTTATGTTTAATAAAGAGTTTATTTGGGCAACTCTAAATCCTTCTAACCATAGAAGTTCATTCTCATTTTGAAGAACAGTGTGGAATTATCATGGACTACAAACAGAGAAACCAGTTCAAAGCTAAGAAATAGTAAGAATTTATGAAATCTCTTTTGAGAAAAGAGACATGTTGAAAATTACTGAATACTTCCATTTAGGAAAATTAAAAGGATGATGAGACCTTAACTCATGAAAGAATCCAAGGAGAGGATCAGGTTTGATAGCTAGTGACATTTGATTTTGAATATATTGAATATATGATGTTAGAACATCCATGATATGTGGTTAATCCTACCTGAAATAAAGGATTGAAGCTCAATAAATCAAAGCTAGCATTTAGAAGTGATGTATAAACAGGTTATCTGACGTCACGCTACAGGTTAATTCAAGAGAGCTCTAAAGAAAATTAAATAACAGTGCAGAATGTTAGGAAATGAGATTCTTAAGGTTAACAAGATGAAAAAGAGTCTGATGTGAGGATTTAGCAGGTGCAGTGAGGACTTAAGAAGATCAAGGAAAAAAATCAAGTTAGGAATGCCAAAAGCGGCGAGGCTTTGGGAAGAGAATGGTATAAGAACTGAAAATGGGTGCGTAAGCATGGCAAACAGACCCCTAACAGATTCCATAGGGTGACAGGAGTTAAGATAAAGATTTCAAGGGATAAGGAGTCAGAAGATGGTAAGGAAATGGAGGTAGTTCAATCTTGTGAACATTTCAGTAATTAATAGAATAATAAAAAACATGAATAGCTCATGGAGAAATCACAGACTAAAGAAAACATCTTCAGAATGAAAAAGAGGCATGGATATGGCTAAAAATCCAAATTAAAAAGCTATTTGAGAGGAAAAGATGTTGTTTGAGACCTACTCTTTACCAGATAATCTTAGATATTTATACATATAAATCTATCCTAAAAACAATCTGTAATGTGAATGACATCATCCCTATGGTAAAGCACAGAGAATAGAGGCTTGGAAAGTTTACATAACTTGAAGAAGTTCTCATATGATGAATGACAGGACTAGAAATAATCTCAGTCTTTCTGAATCCAGAATCAATGTTCTTTTCATTCCTCCATCTTGATTTGTCAAGACTGAT
>NW_011888793.1:9807352-9836345 GCF_000151845.1 Pteropus vampyrus | reverse complement strand
GTAAGCATGGCAAACAGACCCCTAACAGATTCCATAGGGTGACAGGAGTTAAGATAAAGATTTCAAGGGATAAGGAGTCAGAAGATGGTAAGGAAATGGAGGTAGTTCAATCTTGTGAACATTTCAGTAATTAATAGAATAATAAAAAACATGAATAGCTCATGGAGAAATCACAGACTAAAGAAAACATCTTCAGAATGAAAAAGAGGCATGGATATGGCTAAAAATCCAAATTAAAAAGCTATTTGAGAGGAAAAGACGTTGTTTGAGACCTACTCTTTACCAGATAATCTTAGATATTTATACATATAAATCTATCCTAAAAACAATCTGTAATGTGAATGACATCATCCCTATGGTAAAGCACAGAGAATAGAGGCTTGGAAAGTTTACATAACTTGAAGAAGTTCTCATATGATGAATGACAGGACTAGAAATAATCTCAGTCTTTCTGAATCCAGAATCAATGTTCTTTTCATTCCTCCATCTTGATTTGTCAAGACTGATGCTTTACAGTCAGACAGTGAAAAACAAATACTGTATGATTTCACTTATATGTGGAAAGTAAACAAACAAACAAACAAATCTCACAAAGACAGTGAATAGATTGGTGGTTGCCAGAGGGGAGGATGGTGTATGGATAAAATGGGTAAAGAAGTTATTTTATAATTTCTAGTTATAATATAAATAACTTCTGGGGATGTAATGCACAGCATGATGACTAAAGTTAACAATACACCCTATTATATGTTTGAAAATTGCAAAAAGACTAAATCTTAAAAGTTATCACAACAATAAAAGTTTGTGGTGATGGATGTTAATTAGAGGAAATTGTTTCACAATATATACTTACATCAAAAATTATGTGTATAACATAAGTGGATCATAAATTATATAAATGTCTAATCACTATGCTGTACACCCAAAACTAATATAAAATAATATTGAATATTAACTTAAAACTGATATATATATCAATTATATCTCAACAAAACAAAAATACTAATGCTATAAACCAGTGGGCAAAAATATTTGCAGGAGCAAGGTTCATAGATAAGGGAAGCCTTGTTTTTTCCTTTAGTAATTATTTGAAATCTTTTCCTCATTATAATTCTTCCATATTTTTTTAGCCCCCTTCTCTAGCTGGTATTCCATGTCCTTCTTCTGCCAGTCCAAATGTAATTATCAGTTAGTTTAGCCCGGATTGTATAATCGAGAAGGGTCTTTCTAAAATGATGCTTCAGTAGCTGATACTGCATTTCACGAAGCTCTGGTAGAGAAAAACCTATCATCTTAAACTTCTATAGCTATAGAACTCTGTGTTTTTCTCTACCTGATCACGTTGACACCATCTCCCAGCGCACCATCAGATAAGTGGGATTTCCAATATATAATGTAATACAATGCTCCACTTAAACGAACACGTGATATAGCAATCCTATTATTTTAATTATTGTTCTCTCTGGTGTATATAGATCATACTATATTTCACTTATCATATTACTTTGTTAATCATGTCAAGGGATTCATGATAAGGGGGTAGCAAGAAGATAAGCTCCTTTTAAATATAAAATGGATGAAAATGTAAAGCAGCTGTTAAATGATAAAATGTCTTTTTAAAGTGAATCCTGCTAAGCAAAGTAAGTCAGACAGAAAAAAGCTGGAAACCATATGAGATCACTCATATGTGGGATATAAAACTGAAAGCAACAAACAAACATGACAGAGACTCATGATAGTGGATTAGTGGTTACCAGAGGGAAGCGGGGGAGGGGAGCTATACATAGGGGTAGAAAGGGGTCGAATATTTGATGACAGAAGGAAATCTAGCTCTGGGTGGTGAACATGCAATGCAATATATATATGACTTACTGTTGAAAAAAAACACATGAACTTATTTGATTTTATTAATCAATATCACTCAAATAATTTTTAATAAAAAAGTAGAGTAAAAAAAAAGTGAATCCTGCAATGAACTGGTAGGTAGTTAAGTACCTATCCATTATCAAAGTGGTTCCTTCACAGTAGAACAAGAGGAGAATTATTCTGTGGATAAGATATTTATTCAGTCATTATTCGACATGCTTTGCACCTTCAGGTACACAGAGGGCCAGCAGGAACAACAGAGGCTCCATTTGTTAGCAGCCTAGCTCAAGTCTCTTAATTCTGGCCTTATCTCCACCAGCCTCTCTCACTAATTTAAATACAGTCGAATGAGCATTTTGTTTTTACTGTCTTTGATGTGAGTGGGTGTTCTAGTTGAGTTAGCATTTTTTAATTCACTAAATACACAAGACTTTTTGTTTTTATTTTTGTTTTATAAATGTTAGTATCTTCATCCATACTATTCTTATGCCTGGAAAAACATTTTTCATGTCCTCCAACTTGTTTACTTGAAGGAAAAATACTACCATTTTTCAAGATAGTACAATGACACATAAGCTCCTCAGGGGGAAATTTAGAACTCCCTTTTGTGTCCTCCATCACCTGTTCATGGTCCTACAGAGTTCAGCTTCAATGCTTTGCAGGTCTGCCCCTCTTCACTGGCTTCAGCAAGACACTGTTACTTTTCAAACTCTGTATAGTAGAGTGCGTCAATTAAATGTGAACTTCTCCATCAACAGAATGAGGTTGATGGATTATCCAACTCCATTTGCATTAGTTAGTAAGAATGACAAATATTCCTTTTTGGCTGAAATCAGAAAGAAAAAGTAAAAGGTTTATATGGGCTATTGGAAGAGAAAAATAAGGTCAGTTGGAGCTATAATGACACCAGTTTTTCTACCAAACTTGGTAGACTTCATTCTGAATTCTAGTGAAAAGAGAAGTTATAAAGGTGAGTGTTACCAAGACATTGATATTTGGGCACTAATATTAATGCTACTCATCTTCTTTGCACTTACATGATGATCGATGGGTAAATATTTAGTTTATATTTAGATTCTATAGCCTATTATTTTGTGAGATTCATAGTAAGTATTAAATTACTATAAGATAGTTCCAGCATAATAATGTTTGAAGGAATTTCTCATATACATATGCAAATTGGTATTCAGCAAATACTCAAAGGTCCTTCTATGTAGATTTCTGAAGATTCTTTTCTAAGTGGCTCCCTCCTTTCCAGGGCTCAACCTCTGATATCTGTGTGCCTCTATTTTCTATATTCTCATATAAGAGACACCACCATGTTCTGCTAAAGATCTTCATCCCTGAACTACAATTTAATATGTGCCATTATTATCAGGCATAGGAGATCATGTGGTTTTCCTCCTTTGTTTATCTTCACAGGGAGGTAGTTTTGTTTGTTTGGTTTATGACTGTCAAATTATTCTTTATTGAAATTCTTGTTTGTTTGTTTGCTTTTAGAGCGAGGAATTCCACTACTATTGATGTCATCTGTGATGTCATGAAGGTAGTGGCCATCGACACTGTAGCCCACAGGATAGGCGGTCCCTAAGATCTCTTTAATCGTTCCACAAGCTCTCTGGCTAAAGATCAGTGGTGCATAATCTCAGTCTTTCTGAATCCAGAATCAATGTTCTTTTCATTCCTCCATCTTGATTTGTCAAGACTGATACTTTACAGTCAGACAGTGAAAAACAAATACTGTATGATTTCACTTATATGTGGAAAGTAAACAAACAAACAAACAAATCTCACAAAGACAGTGAACAGATTGGTGGTTGCCAGAGGGGAGGATGGTGTATGGATAAAATGGGTAAAGAAGTTATTTTATAATTTCTAGTTATAATATAAATAACTTCTGGGGATGTAATGCACAGCATGATGACTAAAGTTAACAATACACCCTATTATATGTTTGAAAATTGCAAAAAGACTAAATCTTAAAAGTTATCACAACAATAAAAGTTTGTGGTGATGGATGTTAATTAGAGGAAATTGTTTCACAATATATACTTACATCAAAAATTATGTGTATAACATAAGTGGATCATAAATTATATAAATGTCTAATCACTATGCTGTACACCCAAAACTAATGTAAAATAATATTGAATATTAACTTAAAACTGATATATATCAATTATATCTCAACAAAACAAAAATACTAATGCTATAAAACAGTGGGCAAAAATATTTGCAGGAACAAGGTTCATAGATAAGGGAAGCCTTGTTTTTTCCTTTAGTAATTATTTGAAATCTTTTCCTCAGTATAATTCTTCCATATTTTTTCAGCCCCCTTCTCTAGCTGGTATTCCATGTCCTTCTTCTGCCAGTCCAAATGTAATTATCAGTTAGTTTAGCCCAGATTGTATAATCGAGAAGGGTCTTTCTAAAATGATGCTTCAGTAGCTGATACTGCATTTCACGAAGCTCTGGTAGAGAAAAACCTATCATCTTAAACTTCTATAACTATAGAACTCTGTGTTTTTCTCTACCTGATCACATTGACACCATCTCCCAGCGCACCATCAGATAAGTGGGATTTCCAATATATAATGTAATACAATGCTCCACTTAAACGAACACGTGATATAGCAATCCTATTATTTTAATTATTGTCCTCTCTGGTGTATATAGATCATACTATATTTCACTTATCATATTACTTTGTTAATCATGTCAAGGGATTCATGATAAGGGGGTAGCAAGAAGATAAGCTCCTTTTAAATATAAAATGGATGAAAATGTAAAGCAGCTGTTAAATGATAAAATGTCTTTTTAAAGTGAATCCTGCTAAGCAAAGTAAGTCAGACAGAAAAAAGCTGGAAACCATATGAGATCACTCATATGTGGGATATAAAACTGAAAGCAACAAACAAACATGACAGAGACTCATGATAGTGGATTAGTGGTTACCAGAGGGAAGCGGGGGAGGGGAGCTATACATAGGGGTAGAAAGGGGTCGAATATTTGATGACAGAAGGAAATCTAGCTCTGGGTGGTGAACATGCAATGCAATATATATATGACTTACTGTTGAAAAAAAACACATGAACTTATTTGATTTTATTAATCAATATCACTCAAATAATTTTTAATAAAAAAGTAGAGTAAAAAAAAAGTGAATCCTGCAATGAACTGGTAGGTAGTTAAGTACCTATCCATTATCAAAGTGGTTCCTTCACAGTAGAACAAGAGGAGAATTATTCTGTGGATAAGATATTTATTCAGTCATTATTCGACATGCTTTGCACCTTCAGGTACACAGAGGGCCAGCAGGAACAACAGAGGCTCCATTTGTTAGCAGCCTAGCTCAAGTCTCTTAATTCTGGCCTTATCTCCACCAGCCTCTCTCACTAATTTAAATACAGTCGAATGAGCATTTTGTTTTTACTGTCTTTGATGTGAGTGGGTGTTCTAGTTGAGTTAGCATTTTTTAATTCACTAAATACACAAGACTTTTTGTTTTTATTTTTGTTTTATAAATGTTAGTATCTTCATCCATACTATTCTTATGCCTGGAAAAACATTTTTCATGTCCTCCAACTTGTTTACTTGAAGGAAAAATACTACCATTTTTCAAGATAGTACAATGACACATAAGCTCCTCAGGGGGAAATTTAGAACTCCCTTTTGTGTCCTCCATCACCTGTTCATGGTCCTACAGAGTTTAGCTTCAATACTTTGCAGGTCTGCCCCTCTTCACTGGCTTCAGCAAGACACTGTTACTTTTCAAACTCTGTATAGTAGAGTGCGTCAATTAAATGTGAACTTCTCCATCAACAGAATGAGGTTGATGGATTATCCAACTCCATTTGCATTAGTTAGTAAGAATGACAAATATTCCTTTTTGGCTGAAATCAGAAAGAAAAAGTAAAAGGTTTATATGGGCTATTGGAAGAGAAAAATAAGGTCAGTTGGAGCTATGATGACACCAGTTTTTCTACCAAACTTGGTAGACTTCATTCTGAATTCTAGTGAAAAGAGAAGTTATAAAGGTGAGTGTTACCAAGACATTGATATTTGGGCACTAATATTAATGCTACTCATCTTCTTTGCACTTACATGATGATCGATGGGTAAATATTTAGTTTATATTTAGATTCTATAGCCTATTATTTTGTGAGATTCATAGTAAGTATTAAATTACTATAAGATAGTTCCAGCATAATAATGTTTGAAGGAATTTCTCATATACATATGCAAATTGGTATTCAGCAAATACTCAAAGGTCCTTCTATGAAGATTTCTGAAGATTCTTTTCTAAGTGGCTCCCTCCTTTCCAGGGCTCAACCTCTGATATCTGTGTGCCTCTATTTTCTATATTCTCATATAAGAGACACCACCATGTTCTGCTAAAGATCTTCATCCCTGAACTACAATTTAATATGTGCCATTATTATCAGGCATAGGAGATCATGTGGTTTTCCTCCTTTGTTTATCTTCACAGGGAGGTAGTTTTGTTTGTTTGGTTTATGACTGTCAAATTATTCTTTATTGAAATTCTTGTTTGTTTGTTTGCTTTTAGAGCGAGGAATTCCACTACTATTGATGTCATCTGTGATGTCATGAAGGTAGTGGCCATCGACACTGTAGCCCACAGGATAGGCGGTCCCTAAGATCTCTTTAATCGTTCCACAAGCTCTCTGGCTAAAGATCAGTGGTGCATCTTTTGGGCAGTGTGGACAACTTCATCAAAAGTAATATTTCCACTCTGCTTAATTTATTTTTTCTTTGCTTCTGTCTGTCTCTGGGTGGTTCCTTGAGGACTTTGATGATTAAGAAAGAGGGAGAAGGCATCACCTCAATACAGGCCAGTCTGTTCTGAATGGTCAGTTTCACTGTAATCTTCAGATCCTCCTGTCACCAGTTGCCTGGGCAATGTCACCATCAACTCCTTTTGGATAGAGATCCAGGGGAGACATGGTACCTATTTCCCCATGAGTGCACATCGGTTATATGATTTTGATCTTGTTGAGTTGAACTTGGGCAGCATAGTGGAGACAGCTCTTGTTGGATGAACCCAGATGCAGGATCACTGAAGAAACTGTAGCTTGGCCTCTTCTGAGCTCAAAACCTTCTGTACTTTTTCAATATCTAAAAGCTCTTCTTTCATGTAAACTGTCTATGTTTTGAATTATTTGTGTAGATAAGGTTAGCCTGTTACTCCATCATGGCTGGAACCAGAAGCCTGTCAGATTCTTATAAATTTACCATATTTTTCTCCTATATTTCAACAATTGTATTCCTAGTTATTTACCAAAGAGAAATGGAAATACATTTCCATTAAAATACATGCACAAGAAATTTCATGGAAGTTCCTTCACAATAACCCCAAACTGTAATAACCAAATATCACAATAGATGAACACATTTTGGAATATTCATACTACACAGTGATAAAGAGGAACTACCTATTGATATATGGATGAATCTTATAAAAATTAGATAGAGAAAAAAGGACAGGCACAAAAGATTTCATACTAAAGTAGTCTACCTATATGAAGTTAAAAATCAAGCATAATTGATTTATGGTGCTAGAGATTATAATATCATAACTGCCCTAGGAATGGCTGGGCTCGACTTAAAGAAGATATAAAGGGACTTTTTGGAGTCACATCTTGATTGGCATTCAGGTTGCCTGAGGCAATAAATTTGTTAAAACTCATCGCGTTATATGTTTAAGATGTATGGCTTTACTTTATGTAAATTTAACCTCCAAAATATGTGTGTGTGTATATATATATGTGTGTGTATGTTTAATAAACAATGACTTTTTTTATTTTTATATAACTCATCTTTGTTTAATTTATACAGAACTTCATAGAGTAAAGAAGTTCTATGAAACTAATTGCAAGAGTAAGACCTTTGGGGAGCCTCTGTTTAGAATATAAGATGCAAATAAATAGCATATAGAAGAGTAAAGAGGTACAGTGCGGTGCTGAGAGGTTGTATTTTGTGATCTGGTGAACTGCTTTAAACAAATACGAAGACATCTGCTCAATAGTGATAAATTAACTGTTTCTTTCTATAATTCAAGTGTGTTCTCCCAGATGTTCTTGATTAATTATAGTGTTCCTTTACTGGAACAGACTGTTTCGACTTCTAGGAAAACTCTGCGGCTTGATTGTTACAATTTCCAATAGCCAAGATATGGAAGCAACCTAAATGTCCATCCACAGATGATTGGATAAAGAAGTTATGGTTCATATATACAATGGAATATTACTCAGCCATTAAAATAATGAAATCCTACCATTTGCAATACATGAATGGACCTTGAGGTTATCATACTGAGTGAAATAAGTCAGGCAGAGAAAGATAAATACCATACGATTTCACTTATATGAGGAATCTAAGGAACAAAAAGAACAACCTAATCAAAAACACACTCACAAATATAGAGGACAATCTGGTGATGGCCAGCGGGGATAGGGGTTAGGGAGCTGGGATAAAGCGGTAAAGGGTTAAAGAAGTACAAATTAGTAGTTGACAGATGGTCACAGGGATGGGGATCACGGCATAGGGAATGCAGTTAGCATTAATGTAATGGTTAGTTGGAAAGCCAGAGAAGAGAAGGAGCAATTAGGGGGATTGTTTTATAAACTATACAAATGTCTAAGCGATGTACTGTACACTTAAAACTAATAAAATAAAATTTTTAAAAAAGTCGCTAAGGACTCATTAAGCATTAGAACAATTTGGACTCTACTAGTCTGAAATTTATAAATAATCACAATAATTTTAAGCTAGAAACAGTCTGATAACAGAATTAAATCAAACTGTGATGTCCGTGGGATGTGCTGAAAGTTCTGAGCTATGTCAGCGCAGCTTGATGGAGACAAGGTAGATGCAAAATACTGAAGTCAGGAACTTGATTTTGATTTGACATTTGCACCTCATATTGAAGAAATAAATTTTAAAAAGCTTACCAAAAATAGGATCACCTACTTTAGGCTATATATACATGCTCAATACTCTTTGATGTGCTGATTTAGTCAAATTGGTCAATTATCTTTACAAAAAATATTCTCATTATTTATTGGTTATATTGAGTTTTCTGCTTTTTGTTAATTGATCTAATTTTCATACAGAAATATCATGCTTTAATAAAATTGTTGTGACATCTTTTATCATCATAATACATTTACTTATACTTTGTTCTTATCTCTCCTAAAAGTATGTTCTTTTTTTTAGCTCCTTTTTATATAAATTATTAGATTTTTTAAAGTGTCTAGGATATGAATTTTGAATTGATTTAGGTATAAAGATCTATAGCTCCATTAATGCAGTTTGGAAAATAAAAAAGTAAATTGAGAAATATGAAAATAGAATGCATGGTGAACACATATACACAAATTATTTTGTTGAAAACTACCAGGAAAATAATGTATTTATCTTTTGTGATTTACTAAGGTCTCCTGGATCTACATAGTTGACTTTCTACACTCCAATTGTGGCACTTATCATTATAATATTCTGTATTTTTAAAAAGTTTACAATGTTACTCATGTTTATGTCTTATTTTTTCTACAACACTGTAAACACTGAGGTCAGGGACTGTGTCATATTTAGCTTTGTATTCCCATTATCACCCACCACAATGTTTTGAACACTGCAAGATATCATTTAACATGTCTAATGAAAATGTGGTTCAAAGGCTTAGAACAGCATACATCAATATACAAAACATAAAAACAATGTTTCCCAACCTTCAAAGGTTTTCAAGGTGTGATCTTCATCTTCAGCAAAAGTCTTGAGCATGGAGGAGTAGAGGGGGAAGATTTGTTTGCTACAATTATCTCTCAATGGAAATTAAAATATAAATTTCATATTATCTAATTTTTATCCTTATTTTTCTTTATATATTTTTAGATCTGTTTGTTTCTTGTCTATTAGCTAATACTTCAACAGGTCTCATTTTTTTTTCTTGGCTTTCAACACTATAGTGAAATTCTGTTCAATTCTTTGACCACCTGAGGATAGATTCACCCAATTCAAAGCAATTCATCAATGCAAACCACACAAAGAAATATAAATTGACAATTATATAGGGAAATTAGCTATAAATATTTCATAATAATTTTTATAATAAATGAGTATCAGTAATCACTTCTCTAAATGGTCAAAACAGCTAAAGAATGAAGAATTCAAGAGTATTCTTTGATTATTTCTGATTATATGCAATTCTATGGAAGTGAGATTGCCAATATAACCTACTTATTTATTTTTTTTATTTGCACATTCTCTGCATAGTACTGATTATAAATCTGTGCCTATACGAAGCACTCAAAATAGTTTAGTTTTATAAAGTAAGATGATTTTTAAAAATCATTTCAAAACAGTTGCATTACTGAAATGGATTATTGTCCTTTGATAGCCCCAGACAAAGTTTTAATTATAAAATGTACAAAAAATAAGTGATTAATGATATAAAATTATATTTTTTTTCAACCAATTTAAAAAGATGGTTCCTTGGGGTCCAGTATAGAAAAAGTTTTTCTACACCATTTCTCTGTGTACTCAAGCATATGCACAAGTTCCTGTTTATTTGAATCTATGCATATTACCTTTTTTCCACTGTTTTAGTATTTCTACTTTTTATTATATATATTTTTTGCCTAAATGATTCAATTTCATTTTATTGCCCCTTATTCTACAGAAAGAGGCTAACAGCTATGCATACATATGTAATTTTTTATATATTTGAAATTTCATTAAATATTCTTTAAGTTTTACTCTTGTAAACTTCATAATTGCAATCTTTTTGATTTTTCTCAAAGATCCAATGATTATCAATCCTTTAATCAATCAGTAATTTTTTTACTTGCCTCTAAACTTCTCTTGTTTGCAAAGCTGCCTCTGCAAAAGTCATTCTTCTAGTCCCCTACATCCCAAAGCCTTGAAAGATTAGGGGGAAATACAATCCACAGCTTGCCTAGAATTAAGGTACTGGTAAATTTCTTGTGCTTCGTATTGGGACTACAGTGAGCTGTACTATAGCATTATAGGTGAATTAAATGTAAACAAGTTCTCATATGGAGTGCAGTTTAGGTTAAATGCACATGTGTGGCCCTAAGAGATTCAGTCTCAAGTGTTTTTGTGTGTAGGAACTGCATGTGTCAGCAGGTGAGTGTCAGTAGCAGAAGGGAATCAGGAAATGATTACTAGGAATGTGATATAATGAACCTAGGCCTCAGTTCATTTCCACAAAAAAAAGTAATTAAAAAAAAATACACAATAAAAGGTAATCAGAGTCACTAGAACAATACTATCATAAATGAGAAGCAGTGGAAATACCAGAAAATAGAATAATATGAGTCTAGTTATTACTATTAAATAAAAATTTTAAAAGGAATTTGATATCATGTTCAAGGTGATAAAAGGAAAGATTCAAAATGTTAGCAAAGTACTAAGAATTATAGCAGACTAAAGAAAAATTAATCCAATATAACTATAGAACTGAGAAATAGAAAAATTGAAATTAATAAATTATTAGACATGTTTAACTGCAGATTAAACGCGGATAAAGAAAAAATTAGAGAACTAATAATTAGGTAAAAAAAAAGTTCTAGAAATAAGTTGGAGAGGCAAAATCATGGAAAATAGTCATCATATCTGAAATATTTTAAATTTGATTTCTAGAAAGAGAGAAAGAAAATAGAAAAAATAAAGAAATAAAAGCTAAATGTATTCTGAAAGTGATACAATACTTCATTCTGCACATTTAAGAAAACAATAAACCTCAATCATGATAAATACTAAATTTACATCAAAGCAGAAAGAAATAGAATATTGGAAAATAATATAGAAAAACAGAGCATTTTCAAGAAGATAATGCAGATATAGTATCTTTTAAATTTTTTATTGAATTTATTAGGGTGACATTTCTTAATAAAATTATATAGGTTTCAAGTATACAATTCAACACACCATAATGTATGTTGCACTGTGTTCACCACTCAAAGTCAAATCTCCTTCCCTCACCATATATTTGACCCCTCTTCTTCTTATATCTATTAGTCTATATACCTGTATAACTAGGAAAAGTAGATAATCTGTAAACTTAAAATAAGATGACTCTTACAACAATTGCTTTATTTTCTGAATAAGTTTAGATATTCTGGATTAAAAAGTTTTACTTCTAAAAATATCTCCAAAAATTAATTTAGAATAAAATATATTATGAAATGGCAAAAAACTTCATTATAATAGAATATATTGTTTTCCTAAGGCTCCGTATTAGTTTCATATTGTTACTGTGAAAAAAATCCCTAGTGGCTTAGAACAACACAAATTTAGTGGCTTAGAACAACACAAATTTAGTGTCTAATAGCTATGGAGGTCGAAAGTCCAGTACGAGTTTCACAGGGCTAAAACCAAACTGTCTGGAGAGAGTTATGTGCCTTTCTGGAGGCTCTGTGGGAGAATCTGTTTTCATGCCATTCCTTGGCTCATGAACCTAGATCTCTATCTTCAAAGTCATCAACACAGAGTCGAATCCTTTTCACATTTCATCATTATCCTTCTGTTCTGCCTCCTTCTTCTAATTCTAAGCATACTTGTAATTTCATTGTGCAATCTGGCTAATTCATTGTTATCCATCTGTTTTATTTTTTAAAAATTTTTATTTATTTTATTCATTTATTTATTTATTTGAAGAAATTATTTTAATTTTTTTTCCCCATCTACCTACCCCCTCCTGCCTCTGCTCTACCCTCTGGTAACCACTAGTCTATTGTCTATGTCCATGAGTCTCTGTCCTGTTCATTTGTTGCTTTTAGGTTTATATCCCACATATAAGTGATATTGTGTGATTTTTAACTTCTTTCTGTCTGGCTTATACTTGTAATTTCATTGTGCCAATCTGGCTAATTCATTGTTATCCATCTGTTTTAAAATTGGCTGATTTGAAACTTAAATTCTATCTGCAATCTTAATTTTATTTTTCAGTGTGACCTAATGTATCTCCAGATTCTGATGATTAAGATGTGGACATCTTTGAGGGAGTCATTATTCTGCTTACTACAAGTATTTTTAAAAATGTTTTTTCTTGATCTTTTTTTTTAAAAAATAGGACATTACGGTGTCATTTATCTATCTCACTCTTTATTGTTTTCAATCTCAGGACAGTTATAGATGTCTAACTCAGTATCTTCTTTCATTAAATAATAATTCATTTTATGTGGCTCCATTTGAATACGTAGATGTGAATATCAGCAATTTTCATGGTAATTCTAGTCCTATATGCTCAAAATTGTCAGTCAATCAGCCATTAGGCAGCAGAAGAAATTTTTAAAAATTTTGGTTCATAAGTTATTTAGGCTATTGATCTTCTTTCTTTCTTTTGGCTTATTATACCTACCTTCTGAACCATTAATCATTTTGGCTACTCTTTTATATATTCATTTCCATTTTGTTCACATTCATTTAAAAAAGTTTTAAAGGAAATCTTTTTATAGAAGCATGAAATATATAGTTAGATGAATATATAATTCCAGCTCTTTGAATAGAAAGCTGTTTTAAAGGCAAGTAGTCATGAAGGAATATGCTTTTCAGTTAAGAAATTTTTTTTTTTTAGTTCCTAGCCCTGTTTTTACTAGCTCTGACACTTCTAGAAAAGTATTAAACAATTTTAATAGTACTAATATAAGGGGCTTCAGACTCCTTTTCTGAGGTATAATTTAACAATCTACCTTTATTGAGGTATTTGAAAAGATTCAATTATATAATGTTTATAAAATGCTTCACATATAGCTGGACTTGAGTAAGGGCTGAATAAATGTGTTTTATTTTGAATGTTGTGTTCATATAAGAAAATAAAAAACAGTACTATGGGACAGTGCTTCTCAGCAACTCTTACACTACAGCACACAACCTGTGCAGTCTTCTGAATGAACAACTACTGTTCTTTGTGGGATTATATGTTGTAGAATATATAAAATTCCATGTTATAATGATAATTATAGCTCTTTATAACACATATATTTTAAAAACAAAAAATGGGTCTTGGTTTAGAAATTTTGCATAGGGAATATTTGAATGACTGAAGCACAAGTTCTAATGAACACGGAGAACCATATACATGAACAGAATACTGGGGAATAAGATCGAAAATAAAAACTGGGACATAACTGAGAATTGAGTGTATTGTATAGCACTCACCAAAGAGCACCATGTACAGCAAAATTAAAAGTTATATTTTGTCTATTAGTTTTCTATTTGAAAGAAAAAGTGATACAAATATACATATCCAAATTGTCAAAAGCCTATGTGGTTTAACTTAAAGTTCAAATGTCAAAGAATATTAGCAGTGATTCCATTTAGGAGAAATGTTTCTGGGTACTTTGTATAAATTACAATTTTCTATAATTAGCATGTATTACTTCTATAAGAATAAAATATGCTTAAATGCCGCTGGAAAAGGAAGTAATTCATATGACACTAAACTTTTTAAAAGAAATTCAATAATTAGTGAGAGTAAAATGAATACAATAGTCTACAGCCATGCTACCCTGATCAAACCCAATCTCATCTGATCTTGGAAGCTAAGCAGGGTCAGGCCTGGTTAGTATTTGGATGGGAGATCACCTAGGAAGACCAGATGCTATAAAAAATAAAAAATAAAATAAAAAATAAGGAATTGTAAACTGACAAGGTTCTTGCAATCTGTGAGGTCAACCAAAGATTGCCTAGCCTAAAAAAATAAAAAATAAATAAAAAATAAAAATGAATACAATTGAAATTATACGTTTGGCATTTATTTCTCAACAACTATTCATTCTATGCCTATTGTGTACCTTGTACAGTTTAGTATAAAAAATATAATTGAATACTGAATTGAACTTTAAAAGATATAAACATTTACTTATAGCATAAAATATCAACACTACATGCTTAGGGGTGTGAAATAATTTAATAAAGAAAAGTTTTGCATGTTTATCCAACTGAACACAAAAATGAAAGAATAATATTATTCCTTCAATGAATAAATATGTTAAAATGCTGTGATATTGTACATTATTTTCATTTGTATATCATTGACTATGTCTCCCCTACATAGTCAATGATATATAAATGAAAATAATGATTTACATTATTTTCATTTGTATATCATTGACTATGTCTCCCCTACATAGTCAATGATATATAAATGAAAATAATGTAAATAGGATCAAAATAAAGCATTTATGAATTCAAATTGTTATGGTTGTTATAAATAGAAAACTTGTATTTAAAATTTTTTTATTCAACTAGTTTCAGCTGTACAGCACAGTGATTAGACATTCACATAACTCGTGAAATAATCCCCCAGATAAATTAAGTACCCATCTGACACTGTACATAATTATTACAATATTACTACTATAAAAAACTTGCATTCTTTCCCAGATTTTCAAATTACTATTTTCTTTATTTTTTTTCCAATGACAAATACTTTGTAATAATATATTTTTCAAAGACAGAATGCAATGTCTTATCAGATGTTGTTTTTATCACTCTATGTAGTTATTGGGATAATCACCTGGCTAAAACAATGTATAGAAGATATAATGATCATGTTACATCTTGATTAAATGACTTTAAATGTGGCTGATACATAGATATATTATAAATATAATTTTTATTAAATGTTAGTTATGTTTTGTAGTTCAGAAATGTGAAATTCTGTCAAACTGTTTCCTGTATCCTATAGTAATTTTTTTCTTCTATGAAATTGAAAATTTCTGTTTCAAGTTTCAAGAGATTACACTCTAGTACATCCATAATCATATTTTCTTTTTTCTTTTTTTTTTAAGTTTATTGGGGTAACATTGTTTAATACAATTATATAATTTTTAGGTGTACATTATAATTTGACGTTATATATTCTATTGTGTGATTAGCACTCAAAGTCCACTTTCCTTCAGCTACCATATATTTGATCCCCTTTACCCACTTCATCCTCCCCCTACCCCCCTATATTTGACCCCCTTTACCCCACCTACCTATTTTCATAAAGCAACTAATGTCTACATTTTAAAATTTCAATGACATAATTCAAAATAATATAACAATTTTCATCTCTAATGATGAGAGGTTCTCCATGAAATATCATAAAAAGATAAATGTTGACAATGGTGAGAAGCTTCTGTATGCCTCTTGTTGAAATAAAAAAGTACGATATATAATTATTTCTTTTAACTCTGTTTCTAAATAGTTTCACAATTTTATTGTAATCCATAAAATAAACCTTCAAGGAAATCCATGTGTTACACTGAATTATAGAATACATTATCACTTAACTTCAGTAGAGTTGCTTTATTAAAAAATCATTTCATTTATACTTCATTTTTTAAATGATATTATACATTTAAATAGGTGAGAACATTTAAAATAATGTTATCAAATATCTAATTATAATTTCTTTCGAAATGGCATCAAAGGGAAGTCCAAACATTGAAATATTGATTAAATAATTTTGGCTTTCTAATTAACATGATACAAAACACCAACAAGAATAATATGTTGATGTGCAAATATTATGTTGATGTGCAAATATAAATTTTTAAAAAATGTATGTGGTTTTTTAAAAACCGATTGCAATTTTGAAAACAAAAAAGTGTACTTTGAAAATGTTCTAATGGCATGAATTATGTTTTATTAGTTTTATTCTAAAATTTTTGAATTATTAGTCATTAAACATTTGGAGTATTATACAGGTTTGTTTGACTAAAAGCATAAATTGACTATATTGGGTCCTAATGCAGCACGTTTTCTGTGCTCTCCTTTTCCAATAAATTTTCTTTTTTATAAAACTCAAGGCTAAATGATCAGTTCATGAAATATTTAGCCACATTTTTTCTTGTATTTCATCATCACCCTAACATTAAATGTGCTTGTGATAAATATTGTAGTTTACACAACTTTTTGAATTCTGTGGAGGTTGAAAAGTAGAGTCAGACTGAAAAAAATTAACTACTGAATTAAAAAAAAAAAAAAAAACTTTACCTAATGTGGATAAAAATAAAAATGAAATAAAAATAAAAAGCGAGTTAGATTTTTTTAAGCATAGAAATAAAAGGGAATGAGATTTAAAGAAAAAGAATTGAAGAACATTTAAACATTCACTTAACAAGGTATATTCATGAGGATGATCACTTGGATGAAACAATGTATGGAGATACATTTAGGATCTGACTAGAAATATATCTTTCTATTAATTGAGATTCTAACTCTAATCAATTTTATTGCATATTACCTGCCTTAATTTATACTTATAATACATTTGAAGTCAGAGCATCCATTTAACTTGTAGGAATTTAATTATATTAGATAATGTATTCACTTTTCATTTTTCTGCTAGTAGTTCTAACAATGCAGACTCAATGGTGCTTGCAAAGGAGACAGGAGGAAAATCTTTTGATAAAAAAAACCCACATTATGTTCTGTTCCTGTGCCTGCCTGCCTGCCTTCCTACATCATAAATCTCAGTGATAAAGTAATAATTTGACAAAATTTCAAGGGTCACATGTATCACCTACCTGCATGAAAAGATATTTTTAAAAATGAAAAACATAAAGTCTCATACTGATGACCATTACAGATAAACTTTTATAATAGATTCTGATGTAGGAAACATTAACTTTAAAACTTAATTAAGCAAAATGTTATCTCCTCCCCGCCACAAAAAAACTCCCATTCTTCTCATTAGTAGACCTATATTACAAAAGTTTTACTCAATTACTATTGATATTGTTTTATTGTTGTTATATACTGAATTGTATTCTGCCAAAATCTGTATGTGGAAGCCCTAACTCCAAAAGTATTTGGAAATAGGGCTTTTAAGATAGTAATTAAGGTTAAATATGGTCATCAGGGCAGGGCTCTAATCTGATAGAACAGGTGTCCTTAGAAGAAGAAGAAGAAGAAGAAGAGACACCAGGAATTTGTGGGCACAGTAAAAAAGCGACCAACTATCTGCAAGTCAAGGGATGAGGCCCCAGGAGAAACAAAGCCTGCCAGCACCCTGATTTTGGACATCAAGCTACTAGAATTATGAAAAAAATAAATTTCTGTTGTTTAAGCCATCCAGTCTGTGCTATTTGTTATAGAAACCCAAACTTACTACTACGATTATGTCTTTGAATTTTAACAATAAAATGTTTGTGAACTTTTTTTTTTTTAATTATATATAAGTACCTGCATACTAGTCTCAATTTTGCTTCTTGGCTCTAAAAGCCTAAAACTTTTACTATTTGGCTATTAACAAAATGAGTCTTCAAAGTAACACTCTTTCCTCTGAACTGTCATAAGAATTTATTTTCTAAGTGACATTTACTAAAATTTTCATTCTACTCTGCTATTTCAATATTCATTTTATCACCCTAATTAAACAGAAAACAATCTCTTCTCTCACTACAGGCCTAAAGGTGTTTGCATCATGTGTTTAATAATTGGTTGGGAATTATGGCCTCTAAGAGCTGACAGTACCTAGCTGACAGCCAACAAAGGAAAGGGACCTCAGTCTTACCACTATAAGGAGCTTGATTTTGTCAATAACCTGAACGAATATGGAAGCAGATTCTTCCCAGAGCTTCCCAGTAAGAGTCCAGGCTGGCTGCACCTTGATTTTTGCCTTCTGATATCTGGAGCAGAAAAACTAGTCAAGCTAACTTGGACTTAAAGAACTGTGAGATATTAAACTTGTGGTAAGTCATCAAAGTTGCAGTGTTTGTTATGGCATAAACAGAAGAAAACTAATACAAGTGGATGCAGGTATTATTAGCCTGATCTATTTATAATAAAGATCTCCACCAATTTCTCACCTAAAGGTTTCAGCAGTCACTGATGGTTCTTGCTTAGATCTATTGTTGTCATTAGTGATTACAAAATGGTATTGTGATTTATCATTTCTTCTGCATTTATTAGCTGAAATTCTTCTCTAAAGGGAACTTTTATTTATCAGTAATGTAGTAACCCTGAAATAAATTTTGTACATGAAAAGCAAGCTAAATACCAAATTTTTTTCTATTTATTAGATTTAGAATCTGAGATGGTGATTTTGCTGCTCTAATAAGGCAATTAGATTCCCTCTCTCTTCCCTTCCCTTCCCTTCCTTTCCCTTTCCTTCCCTTCCCTTCCCCTCACTTCCTTTCCCTCTCTTTCTTTCTCTGTCTCTGAGTTTTCCCCCAAAATCACAGTTTTCTGTTCTCCAGTACATTTTCCCCGTTGACCTCTAATTAGTTGCTCTTTTTCCCTCATCGTTACAAAAGAAATCTGTCTAAATGTAGTAATTTTCAAACATCAGGGTGGTATGGAATCTTTTAGCCTTCTATCCTGTTTGGTAATCTGGAAGTTAAATTTTGTCATTTCCTACACAGCAAAAGGACAGTGTGATATATTTCCAGTTTTCTATACTTTTATTCTGTTTTTATTTCTCTTATAAAGCAAAGTAGTACATGAAAACATTAACTTTAAATATATTATCTGCTTTCACATATAATGCCTGATTTATAAGAATATAACTTAATTAAAACTTAGTGACCATTTCATGGTCTAATATTCAGATTGGCTGTATTACTTAGACCATAATTCAACTTAAGAGATTTAGAGTGAAAATATAGGAAGCACCTTGCCATTCAACTCTTTCCAGACATTAAAGATTATGCTCATAATACAGTAGTAGAGGGAAAATTGAAAAATTCTTAAGCTAAGCTGCACTAGTTTATGCTACAGTGAAAAAAATTTCAACAACCTAGAACCCCAGAAGAGCTTAATAGCCCCCAAATGAAACCATTAATCACACTTAAATGAAACGGCAACTCAATACACATGCTGTTAAGTTATTTCCAATAATACATTATTAGTTTTGAACTCACTTTATGTTATGAACTACCACAATATACATGCAATCTTTGGAAAGGCTAAGGAGAAGCAGTAATGAAAGTTGGTGACTCAACAAATAATGCATTAGCAAGATGATTTCTTATGACCATTATGCCTTGGAGGAGGAAAATAAAAAAAAAAACCTAAAATCATACAGGCTTTATACTTGTTTTTTTTTCATGTATACGTACGAATATGTAGACATAAATGTAAATATGTGTATACTAGTTTGCCATATAAAACTGAAAAATAAATTATCTCTACTAATGTATCAATGAAGAATACTATTACATAGATATGTAACAGATACTTGTGATTTGTTACTAAACTCTTGCTCATAAGCCATGAGAACAGTACTGAGTCACTTATTGGAAAGACTGTGGTCTCCCTAGAATCTGATGAGTTGTTTTCCAAAATCATGAGTCTATTTGTTGCTGTAAGCCACCCACTGATTTCACTGGATTGTATTTTTTTATCCAGTCTCTCCTTTCACAGACTCTAAAATTCAGAATTAGATGTTATAGACTCTGTAGGCTTTTGTGGAACTGGACTGAGAACACATAAATGATTTGCTGTACTGCACTTTTGGGAAGATTCGTTTTTTGGATAAATTTAATTGACTCTTCATTGAGTCATTTCAATGCATAGAATTTCTAAATGAAATGGTCATATTAAGTAGGACTCTGTGTACTGCTATAGTCCAATTCCTTGATCATGAATGATTTATGTAGGTTATATGATAATTTTCAAAATTAGAACATTTTCTTTTCAAAGTAACATACACCCAGCCATAGTAAAATTAAAAAAATAAATAAATAAAATGTAGGTATTTTATCTTTATTAATAAATTTAGCTGGTGAATATATCCAGTTGTTAAGTGGTCAGAATGATTTTAATAGAAAGCTCCACCTTCTATTAAAAATGTTACCGAAACAGCTATACTTAAATATGTCCTAAGAATAATTTTAATTTCACAATTATATTTTCATAAATATTGAAAAATAGAGAAAAGGCAAATGTATCTTTTGATCAAATTTCTCTCCCAAATCCTACCTTCTTCTTCAGTTAGAAACACAATTGTTGCTCATAACTTCAATGTTTTCTATAAATGTGTGTGCACAGAAAAATATAGAGTTTGCTTCTGACTGTGTGTATATTTTAAATAAACAGGATTATGCTAAAATGAACTATTCAGCAATTTAGGTTACTTTCTGTCTAAACATTTCTTTATTTTTATTTTGTTTTGTTTCAAATAACAATATGTATAGAAAAACTTTCCATAAAAATACACAGAGATTAATTTTACTTTTAAAACATCACACATATTAAGGTAGATTCTGCTTTCGTTATATTTTACATTTTTTATTGCTAATGTATCAAAATATATTGACTTTTGTGTGTAAAATCTGCATTTGTCATACTCACTAAACTTATTAGAAAAAAGCTTATCAGATTATTCTTGTTAAATTTACATTTAAATAATATAAAATAATAGTTTTTTTCTTTTAAATATGTATAATATTTTTTTCTCTTGATATTTCCTGGAGTTTCTAATGTTGAATACTAATAGGAAATAGTAGCACCTTATTTTTTCCTTTAGTGTGAATGCTTTCAATTAATTCTCTATTAAATATGGTATTTTTGTGGTTTTTTAATAGATATACAGCTAAGGAAAGTTATTTCTAGCCCAATTTTGCAAATGTTTTGTAAATATAGTTCACATCTAAAGATGTGATAGGTCATAAAGTAAGTCTCAAACGTTTAAAATCTTGAAATGAATTAAAGATTTTCTCTGAATAGAATGAAAATACGCTGTAAATCAACAGGAAATTACTTAGAAATTTATATTTTTAAAAACTAATCAATACATTTTAAAATAGACTATGAAACAAAGGGAATCAGAATACTAGAAAATATAGGGAAAATGTGACATATCAAAATTGAGAAAAGCTAAAAATCTATGACCCATTATTTATTCCAAAAATGCTAGATAAATATAATAAAACCAACCTATAGATATTGAAGTGATTAAGAAATTTTTTTGATATATTGCTAAATATAAGCTGAAAAACAAAATTAATTGCATTTCTATGCAGTAGTAACAATTAGAGGACAAAAAATGTTAAATATTACCATACATATTAAATATATAAGACTACATCTAAAAAAAAAGTACAAGAGCTTTACACTAAAAATTACAAATTATTGCTGAGAGAAATTAAACTGAGCCCAGAGTCAATTAAATGATATAACCTGATCATCATGAATTAGATAATGGATTGTCAGACTCAATATTGTTAACATTTTATTTCTTTCCAAATAGATCTATAAACTAAAACAATCCTAAACTAAAAATAGCAGATTTTTGTTGAAATTGACATGATGATTCTAAAGTTTAAGTGGAAAATACTTAACTGAATTTTGTTTGTGAACACCCAAACTAGATGATATATTATGTACCAAATATGAAGTTTTGTTCCATGATATTGGTGTGTTAAAACTTATATAGACAATAAAATGAAGAAAATTTATAACCTCTCAAAATCCTTGAATTTAAATTAGGTGAAGGAATTGGATGAAATTCTGGGTTGTTTTAATTAATGAGTGGTTAAATACATTATAAGTAAGAAAATGGGAGCAAAAAAATGCTTAGTAAGCAAAATGTTAGATTTTGTTAGAGATTGCTCTCTCATCATGAAACTCAATGTCCCATTTCTCCTGGGAATACAGTTAGAATATATTTCTTGTGACTTTTTGGAGTGAGGTTAAGTCATCATACTAAATTATGGCCAATGGAATACACTACTTCTATGACTGGGTTTTAAGACTTCTCACAGAGCATTCCATATTTTCCTTTGTTCCCATTTGTATATCTGATAACTGTAATTCTATTAGGTTTGCCTTCTTTTTCTCCCACGAGCTGGAAGCATAACCACCTCACTATCCACCAGTCTCCAGCAGTTGGATGTTCCTGGGCTCCTCTGTGAAAAGCAGCCCATGCATCTTCCTACATGCTAAGTAATTTTAGTCCAGCAGACCACTATGACATTATTCTTGTGCCAATTTTTCCAGTTGTTGAAAAGCTTTCTGAATTTTACTAGTTAAGTGAGATTATAGAAAGATTGTTATAAACTAACTCTAAATATTTGTATTTGATTTCATTAATCCTTAAATAGTATCTCATCTCAATAATGCCTTTTTAAATTCTTTTTAAAAGCAATGAGACATTTTAACTCATTCCAAGTTCTGCTTTTGATAAAATAAAGCATTCCCAGTTCTCTTTTGTCTTTACTTTCATTATGCTTAGATTCCAGTGCAGTATTGCCTATATCACTTAGAACACTCTCATTTTCATATTTTGCCTATTCAAAGGTCTTTGAATGAGAGAAAGAATTATTCTAGCAATAAAAGCTTTGCTTTGTAAATTATAATTGTATTCTTTCTCTGGAGGATTTTGTAATTTAAATTTCTTTTTTGACTAAGGCACCTTTGTTCCATTCAAAATATTATTATAGAATTTCCAAGTACCTCAAGGATAGCAGCGGGAGCTTTTTAAATTTGAATCTCTGAACATCTTCCAAGGGAAAAATATGCAGATCAATATAGTTAGATAATAAATTCATCCACAGTTAAGACTAACAGTATAATTAGGACAAAGAGAGTTCTATACACTTTAATTTACTGGAATGGTAAATAACCCCAGACAACAGAGTATGTTTAATGCCTGTACTTAAGTGGAGCCTGAATTTAAATAGAGAGTCACAGGCATCTGTAACAAACATAGGAGAGTGCTGTAGGGTCCCAGTGTGGGTGACCACAGATGACATCTAACAATAGTCACCTTCACAAGAGGGTCCTAACCAGGGTAAGAAAGCAGAGAACATTTAATAGGAAGTTAAATAAAATGCCCTTCAAAAGTGTGTGGAATCAAAGATGGCAGTGTCATGAATGTGTTAATTCTGGAGGCAAAGCAGGATCCTTGGAAATGAGCTCCTTGGAGGCTTGGTGCTAAAGAAGAATAAAGAAGTGGCTGAAAATCAAAGCCTTACTGGAATTAGAAAATAATCAAGAATCAAGGTGTTAGATCAGAAGAAATTCCATTAATTTCCATTTGTTGAAGAAATTATTTTAGCAACAGAAAAGGTTCTTGCACTAAGAAATGAAGGAAGCCACCAAACCTCGCTCCTGTAGAATCTTTCTACTATTAGGCCCAGAAAAATCAACTCGATAATAAAAATCAACAACAAAATGTGAACACTGAACCAATCAGTTACCACAAGAATAAATGGTAGAATGAGCATTACATTTTAACCAAATAAGGTCACAAAGCAAAGGTAAAAAACAAAATAAGAGTATAACACACCATTCTGAATATGAATGAAATTTAATTAACTAAGCATTCGCAGAATTGAAACAATACCACAAATCAGAAATACAGACCTGACTATAAATGGACAAATAGAAGGAGGATGTAAAATGAGAATTGACTGATTCTAATTAAAGAAATGAAAATAAAAGAATAATCTCTGAAATAAAGACTGAATTACAAAGTTTCCAATGGAAGGTAGATACAACCAAAAACATGATATGGGATTTAGAAAATAAAAGTGACAAAAGGCCAAGAAAAGTGTTTTAAAAGGTAAAGGTAAAAGGGGTAAGAAATGCGTGTGTGTGTAAAATCTCAGACATTTAGCAAATGAGATGAATTTTTATAGACATATTCTAATTAATAACTTAAAAATATAGAATTAAAATATCATTATTTATCTACACCCAAAGATTAGACAGCAGTGGCTATTAATATGACAAAATAAGAGATAGTAGCATGACTTCCTTCATAGAAGAACAGAGCAGTCATCATGACATAATAATCCAAAAGAAAAACACCCTCTAGGTCTAACTAAGAATTTACATGATATAAAGAGACTAGAAGGGCATGCTAAATTATACCATGGGGATGAAATCAGCAATATTCGGATAGTGGAATACTCTCAGGACAGATAAATGCATGTCCTCAACAAATGAACTGTATGGGGAAAAAAAGAGAGTGGTGGAAGCTACAGATAAAAAGAGACTTTAAGAGACATAGCAACTAATGTGATGATCTTATTTAGATTATGATTCAAAAACATCAGACAATTGACAGTTTGAATACTGAGTGAATATTTGATGGTAGTAAGTAATTTTGTTAGTTTTATGTGTGATCTTGTTACGATCTTAATGTTATTTTTAAAATTGTCTTATAGAGATTGGATTATATACCTATGCTATTCCTTTCAAGTTCATAAAGTTAAAACAGAATCATGTGGCATGCCAAAGATGAAAAGGAAGGCTTCTCTCTAGAATCTGAAGGTCAAGTCTTCTCAAGTGTTCTAAAGGTCTTAGTCAGCAAGCAGTTCCCCAGCCCCTGGAGCCCTTAGGTCTTCTTCCTGTGGTCCCTCCTTTTACATTCTACACTTTGTTTCACATTTTATTCTCACATCAGCTATTGCCAAAAAAGTTTATCACCACACAGCTTCAAAACTAACCACTTAGAACTCCACCACAGCTTAATTTTTAAATAAAATTAAGTGCTAAGTTTGTTAGAAATTTTATGTTTTCCCTGTGGATTTTTATCACTAAATATTTACACATACATGTAAGTTGCAAGAGCTTACTTACTCTTTTAGTGGCTTGGGATAGAGCAGTGAACAACAACAAAATTTCTCTACTCTCTAGTGTAACAGAGCAAATGAGAAGTTAGATTGAAACTTTCATAATCCAGCCAAGTACTGGTATCTATAAGCTATGAAATTTGGACAAGACACTTTTTCCTTTGTGATCTTCAATATATCACAGGTAAAAGAGAAGCTACTAGTTTATCTAACATAATTGTCTTGGTCATCAGGTGATGATACATGATAAAATGCCTTTTCTATCACACACACACAAAAAAAACAAGATTTCTGCTTCATCAAGTTATTTGATTTTTCCAATAGTTTATCAAAGTTAAATATGAATAAAAAGAATATACACAAAACCTGTATATAAGTTTTAATGAGTAAAGGAGAGTTCACATGAAATACAACTACAGATAAACATTATAAACTCTATATTCTATACATATGTGTAAATATGCATGCACACATACACATATACATATATATGCTTTGTTCATAATATTCTTGGTATTAAAATTATAGTTATAATATTTACAATAATTTTAAAGGAGGGAGTATACACAACCTAATTAATACTTTATAAATATCCATTTAAATAATTTTTATACTTGAAATGTAATCACTATTATGGTATAATTTAACTTTGTATAATGTTTCAGAAATAATTATAAAGAAGTAGAGTATATATATTAGTTTTTTCAAAAATAAAAATTTTAAATCGATAAGAAAGCACATTGTTGGAGTAAAGGAAGGGTCTCCTTACAAATTGCAACTGTATGTAAATTGGTATAGCCACTATGAAAAACAATATGGAGGTTCCTCAAAAAATTAAGAATAAAATTACCATATGATCCGACAATCCTTCTTCGGGGTATATACTCCCCAAATTTGAAAACATTTATCTGTAAAAATATATGCACCCCAATGTCCATTGCAGCATTTTTCACAATGGCCAAGACATAGAAACAACCAAAGTGTCCTTTGATGATTGGATAAAGAAGCTGTGGAACATATATACAATGGACTATTAGCCATAAGAAGAGTGAAATACTGCCATTTGAGATCACATGAATGGATCTCAATATTACCGTGCTAAGCGAAATAAGTCAGGTAGAAGTTGAGAAACATATGATATCACTCATACGTGAGATATAAAACTGAAAGCAACAAACGAACGAGACAAACAGATTCATGGACACGGACAACAGTTTAGTGGTTACCAAAGGGAAGCGGGTGACGGAGAGGTAGATTAGAGTAAAGGTTGTCAAATAGATTGTGATGGAAGGAAACTTAACTTTGGGCCATGAACACACAATGAAATATACAGATGACATATTATTGAATTGTACACTTGAAACATAATTTTATTAACCAATGTCACTCCTATAAATTTAAGAAAAAAAAGAAAACCAGTTACAACATCTATAGGACAATTGTAATTTGACACCAAAATTATGAAAAAACCTAGAAATAAAATGGTCTATTATTTTCATTTTTAGGAATATTACTGATATGGAAAGATTACAAAATAAATTAAGTACGAATGCAAGTTGCATACAAATTCATAACTAATTTTAAAACTTAAACATATATGTCTATAAGTAGAGTATTTAAAAATAATATATATGTTTTGGAAAATATTAGATTTAACAATTAAGAAAAAGAAAAAACCACTAAAGATGATTATTTTTATCTCATGTATTATATCATAAAAGCCACTTTGGTTAGAACAGTTTTAAAATATTCTTTTGCTTCTTATTTTTCTCAAAAAAGCATCTATTTTTCATAATAAAAATGTGAAAAATTGCCAAGATTCAAAATAAAAAGAATTCCAATGTCTGTGATGCCATATTTATTAATGTTAATGCTGTTTGTTATAAACTGAAAAAATATAATGTGAAAATCAAAATAACACCTTCTTTCCTTCACTATTATTTTTGTAATAAGACATGTCTTTGAAATTCTGTCAATGCTAAGTGTGAACTTATGGTTTAATAATTCAAAAGATATTATTGCCTTCTGCTGCAAACTAGAATCATCAGTGCAAGAATGACCAGGAAGAGAGAAGCCGTAAGGTCAGCTGAATTTTTCTTTACAGTGACCTAACCTAATATCTTCAAGAAAACTAATATCCTCAAGGAAAACAAAAAAAGGACTCTCCTTGTGCTGAATCACATGAGAAATAGTTATGTTATAGAAAATGAAGTATTGGAAAGCATTACACTTCAAAATTTTTTGAATAATTATATTGATAATTTCAATTTTAATGCCAGAAAAACAAAGCCTTTTACAATGATTAAATTATTTTATCTACTGACTTTTTTTATCAAGTGGTAAAATGAAGTAGAATAGGCACAAACATCAATTCTTTATTACACAATTAAGGCACTCAAAGGGCACATTTTTATCCATTCCAAATTATTTGTCAATTTTAAGGTTTGTTCTTCAAGAAATAAAACCCTAACATTTTGTTGCAGTGGAAAAGAAATATAAATTAACAACAAAAAAAAGGAGCTTAGATATATGTTATTTAATGTATGTGTTTACCCCACACTGTGCCTGCCTTGAAAGATGCTATAGAGGCAGTAATTTCATCTGTTCAATAAAGCAATAATAAAACAGTCAGTTTTCTAAAAATACTAGTGTAATTATATTGTAGAACTTCTACAATTATAAATAATCTACATAATAATTATGAATAGCATAAGCCCTGGAGGTGAAAATTGCTGGGTTCAAATTTTGGTCCTGCTACTTACCAGAAGATTGATCTTGAGCAAGTCATGTTCCTTAGCTTAAGGGTCCCCAAATACTGGGCCGCGGATGGGTATCGTTGCTGAGCCTGTTAGGAATGGGGCTGCACAGCAGGAGGTGAGCAGTGAGTGAGCCAGCAAAGCTTCATCTGTATTTGCAGCTGCTACCTAGCACTAGCATCACCGCCTCAGCTTCAACTCAGATCACCAGGCCTTAGATTCTCATAAGAGCACCCATCCCTGGTGCAAAAAAAATTGGGGACTGCTGCTTAGCTTTCTCATTCCAAAAATAGCATATTAACAGTGCTTAGCTCATAGGATTATTGTGAAGATAAAAATGGCTAATATCAGACACAAAAAAGCACTATATAAAATTTAGTCATGATTACATAATAATTAGTACTATTATTTCTTCCAATAATACTCTACTACTATAGTATTAGTAATATTGAAGGTAATATCTTTGAATTGCAATGATCCTTGAGCACATGCAGGCCTCTTGAAATTTGTATGTAGAGATAATCTCTAGATTTTGTCATATCTTTAAAGTCACAAAGATTACATACTCGATTGTAGAATATACATAAAAAATCACTTGAACATCAAATTTCAGCCTAAAATACCTAAGTTAAGATGTTATTTGACAAATTCTTCTTATAGATGACAAATCTCAACGCAAACTTGACTGAGGAAGATCCTGGACCTTTGCACCTCATCCCAGTGCCTTAAATTCTTAGGGACATAAAGTCTGGGGACAGGCAAGACACTGTCTATAAAAAGTAACTTAAAGTGGCTCACCATCCTTACATT
>NW_011888793.1:9803035-9807302 GCF_000151845.1 Pteropus vampyrus | reverse complement strand
TAATATCAGACACAAAAAAGCACTATATAAAATTTAGTCATGATTACATAATAATTAGTACTATTATTTCTTCCAATAATACTCTACTACTATAGTATTAGTAATATTGACGGTAATATCTTTGAATTGCAATGATCCTTGAGCACATGCAGGCCTCTTGAAATTTGTATGTAGAGATAATCTCTAGATTTTGTCATATCTTTAAAGTCACAAAGATTACATACTCGATTGTAGAATATACATAAAAAATCACTTGAACATCAAATTTCAGCCTAAAATACCTAAGTTAAGATGTTATTTGACAAATTCTTCTTATAGATGACAAATCTCAACGCAAACTTGACTGAGGAAGATCCTGGACCTTTGCACCTCATCCCAGTGCCTTAAATTCTTAGGGACATAAAGTCTGGGGACAGGCAAGACACTGTCTATAAAAAGTAACTTAAAGTGGCTCACCATCCTTACATTTTGATTTAGCATGTAAATCATTCAAAGAAGCTAAGATTTATTTGTAGGCCTTTTGAATTAAGTACCAGAAATGTAAAAGGTTTTATTTAACAGAGTTTCAGCATTATAATACTGAGCTTTTGTGTTTCTCTAGGTGTCCTACTGAAAGATATTATTCTGAATTCTTCACCACTGTATTCTAGTTTCTGGCACATCATTATCATCATCATCAAATATTTGAATAATTCTTACTATATTCTAGACGAGATTCTAAGAACGTTGGATAGATTATTTTCTTTCATCCTCATAGTCTTAACTATTATTATCATACTGATTTTACAGATAAGGAAACTAAGGCACAGAGAGGCTAAGACATTTGGGAAGGATACATGCTGGAAAGTGGCAAAATCAGTATTTAAGCCCAGACTTTGCTACTTCCGCCTGTGCTCTTTACCATTATACAATCTTGCTTCTAATAGATGTTTTGCTAAGCATAAATCTATTAACTTATCTGATTTTCAGTATAGCACAGTGAAGTATTCTCAAAATTACACTTTAAATAAAAGTCAGTTTCAGAGACATTCAAATCTCTTACCTAAGGTTATGTAATAAGGCAGAGGTATAAGTAGCATCTGGAAAGGGAAATCCTAAATATAATTCCAGTCCTATTTCAACTACATTGCCCTAGATTAACAGGCTATAATATATATGAAGAAAAGTGTGCTATACTGAAGGCATGACTAAAATCATTTGTTTTTTCTAAGATTAGATTTGTATCGAAATGTATTTAATATTAAGTCATAATGTGGAGGGGCTAAGCATAAATGCAGATACAAGAGAAAGGCAAAGAATGATTTTGAAAATGCCTATAATTAACTGTACAGAGTACTTCAAAGGCTCAGCAAGCACTTTTAAATATGGTGAGCATGATTAATCAGTTCTGCTCAGCCGCATATAGAACCACTGCATAGTCTTCTTCACTGTGTATCTTTTGTGTTTCTTCCTTTAAATATCCATTTTTAAAGAATCATTAAACTAATAGGAGTATATACTGAGAAATTTATGAAAAGCTGAATGCTGATATAGGTTTTGGTTATTTTCTTTTTTTTCCTTAAACTTTAATAAATTGGTATTCTGTATTAGTAATGTTTGTAGCCTTATCGTTCTTATATAGTCTTCAAGCATCAAACCCCAGAATAATGACCTTAATTAACTCCCTGGGGCCCCTGAAACCTCAATTTTTTCACCTAAAACAATAAAAAACAGGGTATTCTAATTACTTAGGTGTCATTAGGATCCAATGTGATAATATATAAGAAAGAGTCCTAGAAAATATTAAAAATTGTTGAAATATAAAACAATGTAAGTCATATAATAAGAGCTTACTCAATGTTGGGCTCTATATATTGTCCTCCTTCCTACTATGTTCCTAGCACTCGTCTAGTTGCTAGCCATGGGCAAAATATTCTTTCTAATTTTTACACTATTGTTAAGTGAAAAAAAAATTTATAATTTGCATTTTCTTAGTTACTAATGAGTTTGAACACTTTTTTGTGCTAGATATTCATCAAGTTTCCTCTTCTTTAAATTGCTTGCTTATACCTAATACCTATGTCTTTATTGTATGTCTTTTCTTCACACTATTCCTATTTAGATATTATTTCCTTATCTATTTTAGATGTAAACATTCTCACAATCTGCAGATTGTCTTTCAATGAAATTTAAAAATTATAATTAAATATTTCAGTCATTTTCTTTGTGGTTTATGTACTTGTGGCTTGGTTTAAGAAATTCTGTCTAAAACAAAAAATATTTTTATATTATCTTTTTTTATTTTTAAATTTATCTTTAACATTTATGTCTTTAATCTATACAGATTCCATGTTGGAATATGATGCTACCATTCTCTTTAATTTTTCTCCAGGTACTGAATCAGTACCAGGATGGGATAATTTATGATGCAGTAACGAAAACTTCAAAATCTGAGTGATAGAACATACAAAACAAATTTCTTCTTTATATTTCTTCTTTACCTATTTCTTCTTTATACTACATGTATAGCGTAGTTCAGAGAAGGATCTTTGTCTATTGTGGTCACTCAGGAAGTCTAAGATAATGAAAGTACTATTACATTGGTAAGATGGAAAGTGGCAAATAGGAAATCAACTTCTGAAGCCTCTGGTGACTTTTGATTACCCAAACCATGTCACATGACCTCTAAATTCAGTTCAATGAGAGAGGGAAGGAAGAATTAAAATCTTACCCTTGTGTTCTGAAGATGAAAATTGGAATATTTGTGGATCGACCACTGTCTGAATTTCTTATAACTAAATATTTAACTCATTCCTTTCTAGAAGGTAAATACACTGAGTCTCTTTCTAGTGGAGAAAATCCAAAAGTCTAATTTAGATTGGGCTTTGTTTCAAAGCCCCAGATCTCTATGAAACATATGTTAGTCTCTGTATTAGGTTTTCATTTGGTTCTTCTTCATCCAGAGGCATGTGAAATAAAAACAAAAGTTATCTACCTACCATACATATAGTCAATATAAAACGGTAGAGAAAGAATAGGATAACTGCAATAAACATCTTTCTGAGAAAGGGAAAAAGTGGGAGACACACAGCAATAGCTGATCCAGAGCAATTTTGTAATTCCATAGGGAAGAACATATTTAGGGCCCTGCAACCTGGGGCTAGGGAATTATTCTTTATGAAGTCCCGATTCCTTTCTTTGGGTGTCTTTTTTCCTTATCCTGTGAGCTCCACAGCACCTGGTTCCTTCCTCTAGATTTTTCCTTTTTAAATAACCTATTTATATTCATCTAATATTTATGTATATGTTCTATTGGAAGATGAGCATCTTTACCATCTCATTCTTAGTTTATAGATGGCAGGGGGAGTCAATGATCATTTTAAGTATTGAATAATCACAGTCTTTTAGTGCAGGATAGTGTTTTTTGAGACATATGATGATTCACTGTGATTAGATGCACCTTCATTCTCACCTCAACAAAGTTATTTTTGTTGTTCCACTTATCTGGCTCCATATCCTTAGTTGGACCTTGACTCTGAGACAACTAATACAATATTAGAATACTTTTAATAATGTTGATACTTTCTGAAACTCTTTTACCTGTTGGTGCTGTTCAAAGGTTTTCTCTAATCCATCTATTATGGTTACAACTGAGAAGCAGTTGCTTCTTTGAAAATTATAAGCCTTTGTATTTATATACTCTCTAATATACTTCATTGTTTTCTGCACACCAGACAATTCTTTGTAGTACGTTGTCAAATACAGCCAACACATTTTATCTATTTTTTAACCTCATATCTAGAATGGCATAATTATTAATAATATTTTCTAACTTCTAAGTTTTCACACTCATATTAAATATTTTCCATTGCCTAGCATTGATATTTATTCTTGAACTCTAAAACAGTTTTCTGGTCTCTTATTTTCTGATCATTATGCCAATATCATGAATTTTGGCATCTTTTTACATCGTCTCCCCAACCATTTGAAACCAAACTATAAGAGTCACAATGTGCTAGGTTACGTTTCAGTAACAACCTTAAAATCTCAGTCACCTACATAATAATTTTTTTTTTTAATGTATACGCTATATATATAGGTTGACAAAGGGAGAGGTTCTGCTTATATAGACTGTCATGAACTAGACTGGTGGAGAATTCTTCATTTGGAATTCCATATAAATTTTAGAAATGACATGCTACTGAATTCTGATGGGATTTTGATTGGGATAGTACTGAATTAATTAATTAATTATTAATTTGGAAAGATTAAACATTTAAATATAAAT
>NW_011888793.1:9800210-9802985 GCF_000151845.1 Pteropus vampyrus | reverse complement strand
TATTAAATATTTTCCATTGCCTAGCATTGATATTTATTCTTGAACTCTAAAACAGTTTTCTGGTCTCTTATTTTCTGATCATTATGCCAATATCATGAATTTTGGCATCTTTTTACATCGTCTCCCCAACCATTTGAAACCAAACTATAAGAGTCACAATGTGCTAGGTTACGTTTCAGTAACAACCTTAAAATCTCAGTCACCTACATAATAATTTTTTTTTTTAATGTATACGCTATATATATAGGTTGACAAAGGGAGAGGTTCTGCTTATATAGACTGTCATGAACTAGACTGGTGGAGAATTCTTCATTTGGAATTCCATATAAATTTTAGAAATGACATGCTACTGAATTCTGATGGGATTTTGATTGGGATAGTACTGAATTAATTAATTAATTATTAATTTGGAAAGATTAAACATTTAAATATAAATGAGTTTTACCATACATTAATATAAAATAATGTTTTTCTAAAAATTAATTGAAATTAAAATTAAAATTTTCAACAATACTTTTTAATTCTCAGTTTACATCTTACATGACTTTATATTAATTAAAATTTTCAACAATATTTTTTAATTTTCAGTTTATATCTTGCATGACTTTTAATTTATTCCAATATATCTTTTTTGACCCTCTAAGAAATTGATATTTTTCAATTTAATTTTTCAATCAATTTCTGCCAGCATATACAAATACAATTGATTTTGTACGTTTACCTTTTATCCTGTGACATTGCTAAAATTACTATTAGTCCTACTATTTGTGTTGTAGATGTATCTTTGAGAATGGTGAATGTAAACAAACATGTCATCTGTAACTAGAGATAGCTGTACTCATTTCCACTGTTCATTCTTTTGTTTATTTTTATGATATTGCCATGGCTATAAATTCCAGTACAATATTGAATACAAGTGGTGAGAAAAGGCATCCCTGCCATGGGCTCAAACTTAAGGAGAAGGGGTCCAATATTAACTGAATATTAACTGTAATGATTAGATAAAGAAAATGTGGTATATCTATACAGTGTAAATTGACTCAGTCATAAGAAAAGATGAAATACTACCATTTGCAAAAACATGAATGGATCTTGAGATAATCATGCTAAGCAAAATATATCAGACAGAAAAAGTTGAAAACCATATGATTTCACTCATATGTGGGATATAAAACTGAAAGCAATAAACAAATATAAACAGAGACTCATGGGCATGAACTGTGGATTAGTGGTTACCAGAGGGAAGTGGAGGAGCGGGGAGGTAGATAGGGATAAAAGATCAAGTATTTGGTGACAGAAGGAAATCTAGATTTAAGTGGTGAACACACAATGCAATATTTGCATTGTGAATTGCATTGTATATTGTTGAATTATCCACTTTAAACTTAATTGATTTTATTAATCCAATATTTTAGGTGACGTTTAAAAGGCCGAATGATTATATTCTATAATTTGTTTCCTTATTTTTCCCAAAACAAAGGTAAAATAATATTTTTTGCATAGAAGTCCATGTAAAAGAGCCAATATTAAAAATATATTGATATCTCATTGTGATATTGATGTACATTTCCCTAATGGCTAGTGAAGTTGAGCATTTTTTCATATGTCTGTTGGCTATTTGTATATCTATCTTCTTGAGAGAAGTGTCTGTTGAGTCCTCTGCCTATTTTTAGATTGGATTGTTTGAATTGTACAACTGAAACTTATTCATTAATCAATGTCACACCAAAATTTTTATAAAAAAATATGTTGAAGCTTTGTGAGGTGTATTTTTAGTAGATATAAACTTGAATTTAAATGGGAAGCTGTTCTACTATGCAATATAAAATGTTTGAATATGATACAGAAATTTCTTAAATATATAAATATTTCAAAAACCTTATATAGTGGTTGGATTTTCTAGTAAAAATGTCCATATCTCTTGTTCTTTCATCTGTTTCAAGAAATAAGATTAACATATATGAAGTTTTAAGAATTTTAGATGTAAAGCTACAGGTAATATTTTCTTTACAAGTAATCATATAATACATTTAACGTGAGAAAAAATGTAGAAATCATACTTTTAGGTTTTGTCTCTTAAAGAACAAAATTTTGAAAAGTAATTGAAAAATAAAAATTATAGGTTCCACAGAATATAACCTCTTATATCACTGTACAATATTTGTGTGTCATTCATACTGTTTTGTTTATATATATACACACACAGATGATTGTGATTATATTTAAAAGTATTTAGTTTAAACTTATAAATTAAGTTTTATAAACATAGCTACACTAAGGAACCAACAGTAAAACCTGAATAAAATCTACAACCAAAAAAAAAAATGTTTTAAACCTCTCACTCTATATAGGTTTCCAGTTATATTTAGTTTCTTAAATAATGGCATACTCATAAATTTCTACTACTCTCCATTCCCTTTATCTACATATAGGTATATGTGAAATATTCTCATCAACATTCACATTTTTTCAAGTTTGCATACACCTAGTTTGTTTTCCCGGGTAGGTTCAAATCTCCCTGTTTCTTGCAGTTGTGGATTTTGTTCTCAGAAATTCTTGATGATTTCTAAATCTTCTGGAGACTCAGGAAAGGCTTTGTTCCAGCCATTCAAGGGATAAGTCAAACTTAAGGCTTTCATCAGTCCTCAGATACTTTCAACACTATGAGTAGTTTTAGTTTTCCCTGATGGACAGCTTCCCAGCCCACAGAGCAAAACCAACATATTCTCTGTTCTTCATATTTCCTAATCACCTTTTTCTATCTACAACAAGCAG
>NW_011888793.1:9797515-9799555 GCF_000151845.1 Pteropus vampyrus | reverse complement strand
AAGACGTTAGAATTTTGGTATGTGGAGAAAAGAGTTAACTTCTAGTTTGAAAATGCCACTGTACAGCAATCTCAGGTGAGCACTGAGGTATCTAGTGCAATATTCAAATACACCATACCATATGTGTTTTATCACTAGATAAGTTTATGCAATCTGGCAAATTTTATAAGCATAAGCAAAACATAATCCATTTTCTGAGGTATTTTCTTTCACTGTTTTCTTTAGATGTAAGGGATTAATTTTCTTCTTTAATCATCTAATACGAATGAGTACTTTAATGATTTGCAGTAAAATAATTTGAGAACTTTTAGTTTTGTTTACTTAGTAGTAATTATTGAATTGTGCTTGCCTTTAAAATTGTATATATCAATTCCAATTATATTATGGCAACTTCATGAGTTATTATTATTTGCTGAAAGATTTAGACACTAGGTTAGAAAAAAAGGGACTGCATTGTAATCACTAACTTTAATGTAGACTAATTTAATCTGTGTTACATGAATATAGACTGATTTGTATTTTTGCTTTCTACTACTGCAGAAATGCTCCTGATATGAGGCTATATATACTATTGATGTTTTTCCAATATGATTAATTATGAGATACAATCTAATTCATAGTATCTTAATAGGAAATGTTTATTTAAAAACTTTACTGTGTTGTCACTTTTTGCAGAAAGCAGTTTTCACCACTTTTTTCTTTATTATTTAAATAATACAGTGTATCACTTAATAAATAATTCATATTTTTCAGATTGTTTTGATATTCACAGGATTTTACAGCGAAGTTATTATTTGACATTGTTCAATGACTATAGTTGAGAGATACCATATGTTTTTCTGTTTAACACTTTCTTATGATTCACTGAAGTCTGTGACTGAAATGAAATAGAAAGAAAGAGACTATCAAAATTGATAATGTCAAGATTCACAGGTGTGCTAAGAAAGCATGTCATGGTTGGACCTAGAAGTAATCAACCAGAGTCACTGAATCCAGAAAATGCTGCTAACATCAAATCGAACTGCTTTCTGATAGTAGCAACTATGCTGGAAAATGACTGACCAAGTAAATCTATACTAACTTTATTTTCATTGAAGTAATAGATAGATAGGTAGATGGACATTGTGTAATTATTATATATCATTGTTATATATCACGATTAACAGTATAATATTTAAAAGAAAAATAACCTCATCTCATCCCTCTATATTCTCAGTTCTACTGTTACAAGGCACAAATTTGAATTATGTTATCCATTTATTCTGGTATTTATCTTGACATTTCTAAATAATATTTTTATACAGATATTTTGTGATTTATCAGAGATGAACATTTAGCTTCCTTAACCCAATGCATTTTTCTCACTCAGTTTACTCTTTAGTTATATCACATTTTCTGATTGAGTCTGTAATTACTTTCATGACATATTATCCAAGTAGTGTACCATGACTCTTTTTCTTACTTGTGTGAAATGTTGCAATGTTTGGTTTCCTTTTAGTTAATGATTGCCTTATTTTTTACATATAGTTTTCCAAATACCAGTTCTTATTTTGATCTGTTAGTTCTGTTGTAATTTAAATAAATATAAATTTGTTTGTGTGCTTTCCACAAAAGTTTGACTTTCTATTACTATTTATTTCCTGGAGTTTTTTTTTTTTTTCCCCCCCTGAACTCTTCAGTCTCCCAGCTTCACTTTGGTTTGGTCACTCTCTCTCATACTGCCTCACACTTATTCATCTTTATCACTCTCTTGAACTAGATGAGCTCATCCAATGGTGATGGAAATATTCTGTGTCTTGATTGAAGTGTTAATCACATGAGTGTATTCATTAATCATAACTCATTGAACCATTTCCTGATTTCCACACTTCCCCCTCCCCAACCCCCTTATTTGCACTCTTTTGTGACTAGGACATGTCTTCCAGGAGGAGTTTATAAAGAAAAGATTTTGGTAATATTAAATTTTTAATCATTTACATATAAGAAAATGCATTTATTATAATTTCACATCTGATTGATATGTTGACTGCCTATACATAT
>NW_011888793.1:9788165-9796550 GCF_000151845.1 Pteropus vampyrus | reverse complement strand
TTTTTTTTTCCTTTGACTTAATGCCACTCTCCGCTGGACCTGATGTCTTTCTTATTCAACTTTGTGTATCTCTAGGTCTAATCTATTTTTAGGTTTTATTAATTTATTTTGGAAATTCCATATAAATTGAATTATAAAATATATTTTTGTAAGACTGGTTTATTCACATAGCATGATATATATTTTTTTTACCATCTTTATTGAGTTGTGATTGATATATAACACTACGTAAGTTTAAGGGATACAATGTGATGATTTGATACTAGTATACAGGACTAACACAACAGGACTAACATGTCCATTATTTCACATAATTAGTTTTTTTGTGATGAGAAGATTTAAGATTTACTTTCTTAGCAATTTTTGCATATATAATACAATGCTGTTAACTATAGTCATCATGCTCTATATTATATCCCCAGAATATGTTTTTGTCTTTTTTTTTATTTAGACATAATTGACATATAATGTTATATTAGTTTCAGGTGTACAACATAATGATTAGATGTTTGTATATTTTGCAAAATGATTACTATAATAAACCTAGTTAACATCCATCACTATGCATAGTTACACATTTGTTTTCTTATGATAAAAACTTTTAAGATCTACTATCTTAGCAACTTTCAAATATACAATACAGTATTATTAATTATGATCACCATGCTACACATTATATCCCCATAACATACATCAATATCATGATATGATTCCATTTATATGACGTATCCAGAATAGGCAAATCTACAGAGATATAAAGCAGATTTGTAGTTGCCATGGGCTGGGGGGAGGGAGAATAGGAAGTTAATGATTAATGGGCACAGAGTTTCTGTTTAAGATGATGAAAAAGTTTTAGATATAGGTAGATGTGAGTTTGCACAACATTGTGAATGTATTTAATATTGTTGCATTGTACACTTAAACATGGTTAAAAAAATAAGTTTATGTTACATATAGTTTACTACAATAAAAAACACTGGAAAGCTATACAACAAAACATTTAGTTATTGACTTTTGAATGGTAAAATTAAAAGGATAATGTATTCTTTCCTATTTATTGTTACCAATTGTATAATAAATATACATTACTCATGGGGGCTGTATATATAACTGGCTTTAGTTTGTAAAATAATGTACCAGCATATAGTTCATCTGACTTTATCACACTAACTTTATCACAATCCAGTGTGAGGAACCTTAGACCTTTGGGTGGTGAACACAATCTTGTTGTGCTCATTTGGACTGCATCCCTATTGCTAACTATAGTCATCATGCTGTACATTAGAGCCCCAGTACTTATTCATCTTATAACAGAAAATTGGGGCCCTCTGACTAATATCTTGCCGTTTTCCCCACTTCAATTTTTCAAATATCCTTTTATGCATTATAATCGGAATTTATTTGTATATATGTCTCATAATGTGGGAGATATAGATACATATAGATGTAGATATACATATATACACATAGCAAGTACGGTTATTCCTTTAAAGTATTAATGACATCCAAATGTAAAAATGTTTAAAGTTATTTAAACTTATGTATTCCAACTTTTCATAATAAAGTTATACTTTTCTTTTAAATAATATCAATAAGTTTTAATGAATGTATACTTATAGCTGACTGCAAATCAAAAATATTCTATATGACAAAAAATACATTTGTCCATTAAACCTCCAAAAAAAAAAAAAGCAACCTTCTATTGACATTTAAAAAAAAATCACTTGTATTTTCAATATCAGAAATTATTGGCCAGTTATATCATTGAAATATACTGATATCAAACATTTTTTCTATGTACCATTCCATATGAAAATTACATTAAGAAAAATACTCTGCCAAAGCCTGTTTCTGTAACAGCAAATACATATGATATGACAACTAATCTGAGATAGATCAGTAACTTACATGTTTTGAAATCATGTTTAGAAATACATTGCTTATTTGAATTTTTCAGTAAGCACCATTCATTCATTAAGAGTTGATTGAGCAACTGCCATATATTAAGCACTCTAACAGACCGTGAGTACTAAAATAAGAAGCAGATCTTCTCTTTGAATATTAGAGTTCAAAGTGAGAAATGTGCAAGCAGGAAAATACATTTAAAAATTGAAATATTATCATTAGAAAGGTGGCAAAATTATGATGTGGAATGAAAGTGGTTTGAATTGTGAGAATTGTAAATTCTTAATGAAGGAAGCAACATTAAACTGGGTAAGTGAATGCATATAGAAACATATCTGATGAAGAAAAAGGGAAGGGAATTCTAAGCAGAAGGTAGAAAGGCAATATGAAAACACTTAACGATTTAGAAAATATAGACAACCATGATCAAGACATCAGAAATTCACTGTGACTTAATCCTAAAGTTGTTGAAATGGAGTTGAAGATTATTAGACATGGGTGGTGAAAATATGCTTAGCTAATACATATCAATTTATCAATTTTATATTGAAAGTAATGTAAATCACTATAAGTTTTAAATATTGCAGTTTTGAAATTATAATAATTATTTTTTATTATTTACTTTATATTATAAATTCATTATATTTTATTGTTCATTAATTTTGTATGATATGTTTGATTTCTACTATGCTAGATTGTCTATTATGCTTATTGTGCTATGTTTATTGTGCTATATTATGAGTGGGACATTCTCATTTGCCCTGGGAATAGAAGTGAACTACTCCTGTTTCTATACAACTTATAATAATTTAAGAAAATTAATCTAAGTACATAAAGAAGCACAGATGAGGTTGATGAGGAGAACCTGGTAAAGAGAGGCAGAATAGGAGGCTACTGTATTCACTCATCTAAGAGAAACTGAATATCTGAAACAAGCCGAAGACAATAGACATGTTAAGAATAAACTATAATTGAAACACTTTTCTGAGTTATAATCAACAGAAACTTTCAGTAGGTTGGTCATGGAGAGGGAGACAACTGAGGTAATTTGGAGTTACTGTGGTTTCTATCTTGGGTCAACTTTATATATGGAGTCTAGAAACTTTCTAATTACACTGTTTAAGTTAATTTTCACAGTTGGTAAGACATTCTTAGTGCATTAAAAAAAAAAAAAAACTCTGACACACTTTAATCCAAATTTAAAATGGCACCTGCATTTTTATAACTGCAAAGATGAAAGCCAACTTGATTACTTCTAGCAGAATTCAAATTGCTTGGTACAAGTGGCCAGATGAATATATGAGTGCCGACTAGCAGAAATAATTGAGAAAAGTACAAAAACAAGCCTTTCATTTTTCATGGCAGATTGATTCCTCAGTAATATTCATAAAATTCCCAAATTGTTTTCAGGTGATATAGTAAAGATAATAGTCTCAAATCTCAAATGTTTTTTAAAAATAGAAAAGGACATATGAAAAGCAATTAAAATGTCCAAACATTAAAAAAAAAAAGAGCTGTAACACAGTTTTCTGAATATATATCAGATATAAATAAATCCTCTAAGTACTACAGTTGGTAAATTAGTCAAGCCTCAATATCTGCAAGTTTGTATAATGTGCTTTGAAATTCATATACTAGATTTCTCTGAGGATTTTTTTTTTTTTTTTTTTTTGCGGAAACGTTTTCTTTTCCAGCTTTTGGGCTGAGGAAAGCTTCACAATTTAGAAATTAAAAGGCATTAAAGATCATTTAGCCCAATCCTTTAATTTCATAGATGTGAAAACAAGAATGCAGAGGAACTAAATTTCTACAACTGAATGAAATAATTTTTCAAGGACAAGCAGTTCATTAGTATAGGGCTGAGACTAGAACCCAGATCTGCAGATTATCTAGCCTTGAGCTTTTAATGACCCTGTATCTTAATAATGTTTTTCCAAAAGATTATGAAATTCCTAGTCTAAACCAGAATTATAATGTAAGCATGCAAGCTGTTTCATCTCTGAGCAACCAGTTTGATAAGGCTCATTAAAAGTGAACTATTAATGAGAAATAGGCAGATCCATTTATGCTGACCCAAACCATGGCCCTAAAGTAAATTGCCCAAAGAAATTGGGTCCCAACGATTATAGCTGGGGAGTTTTTGAAGTATGTCCATATTCAAGTGGAGATCAAAGAAACCCAGCTAAAAGAATTTTGGATTGACTGACATGACAACTGGATTAAGCAGAAATTATTTTTAAAAAAGATTAGGGCTCAAACTCAGGAAGAACTAAGGCAGTGGAAGGAATCACAACATGGGGCATTCCCTAAATAAAAATTTATTAATTTAAAATAATTGAGCAAATATTACACATAATAAAAAACTTTATGCTTTTTATAGAAAAAAGGAAACTATTATTGAATTTTGTTTTCAAAATTTGTATTTTTATAGATGACATGATTGTTTATGTAGAAAAGCCAAATAAATATACACACACATGCACACACACACACACACACACACACATACACACACACACACAAACCTCTTTAAACTAGTAAGTGATTAAGGCAATGTTGCGGGTGCAAGGTAAATATTCAAAAGTCAATTGATTTTCTACATATGAATGAGCAATTGGAGTTTGAAGATTATTGAATTGTATACTTGAACTCTATAGAATTTTATTAACCAGTATCACCTCAATATATTTAATAAAATAATAATAATAAATTATATTGTGCTTTAAAAATAGTTAATAACCAATATTGGAGGAGAAAGACAAAATTGAAAGGACTGAAACCATGAAACTTCAAGACTCACTATAAAGTTACAGTAATCAAGTCAGTAATTTACTCATAGAAGAATAGGGAAACAGATCAATGGAAGAGAATATAGTGACAAGAAATACAACCACACAAATATAGTCAACTGGTCTTTGACAAAGGAGTGAAGGCAATACAATGGAGAACGGACAATCTTTTCAACAAATGGTACTGAACAACTGGATCTCCACATTCAAAATAAACAATAATAAACTTGACACAATCCTTACATAATTTGCAAAAATTAATTCAAAATGCATCACAGACTAAACGTAAAATATAAAACTAAAAACTCTAAGAAGACAAAATAGAAAGTCTAGATTAACTTGATTTGATGATAACTTTATACAACTTCAATGACATTATTCAGGAAAAGAAAGAATTAATAAACTGGACTTCATTAAAATTAAAAAAAAAGAAAACAAATCTCTGTTAAAGTCACTGTCAGAAGAATATGAAGACAAGGCACAAACAGAGAAAACATTTACAAAAGACATTATCTGAAAAAAGACTGTTATCCCAAGTATACAAAGAAATCTTAAAACTCAGTAAGAAAATGAGAAACTCAATTGAAAAATGGGCAAAAAATGTAAACAGACACCTTAAAGGGAGACACATTGATAGCAAATAGTATATGAAAAGATATTCTACATCGTATGTCATTTGAGAATTGCAAAAGAAAACGAGATATCACTGTACAGCTATTAGAACAGCCAAAATTCCAAGCACTTACAACACCAAATGTAGGCAAGGATGTGGAAGAACAAGAATTCTCATTTATTTCTGGTGAGAATGCAAAATATACAGCTACGTTGGAAGACACTTTGGTAGTTTATTGCAAAAATATGCATACAACCCAGAAATTGAGATCTTTGGCATTTATACAAAGAAGTTGAAAACATGTCTACACAACCATCATCAGATAGATGTTAATAGCTATTTTCTTCAATATTGCCCAAACTAGGAAGTAACCAAGGTGCCTTTCAGTAGGTGAATGAATAAGTATACTGTGTTATGTCTGTACACTGGAATATTATTCGATACTAAAAGAAATGATCTATTAAGCCATGAAAAGATATGGAAAAAACTTAAATGCTTATTACTAAGTGAAAGAAGCCAATCTGAAAAGGATACATTCTGTGTGATTCCAACTATATGACATTCTGGAATAGACAAAACTTATGGAAATAGTAACAAGAGGTTTCAGGAGAGGAAGGAATGAATCGGTGGAGCACAGAGGATTTTTAGGGAGGTGAAAACCGTGCTATGATATTATAATGGTGGATGTATGTCATTATATATTTGTCCAAATCCATTGAATGTACCACACCAAAAGTGAATTCTAATGTAAACTATGAAATTTGGGTGATGATGATGTATCAATGTAGGTTCATCAATTGTAATAAATTTCCCTACAACTCTGACTTGGGATGTTGATGAAGAGGTAGGCTCGTTGATGATAAATGTGTTTGTGATTAAGAGAACTCTGTTATGAGAACTCTCTGTACTTTCCATTCAATAATTTTTCTATGGACATCAACTGCTTTAAAAACCTATATGTATATAAAGAAATCAGAATATGTTGACAATGAGGAAAAAAATTAACATTTAAGCAACTCAAGTATTGCATGAGAGCCAGTGAATAATAGGGATATTCTTTGTGGCAAAAGGTATAAGTACATAAATTTCTTTTATTCACCTCTTTATATCATCATATGGATTATATAACAGTTATATACCAATTTATATAATTATAATAACTATCTTGCCTTTCATTTACAAAACGTACCTCAGGATAAGCCAAACACTGAGTGCAAGTTTCTAATTTACAGAAGTAATACAGTTTATAAATGAAACAGAAATGAGAGAAGTATCATTTCACAATCTTAATGTGATTAATGAATCAATGGGGTATGACCATCATTATCTACTAGTATAACCAAAAGAAAGAAAACCAGATATTAATATGCTCCCTAATGGAAATGTATAACATAACTTCTGACAAAATGTAGCAAAAAGATTCAAATTTGAATTGGGTCAAGCCTCTAAACATAACTAACAGTTTTACAGAAATATATGATATACAATAACATGTGCAACGTTATCACTTGAATGAAATGAACAATTTTTAACTAGAGAAAATTTTATAGTATAAACTGTATTTATTTAACAAATAATTTCAAGGGAATAAAAGACAGTGCAGAAACATATAAATTAAAATACATTCATTACTTATATTTTCTAAAATTGAAAAAATACATCTCAAAGATTTCATATTAATATGTTCTCTGACAATACTAAATAGTAATGTGTGGCCTTTTTCATATTCTAATTCAAAGAAATAAACTGTAAAAAAAGTTTTAATAAAGAATCAAATCCCAATCTTTTCTAAGTTTTTCAGTAATTTTAATATCGACAAAGTCAAGTAAGTGGTATTATTACTGCAAGTGATTCTTCTTTGTTTAGAGATACATACTAAATTATTAGTGGGTAAAATCATATTAGGTGTATATAACCTTGTCTAATATTAGGTTTATATAACCTTGTTAGTGGTTGTGACTGGGAGTTAAGTCTGTGTTTAGATGCAGGAAAATCGACTATGATCTGATCATTACTGAAACTGGTAATGGATACAAAGAAAGAGTTAGTTCATTACATCATTATGAATATTTTTGTATATATTTGAAAATTGCCAGAAATAAATTGGTCAATATTTTTCTGATGTTCAGATTCTCAGTTGAAGGCATGTTATGTTTTAATTTGTATTTTTGGGAAGTATTTTTGGTGGTGGGAAATAAATTCTTAATAAATTCTTTGTTGATTTGAAGACAAAATCAAGATTATTTTCTGGAATAGGGACATACAAGTCATTGGCTTGATTAAAAACATCTCATTTAATTAATTTGTTTTTCGTCCTGCTGTTCTAATTTCCTTCTAATTATGACAAATTCCTTGGTACTATCTTTGGTCTTTTTGCTGCTTTGAGAAAATGGTCTTCTTATAGATATAACCATTTGTGAAGACAATTATGAGTTGGCAAAATGTGATCTGCTGTAAAACCTAGTAATAGTGTCTAAGGTTAAATGACTGGGTAAGGTGACAAAAGGAAATGAGGACATTTTATTAAAATATGTAAATATCCCTTGGGAATTTCTAGAACTCTATGAGGAAAAGCTATCTTATGATAGCCAGAGGTCAAGCAAGTTGTTGACTCAGAGGTTTTTGTTTTGTTTTACTTTTTTTTTTTTAGGAGATACTAAAGAAATGTGTTACCATTGAAGGGATCGACAAGATAATTGGTGACACACAATTAATTTTGAATGCTATTATTGAAGGGGATGGCCCCAAAGAAGAATCAGCAATTGGCGGGACCTTTTATGAACTATATAGATGTCTAACCAATGTACTGTATACTTGAAACTAATTAAAATAAATAAATTGATTTTTAAAAAAGTAATATCCACTCAAGTTAACATGTTAGTCTCAAAATGTGATTAGTTTTTTCTAAAAAACATTTGGTAAATCACAATGAAAACTGTGAGCATGTAATGGCTTTATAGTTTAGCTTGTATGGTGATATATGTCCTTTAAATTTTATAAAATTGTAAAGAAATATATCAAAGATTTCATATGAATAGTTTTCTCAGGATATTAAATGTCAAGGAAACAATTTACCAG
>NW_011888793.1:9773988-9786970 GCF_000151845.1 Pteropus vampyrus | reverse complement strand
AGGAAACAATTTATCAACTAGAGTACAGTGATATGAACAATTACTTTTGCTTTTATTCTTAGGATCTTCACGTGTTACCAAAATTATTTAGTCAAGCAATGGTTTCTCCCACTCTTCTTCAGTGAGATTGTTTCATACACATAATAAAGTTATGTTATTTTATCACATTAAACATATCATTCTGGAATCTCTAGGTCTACTAGACAATTTTTTTTTATATTTCCATACATTAAGGTTCATTCTTTGTTCTGTAAAATTCTGTCTTGACAAAAATATAGAATAATATATGCATTATTACAGTGCCATATAGAATAGTTCCAATCCCTAATAATTCCACAAACTTTGTCCAATCAATATTTCCTCCCCACTCACTCCCTGGCAAAAACAGATAAGTTTCTCACATCTACATTTTTCCCCCCTTTTTCAGAATATCATGTAAATTGAATCATATATAATGTAGCCTCTTTTTAAATTAAATTTATTGGGGTGACATTGCTTAATAAAACTACTTAGGTTTCAAGTATACAATTCTATAATACACCATCTGTATATTGCATTGTGTGTTCACCACCCAAAGTTAAATCCCTTTTGTCAGCATATATTTGACCCCCTTAACCCTTTTCTACCTCCACCCACCCCCTTTTTACTATGGTAATACAAATATCTAATTATCTTACTTAAAGATTTATATTGTTATATGTAAATTTAAATGTACTTTCCTGGGAAGAACATGAGTTTTAGCAAAATCCTGTTATTAGTAGGGTTTGAATTCCATGATAAAGTGAACTCTAAGTATAAATATAAATAATAAATGGATCTGTAAGCTCACTAATTCTTTCTTTGGCTATCTTGAGTCTACTGATGACTCTAATAAAGGAATTCTTCACTTATGTTACAGAGTTTTTTTTTATTGTTTCTGATATTTCCTTGTGATTTTGATTTGTGGTATTACCATTAGAGTTTCAATCTTCTTATATTATATATTTCTTTTTACAAGTTGTCTATTTTTTTTTTCAGTCAGAGCCTTTAACATATTAATCATAGTTATTGAAATTCTCTGAGAATTCTAAAATCTGTTTTATGTTTGAGTCTGGTTCTGATGATTACTCTGTCTCTTAGAACTATATTTTTACTTGCCTTCTGATATGTATTATAATTTTGAAAGCTGAACAGGCTGTACCAAGTAATAGAAACTGAAATAGACTTTTAGTGTGAAGATTTATGTTAAGCTGGCTATGAGTTACTTTTTAATATTTGCTATAGTCATAAGTGCCAGATGCTTAAAATTCAATAAGGTCGTTATTTCTATTTCTTCTTTCTACTTTGGACTTCTCCTAAGTACTCTAATTCAGAGCATCAGTGTCTTGCATCTCTTTCAGCTATATCCTACTATTATACCTCAGTCCTGTTAATGTGGTAGTAAGATGTGTGGGATGGGGGAAATTCCATAATCTTACCATTAAATCTGTCTTTTATAAGCCTATTTTTTGATAATTCTGCCCCCAAGTTGTGATATTCACCTGCTTCTTAGCCTTATGTTCCCTCTTCTGTGAGAAAAGAATGATATAGAAGGCTGCAGTGGTAGAAAAAGTCCTTCTCCTAGTTAGGATAAGGCTCTGCTAAGGTCTTTCCTCTATAGAATAAGCCTTTGTTATTAAGAAAGCTCTAGGAATACTTCACAGTAGTTACTCTTCTCCTCTTACCAGAGCCACAAGAGGAATTTTTCAACTCTTCATTGTCAGAACCTGGTGGAGTTCCTAGAAATAAAGCACATGGACATGTGAGGATCTCCCTGAGACTCTGGCCTCCAGGAGTTTCTCATTCTCACGCTTGTCCATATACAACCTCCAAAAATGTGTTAATTTTACCATTTAATTGTATTTTGCTTCAGTTAAGCATATTTTGACTTTGACTCTCTGGATACACCTATGTTTCATGAGTTTGCCCAAGACATCAGTTTTCTGATTAGTCCAAAATGAGTCATTAATTTTGTTTGTCTGTCTTTTTTCTGTCCTTTCTGTAAGCATAGACATGATAATTTCTAAATTCTTTACATTTTGAACTGAAAACAGGAGTTTGTTTTTTATTTTAAGGGCTACTGTGTAGAGACCAGATTACTAGAGGGCTGGGATAGAAGCAAGTGTGCCTTTAGGCAGCTGCTGAGGCAATTGCATTTTGATAATACTTTAAAGAAAGCCTCAAAAATTTTGTACTGATAAGAAAGAGAAAGGAGAGAGAAAGAGACAAAGAGAGACAGAGACAGAGAGACAGAGACAGAGACACAGAGACAGAGAGAGAGATCAGAATTACACCAAAGTTTTTAATAGAAGAACAATAGAATAGAGTTGCTATTGAAGAATAGAGTTGTCATTTATTCTCATTAGGGAAAGATAGGGGGCAAAAGATTTGGAGTTTACAGAAAAAAAAAAAAAATAAGAGGCTAAATGAGGCCAGAAAAAGACAACAAAATACCAGAAAATGATTATTTAAAAAAAGAATCTAGTAAGGAAATATTGAAAGTAAAGGGCATACCCTAGAATAATAAGCTAACTGTGAGGCAGTATTAAAGAAAGTCTTGAAAAAGAAATACTTTATTATAAGTTAGTTTATTGGGCACTAAAAATCCTCTCCTAAAGACTAAATTCATCATAATTTCTATGGATGAAGAAGGGTAAAGGTAATTAAATTTGGGCAGAGAAATGCCTCAGAAACTAGGGTTGCTCTCACTATTCTCTAGTTCAGCAAATTATCACTCAAGATATATCTCCTCTTTGGATTCCTCTAAAGCTGTAAATGTTAAAAAAGAACTATTTCTCACTACACACTGGTTATGTTAAATTCCACTTATAAATTTTATGTTTTGTTTTCCTTCGCCAAAATTTTAATTATGCTGCAATAATCCTAGTTTTTATTGTGATATAATGTTTTCTATAAATCTGATTATCATGGTAACTGTCTTTTAGAGGCTTTCTAAAAGTTCATTTGTAAATTCAAAAGCAAATTGAAAGAGTACATTATAAAGAATAACAACCGTTTAATGAAGCTGAAACTTTCTTCCAGTCTTATTCAGAGATCTTCAGCAGTAGAAGTATAGACTTTTCACTATTTAACTATACTGATTCCTGGTGTTATTTAGAAGAAAGAGGCTCTGTGTATTTTTAACACATGCATTTAGTTCAATAGTGCATTTTATTTGCATATGTAACTATGACCCTTATGAAAATCTTATGTACATATTCAAATATAGAATTTTGTTAAACTATCTTCCAGAATACAACTTGAAACATTTACATGATTTTGTAAATCCTACTAAAACATGTTTGCATTTTGTATTATTTAATATGTAACTTTAGAAACTAGATAATTCTCTATGGCTTGTTCCAACTATTTTCTTTCATATTCAGTTTTGCTTCTGTGATTGGAAATATAGAAATATATTTAGATTAGCTTTGTTAAGGCATAGTTATAGAAAAAAAGGAAACAAAGGGCTTAGAGTAGACAAATCTCAGCAGTGCAATGGATCAGTGACTTGAATGCTGTGCTTTTATTCTTTTTCCCTTTCTTCCTCTTTTTCCCTCTCTGCTTTTCTCAAAATAAATTTTATCTACCCTTATTCAGATGTTTTCAATCCCCAAGTTCTCATGAGAAAACAAGTCAATTAAAATGACCAAATCTTATAGTCCTACACTTAAATAATAGCCATAGAGGATTTATAATCCCTGAACTCAGTCTCAAAATTTCTAGAAGAGATTCCATACAGTTTACTTTGGGTAAGAACTTGGTCCTAAACAATCAACTGTGACAAGACTTAATAAAGTTCAGTTTGATTAGCAATAATATCCTTTTACTCTTTGCCTTGGGTAGGAGGCAAAGACTTATTTTAAGAAAGGGTTATTTTAAGATAGTATGGGTGATGAAATTGCTAAAATGATGTAGGTGATGATGAAAGGATAAATGTGTGGAATAGACTGGGCTAGCAAATGATTCATTGTGATGTTTTTCTCCAGTTAAAATTAAAAGTAAAACTAAATTACATTAAAATAAAATTAAAACAAGAATTAATTTAAAATTTTCCCAAGGAATGATAAAAGCAAACTGAATTATAAATTATTGCATTTTCAAAATGAGAGGAGAATACCTATTTCCAGTTGACAAAATGTAGTCTATAAAGACAAGGTGGGTTAGAGGTCATGTGATGATTTCTTAAAAGAAACTTTTACCTTGATGGGTAGATGGGTGGTGATACTCTGAGAAAGATAAGCCTGTATAGAATGGACTATTATACGTTCAGGTGCTGAATGTAAAAGTCATACATGATCGGATGGAGATGAACACATCAAAATACTGCAGCATAAAAATATCTGGAAAATAATTAATACTTCCCTATCACATAAATTCATTTCTGTGCTTCTTATAGGCATTTACTAGGTATCACATTGTAACATTACATGTAGGGGTAGCTGGGTGTGTATGTGCACACACCCACCCATCCATACACATAAATATGAGGCTAAATAAATCTTCAGAACTCATAGCATTCATTATTTACCTATTCCCTTAAAAAGAATCAAGGAGTATAATATCTTCAGCTTTATTCTTTTTTTCTCAGGATTGCTTTGATTATTTGGGGTCTTTTGTGGTTCCACACAAATCTGATGTTTTTTTCATCCTATTTCTTTAAAAACTGCCATTGGGTTTTGATAGAGATTATATTAGATCTGTATATTGCTTTGGGTAATATGGCCATTTTAACTATGTTGATTCTTCCAATCCATGAACACAGAATATCTTTCTACTCCTGGGTCTTCTTCACTTTCTTTTAATGATGTCTTCTAGTTTTCAGTGTGTAGATTCTTCACATCCTTTGTTAAGTTTATTCCTGGGTATGTTTTTCTTATTGTTGCGATTGCAAAAGGATTTTTTCATTTTTTTCAAAAATTTCATTGATAGTATATGAAAATACAATGGATAACAGTGAAGAGTAAGTTTATTTGCTTAAAAAATAAGTCAATGTATTTATTGATAGCTATTGGATGCTTGGATGCTTCAAGTTCCGAACAAAATCATTCCATGTGATTTCTTTTCTTTCTCAATTGGCAAGAGGCCTACATGTAGGACTCTGTATTAAGATTAATAAATTGGTTGTATCTAACTGTACTTGGTGAAGGTTTCACATATAAAGCAGAGCTTAATAATTTAATTATTTTGAAAATCTATATCATTTGGGCATAGTCATCAACCCTTCCTATGCTCCACTTACAATTTCCATATCCCCTCTCTCCCCTCTGCAAAATATTCATAGCATTCTTATTCTCTGCTCTGGCCTTTGCAGATTTCCCTCTGTATCCTCAACACATTGTAGTAGTTTTCTCTTCATTGGGCCTTAGCTCAGGCTCTTCATTATACCTGGAATGCTAAGTCATCGCCACTGTCTAAAAATAAATCACTGCCTCTTCTTTTAGCCTGAATGAAAGGCACATGAAACTTTCTCCTGTGGAAATAAGGCTCTTCCTCTATCATTCTTCTGCAGTATTATGTGCATTTACAGTGGACAATATTCTATCTTGTACAACAGGCAGTATGTACACATTAGCTTTCAATATTCTGTGTAACTTCTATTACTTTATTTTTAAAACTTGCAAGGACTGACATTCAATAAATGTTTTTGGAAAAATGATGTAAATACCATTGTTGTATAAATGCAGAAACTGGGGTTAGGAGTTTTAAGTAAAAACATAAGGTTGCTTTTCAAATAATGAATTGGTAGGAACAAAATTCAGGTTGCCTCGTAAACAACCCTATCCACCATCTTGTATGGACTTCATCTTGTCTCTGTTTTCCCACACCTGGGCATATTTACATACCTTTACCTAGTAAATTTTTTATAGCAAACCTCACTTCCAATCAAACTAAAAGATGAGTTTATAAATGGTGTGTATAAAAGCTGAGTTTTATATTTGGTGTACTGTTCACTTGTGCTGGACTCATTAGTGACTGCTGGACTGAAAGCAACAAAAAATATGACAAACAAACAGGGACTCATGGACATGGATAATGTATTGGTGGTTACCAGAGGAAAGGCGGGGAAGGGGGAGGTAGAGAGGGGTAAAGGGGGTTAAATAGTTGGTGACAGAAGGAAATTTTACTTTGGGTGGTGAACATACAATGCAATATACATATGATGTATTATTTAATTGTACACTTAAAATTTATTTGATTTTATTAAACAATGTCACTCCAATAAATAAATGAATAAATAAATAAATAACAAGCCTAAAAAATTAAATAACTGCTGGCTCTTTTCAAAATTGCTATATAAATTAAAAATCTAGGTGATAGATTCACAAAACTCTGCAAAAAAAATGAGCAGGAAAAATTGTACAAAATAAGTTTACTACACCATTTGAAATCTGTCAGAAGAATATTATTGTACAATTTGGCTGATTAAAGAGTCTTGACTTCATCCCAGGAACATTCCACTCATTCCTGAAAAATAATATACTTCTAAAGTGAGAGTTGTCTGTGAAAGTTAATGTAAAGATGCTCATACGCCTTGCAGTTTTCTGTGCTGATAATTATAAGCACATAAAAGGAATCTACTGGTAAACAATATGGGAAAGAGGTATACTTAAATTTAGTTTTTCCTTAAATCTACATCCCTAATTTTACTTTTCGTAACCTCCTGGGTAAAAATAGTTGACTTCTTCACATTTGCTGTAAAGACTAATAAAGGTTCCTTGGATTTCCACAGTGATTTATGCATTAGGAATATTATATATACATAAATGTAATTATAAAATATTTAGTTATATAAAATATTTACATTCAGAATAGCCCATAGATCAGTATAGTATAAAATAATAAATTATAAACATAATTATATATATTTATATTTCTAATGAATTTATTTGTAAATTATAGAAATCTACGTTTCTATTTTATACATATTGCATTTAGCATACTATGCTATTATATTTACTTTAAATATTTGTGATATTTATATTTGTTCTGTTTATTCAATCTGTTAAGCAGGAAAGGTAAATAGTATTTCTTGTTTATAAGTGAGGAAACAGGATAAAAGGGAAATGACTTCCCCAAGTTGGGCTTACAACTGTTTGATCTGGGGCTCAAATCCTGTTACTCATCCAATATGTTTCTCCTTCATTCCATTATCTTAGATTTGCTTAAGAAACAATTACTGTGAACACCGAAGCACTGTTTTTTTCATCTGAACCTTCCTGATATCTTGTTTGAAGTATTTTTCTCATTATTTTTTACATTTAGTAAATGGTTATCCACTCTCAGACTTAAAGTGCTTTAATTTTATTAATTAATTTAACACTCCCAGCATAACAGAAGAGGATAAATATGTTAATCAAATTTAGATTTCTACTAACCTCTCATTCTTTACATCAAACCTGTGAAGTAAATTATTATTTTCCCCATTCTAGGGATGAGTAAACTAAGAGATAGAGGCTAAAGGTCCTTAAATCAGGCTAACTACAGAATCTACTCCCTCATGCTAGTTTGATAACACCACCTACAAGTTATGTGATCTTGTGCAGGTTATTTTCTTTCTCTAAACTTCCATGTCTTGATCTATAAAATGAATACAATAATAGTTTTTCTGTTAAAAATGACTATGATAATTAAATATGTTTAACGTACTTAGAAGAGTGTCTGGTATAGGATTAGTTCTTTAAAAAAAAATAGCTTTTATTTCACTGTTTTTTTAATCAATGATTCTGATGTAATCCATCCACTAATATTAAATAGTAAAATTAGACATTAATTTAATCTTTTAATAAAAGATATGTCAACCCTAGAACCTTAACCAATTAGTTACAGTAACTCATGAGCATAGAAGCGAAATCATATCAGAATCAAGTTATATCTGATACGATGAGGCCAGTTGTCCATACTTAAAAATGACATGGAGTAAGCATGACTGTTATACCTAAAAACCTGAATAAGGCAATATTATATTGTAATCATCAACTGTTAAATCTAACTGTTATAACTAAAAAGATATTTTAAATAATTGATATTTGCATTATTATTAAATAACATACTTTATTTGTGGGAATTTAAGAAGAATTGATTTAAAAGAGAAAATAAGACTACCATTGGTACGATTATCTATCACTGCCTAATAAACCACACTAAAACTTAAAGCAATAACTTATTATTACATCTCTGTGAATTGCCAAGCCCAGCAGACTAACTCTACTTTGGGGCCCCTTATATAGTTGCAATTATTGATGGATGGGTCTAGAGTAACCTGAAGGTGACTTTGATCTCTCTCTCTCTTTCTTTCACTCTCTCTCTCTCTTTCTCTCCTTACCTTCCCCTCTCTCTGTCTCTTTCTCTGCCCATATAGATTATCCCCATGGCTAGCTCAGACTTCCTCACAGCATGATGTTAAGATAGTTCAACTACCTGCATGGCACCTGTCTTACCCCAGAGCTAGCATTCTAAAGAAAGTAAATACTGTTAATCTCTTAAAGTTTGGGATGGGTAAGTGGCATATAATCAATTATCCCATATTCTATGATCAAAGTAGTCTCAGACTCAGCCCAGATTAAACAGAAGGGGAAATAGTTGCCACCTTTCAGTGATAGTAATGTCAAATTGTTTGTTGCCATCTTGAATCTTCTACAACCATCCTAAGGTAAGTATTTTATATACTTTCAACCATTTTATTCATATATATTTTGTATCAATAAAATTGTATTATTTGTCAAGAATACGATTACTTAATAACAACATATTTTCAAGATTTTCTTCTAACATTTAATAATTATATAGTATTTTATTACTAATGTTGCATATTTCATTTATTGTTTCTCATTCTTATAATCAATAGCATAATGAGCACCATTTTAGCTTAATTGCTGAGGAATTCCAAAGTAATTTTCATAAGAAATACCCCAAGAATATGAATTTTAATATGTACTGAGAAATGTTTAAATGTGAAATTAAGACATGAGAGCCAGAAGGCATTGTCCCTCAATCCGAATCAAAGGATTTCCATAAATTCATCTCATTGCCACTGCAAAAGAAATTTTGTAGAATGCTTTCATATTTCATTTTGTAGAACATTTTGCAGAGATGATATATTTAATATGTTCACATTCAAGCAGTGTTAAAGCTCAAATTCTTCCAGTATTTTATGTATTGCCATGATTTATGCAATGGCTACAGTAATGGAATCATTGAGAAAGAAAACTTACATATGTTAAGTAGAATGTGCCCATACTTTAAGTACTAAATTTCTGGATCATAACAAAAGGACAGAAAATTCTCTACAGAAGATTATGAGTTGAGATATACATACATATAAATGTAATCAATAAATTTGTATTTAGATTTGTACATAAAAGTGAGCAATGCCAAAATCAGCAGAAAGAAAGCATAAATGAAGTTGGAGAATTCCAGCATCCAATAGTAATCCTAGCTCTTCACTGTAAGTGTATCCTCTTAACCCCAAAAATTAGTAATATGAAAACATAACTCTAGTTATAATTGAAGATGATAGGCAGTTTATTTTTAGTCAATAGTCTGTTTTTAAGCTGTGTGATCTCTTTTCACTGCTATTTATGCTGTCTCCAATAACTTTTAGGACTTTATCATATCCCTGGAAGTCATCTGCTATACAGAATACTAAAAATATTTTGAAATATTTTGAGAATCAAACTCTGAAGTTTTCTAACTTGATAAATAATAATAACTGCTTTAGCCAAAGCTTGAAACAATTATTACAATGGAAGACATACTGAGTTGTGCTGGTTCTCTTGGAGCTCTTGATTCTCAGTTCAGAGAGGCAAGACTTTATACTGTGCTAAATCCTGATATGGGGATTGGGTTGGGTAGAGTAGCAAAACTCTGAGAATGAAACAAATCTGATATGTGCCATTAGGATTTATAAATTTTACTTGTGGAAAACCATTTAATTATCCACAAAGAAGACATTGTTGCATTTTATACTGAATATTCTTTTTCCCATGTAAGTTAATTAAAATTAGTTAATATACATTTCTCGAGAACTCTTAATTCTTAATTTGCACATGACTTTGTTCCTTTCATATCTTCTATAAATTCTTCACAGTCTGAATATTCAAGAAAGAGCAAACCCGGATGCTAAACTTCATTAAGTAACAATTTTCAAATGTGTTTTATGGATTGTCTTTCAGATCCAATATTGTTGCTTTTTACAATCAAATATAAATTAGTAATTTCATAGTTTGATTATTTGTTTCTAGAAGCTTATGTTACTTTTGTACATTTGTCTAATTATTAATTTTTTACTTAGATTGGATGAAAGAAAGAGTAGCCAGAGATACTTTTTACTGTTCACTTTATTCAAATTTAAAGTTCTTTCCATTGTACAAATCACTCCATTGTTTCTTTTTAAGATCACTAAGTAATACTTAAGGCAATTGAAACATGCAGGCAGAATGATTAATGGATAACTTTGCCCAGATTTCCATTGACTGGGTTAATCTATATTACTTAGTTTTATCAGTTCTCTGGTTATTTGAATAATTAAATAAATAAAGTAACATCTGAAGTCATATTGCATATTTTTAACATAATGTTTAGCTTCATGTTTACATTATACCTCTGGCAAAATGCACCACCAGAATACACTAAACCAAAACAGAGAGAAATAAATAGATGAAATTAAAAATATGTAAAAACATTTAGTCTGATACTTGAAAAACTTTTCTGTTAGTTCATTTATAGATTAGAGTGATAGAAGAGAAGAAACTAGTAAAAGATTCTTTTTCTTTTATAGTAAAGCAAATATTTTAAAAAATAAGTCCTCTCTGTGTTAGCAGCTTGTAAAGTATATATCTTCTTTCTTTCTATTTTATCCGTTAAAGTATTTTAGTTTGAAATACATGTTGAATTTCTAATGTTACAGAGTTGAAGATTAGACTTAAAGTATAATTTTATTAGACTATGTTGGCTCTTTCAAGATTACTGGGGAACAAAATTTTTAATACTTAATAATTTATCTGTATAAAAATAACCAGAATTTTAAACAACTTTGATTTCTGTATATTGCATTTTCTCCTTGAAATAATGGGTAATGCCAGGTGCTTATATTTATACATTTATATTTTAAAGAGATTTCTCTGTTGTAAGTCTAAACCTTTTACAATCATGGGAAGTTATAATGAGAAATTATGACACTGTGCATTATACCAAATCAATTGTCCAATAAAAATGAAAATATTTCATTTATTGAGTCAGCTTTGTCTCATTTTGCTGATTGAAAACTGAGATCCAAAACAAACAGAAAAATGTTCAAGATCACATAGTTATCGACAAAAAGGTCAAAATTTGTCCTCTTGATTCGTTACCTAGAATTTTTGCACATTATGTGCTTCTCATATGTAATGTTGGCATTACAAATTAGAAATTTCTAATTTCTCAAAATAGAAAATGTCAATAAGAATTTTTATCTAATCAGGCGCAAAATTTACTAGCCATTCTGCATAAGTATAAACTTAAATTTCAAAAGTGTATGTATGCGCGTATAACACCCAAATACCAATACAGAAAATTTTTTGTAACCTAATGGCAACAAACACAAAACTGTCCATCCAAAATTTAGGCAATAGAAATTTTTTGAAGGAAACATATAAAAATGTAAAATGTAAAATGTTGGAAGTCAACAGTTATATTTCAAACAATTAGCTATTAATTCTATTTTAAAAAATCTGCTGAGGACTGAAGCATTAAAAACTGTATTTTTCTAGAGAGAGAAATTCCTCAATGAACATGGGAGAAAAATTGGTAATTAAGGAGGGAACTTGTGCTGCGGCATATAGAATGCCCTCTGATAAATTTTCTACATTATTTGTTCTGCCTCTCCAGACTAATAAATGAGTTATTGTAAAATCAAGATCAGTTTCTCATACTGACAGTATTCCCACAGCATCCTCCCACTCATAGTACCTTTGCTCCAAAGCCATGTAATTGGTTTAACAAAATAAATGGTGTTATGCAAAGAAATGTGAAGTAACATATGCATCAGTATTATCTATGAATTATTGTACTGAAACTTCTCTAGGAATGCCAAAGTTCGGAAAATGTTTGTGGATTATTTCTACATATCTTACAATAGTGGAAAATTCTGCTAACGTATTGTTAAAAATTGATGCTGACATTACAACAGGGCCCTGAATGGCTTTTAGTATGAAAGCTAATACATTTTATGTTAGCATTTTTGCTTGGAAATTCCCTAACTAGGCCGCCAAAGGGATTAATAAATTTGACTTAAAAAACAAATTTGTTATTTTTTATGTGTAGTCTTATGATTATACTGTTTAATATTTATTAATAGAGTCAGTAAAATTTTCTCGAACTGTTTGATCCTATCATTGCCTAAAAAAGTTACTCTCACAAATATTTTGACGATACGGGTATTGAATGACTTTAATATTAAATTATTAAGTTTCTAGATATATACTTTGATGATTATCTCATGTTCATGATCCAGAAAATTCACCTTGATCTGTCTTTCAGGCTACAACATAGATTTCTCCTTTAGAATACATAATTAACAAGATCGATAATCTCTCAAGGGCCCAATCTTAGAAACAAATAGTTGCAGAAAAAATAAAATACCATGTCTTTTCACATAAAGAACTCTCTATTTATGTATAATTTGTTAGGTCTTAAAGAATAGGCATTAAAATAAAAAAGGACCAATGATATAATTATACAATATTAAGCACATTTTACATGTCACGTAATAATATTATAAATACTTATTGTTAAGCTTTAATATGATTTTATTTGTGATAGATATTATAGTCACCTTTTTAGGTTAAGAAACTAAAACTTATACTTTGAGTAACAGTAACTTATCTAAGCTTACATAGTTTCTACATTAGTAAAATGTTATATATATTTCAACATATCATTATTCATCACTCTAGATTGAGCAGGACCTCTGGTTACTTGGCTC
>NW_011888793.1:9748211-9773938 GCF_000151845.1 Pteropus vampyrus | reverse complement strand
AATACATAATTAACAAGATCGATAATCTCTCAAGGGCCCAATCTTAGAAACAAATAGTTGCAGAAAAAATAAAATACCATGTCTTTTCACATAAAGAACTCTCTATTTATGTATAATTTGTTAGGTCTTAAAGAATAGGCATTAAAATAAAAAAGGACCAATGATATAATTATACAATATTAAGCACATTTTACATGTCACGTAATAATATTATAAATACTTATTGTTAAGCTTTAATATGATTTTATTTGTGATAGATATTATAGTCACCTTTTTAGGTTAAGAAACTAAAACTTATACTTTGAGTAACAGTAACTTATCTAAGCTTACATAGTTTCTACATTAGTAAAATGTTATATATATTTCAACATATCATTATTCATCACTCTAGATTGAGCAGGACCTCTGGTTACTTGGCTCTGGGTCTACTCTCCTAAAACAAAAACCTAAAGCCTCTAAACCATTTATTCTTGCCTTTGCCAGTTAATATTAAAGTGTATGTAGCCTTGACAATCTGTCTTCTGTCACCCTTTTCCATTGTATTCTCGAGAACTCTGCACCATAACTAAGAATCTCTCCAATATCTTTAATCTCCTATCTAAAAGTTCTTTTTCATTTGCATGCTTTTTTTGAATGACACAATACTGAGAACATCACTTGAGTGCCCTTGGGTAATTGATTTTTGCAATTTTTTTAGTCTGTTCTCAGTATTTTGCACTATCTCCGTAGACAGTATTCAGAGATTATTACTAATCCCAAATTTTAAAAGAGACCCTGTGGCTATGATCTAACGTTTGTATCCCCTGAAATTCATGTGTCGAAATCCTAACCTCTAAATATATTAGTAGGTAAAGCTTTTGGAATGTGATTAGGTCATGAGGATGGAGACCTCAAGAATGGGAATAATGCTCTTATAAAGGAAATCTCACAAAATCCTTAGCCACTTCTACCATGTGAGGATCCAATGAGAAGTCTGCAACTCAGAAGAGGGCTCTCACTAGAACCGGACCATGCAGATACACTTTTCTTGTACTTCCAGACAAGAAATTTAAATAAATTTCTGTTGTTTAAAATCTACTCGGTTAGGCCACTGCCATGATCAGGATGGCCCAGAGATTCGCTGCCTTCTTCAAGAATGCCTGGGCCAAGGAGCCGGTGGTGGATGTGTCCTTCACTATCAGGAACCTTGCTATAATTCTGCCCCCACCTCTGCCTCTACACCAAGCACGTCACCATGATCAACCAGGTCATGCTCTCCAACTACCCAGTGCCTGTCCAAGATGATTGGAGCATGCCCAACATGCCCCACCACCCGGAGGTCCCCCAGAGCCCAAGCTTTAGAGTGGCTGAAGAAACTGTGAGCAGTTCCACTAACAAGGAGGGGTCTCCCCTACCCTTGGCCCCCAATAAAAATGTGAACACTGACAAAAAGTAAAAGCTAATCAGTTTGTGGTATTTCGTTGTAGCAGCATAAACAGATTAAGATACCCTCCTTGTTCTCCTCACACCCTTGCTATTCACTGATCTCTGCTACCAACAATTCATGAAATGTTGGCATGTGACTTATTTTCTTTTTAAACTGCAAGGCCTGTTATGTTACCATGCTGCTTCTATGAACAGCCAAACATTCCATCAATCCCTCTGTCCCGTGAAGTGCTTAGCCTGTTCATAACCACTAACCCTCTTCTCTATACCACTTCAATCAGCCACTTCCACACTTATACTTCAAACCTTGTTGAAAGGTTAAATCAATCCAATTCCAAAATTGTTCATTCAATTATCTTACTCTGAACACAACTTTGGCTACTCTCAGTTTGTTCATTCCTCTGTGGCCTCTTTTTAATCTTATCAAGATATGCAATTCATTTCTCTACTTTACCCCATTCCATTAACATTATTTTTAATTATTCTTATTTAAATTTTTCTCATTTTTAGCTTAGATTGTTAATTCATGAAGATCCTTTGCTGACCTAAATTTTATCAAATTTTACTGGGGAAAAAAAAAAAAGCCAGTATTAGATGAATCTAATTCTGGATATTCACTCTACATGGGCATCTAAGCAAACCAGCACTTGTAGAAAAATCATACCAAAACAAATTGTTTCCATCATAAATTCATAAAAATAATTAGGTCCCGTCAGAATAATAAACTATCTTACCATTTCTTTAATCATTCTCCAACTCTTTATAATAATTGAAACAAATCTTTTCTTTCATTCTGAAACTCCTAATTTTTCCCATCATTCTTAGATTACTTTGTTTTCTGATATACAGAGACGATAGATGTCATCAGATGAGAACTCTATTATCTTATAATATAACATAAAATTCTACCTATATCTAGTAGTCAGTTTGTATAAACCATCAACTGAAAAGCAGAATCTGTGAAAGCAATTTTGTGTAGGGACTGGGGTAAGATACTACTAAGTGTTAAGAACTTTGGAATAATGAACCTTCCAATGAATATCCATGCCTGAAAGGATAGGACTTCTTGAGTGAGAATATGGGGAAGTGAGATTGTAAATGATTATAAGTAATGGGAAAAAAAGTTATAGATTTCGAGTTGAGAGTAAATGTAAAAAAAAAAAAAAAAAATGCTCGTAGACTCAGCAAGTGATCAAAAAGAGCAGTGATGGTCAGAGCTCTTAAAGATCTTAGAAATATCCATCAAATACTTTTCAAAGGGACAAAAATCCACCCTGCATGCAACATTCAAAATTAGCAAGACAGAAAACCTGTGATAAAAGAAAAATTTGGTTAATTTAGAAGGTGGAAGGGGTAGAAAGAAAGCAGACAGTAGAAAATGCAGTGACAGTAAAATACTACCTATAAATTTGAGAGTACCTTCTTGACAGGCAATACTTTTGGAGTTTTAGAAAAAAAATGCAGGAAACAAAAAACAAAAATATTCTGAATGAGGATAAAGTTAATAAATCTTTAAGTAGCTATTAAAAATGTCACAGTTTGGTTTATGGTAAAAATAGATGAGAAACACTGAAATTATGAAACTTTAAAAGGTACTCTGGCTTCGACACCACCTTTACAGAGAAGTAATGTTATTCAAACATGGAAAAGGAAAATAATTTATTCAAAGTTATCTTGAGAAAAGTAAAATTGAATCAAATTTCTTCAAGCTAAAATAAAAACATTAGAAAATAGACTACAAATCATATGAAACCAATGTCATATTTTTAATGAAATACGTTAAAACTACATAGAACTCAAAAGAATAAAAAAATCAGAAATAGGGTGTAACTGGGAAATGACTGAAAAAAATGAGAACTAACAAAAATCAGGAAATTTTTTTAAAGCCATTTTAGAAATGAAGGCCACATTAAGGAAACTATAGGAACAAAATATGTACTACAAAAAGCATAGTAAATAAATTAGAGCATGAAAATGGAAATTATCAATTAATATTAAAATTTAAAAGGAAAAGTGACTTGAGAGGAAATGATACAGACACTTCTGCCAACAAAACATACAAATGGTCAACAGTCGTGAAAAGATGCTATTAGGGAAATGCAAATCAAGACCACAATAAGATATTACTTCCTACCTGTTAGAATGGCCATAATCAACAAGAGAAGTAATAAGAAATATTGGATAGGTTGTAGGGAAAGAGAAACACTCATACAATGCTGGTGGAAATGTAAATTGGTACATTTTGGAAAATGTACCAGTGGAAAACAGTATGGAGCCTCTTCAAAAAAGTAAGACTAGAATTATCATATGGCTCAGCAATCCCTCTTTTGGATATCTATCCCCCAAATTTGAAAACATTTATCTGCAAAGATATATGCACTCCGATGTTCATTGCAGCATTTTTCACAGTAACCAAGACATAGAAACAATCAAATTCCCTTCATAGAAGACTGGATAAAAAAGATGTGGTACATATATACAATGGAATATTACTCAGCTATGAGGAAAGATGAAATACTGTCATTTGCGACAACATGGATGGAACTTGAGATAATTATGCTAAGTGAAATAAGCCAGGCAGAAAAAGTTGAGAACCATATGATTTCATTTATATGTGAGATATGAAACTGAAAGCAACAAATGAAGAAGACAAAAAAGCAAAAACTCTTAGACATTGACAACAGTTTAGTGGTTACCAGACAGAAAGGGAGGAGGGGAGAGGTAGATAAGGGTAAAGGGGATCAAATATACAATAATGGAAGGAGATTTGACTTTGAGTAGTGAACACACAATGCAATATACATATGCTGTATTATAGAATTGTACACTTGAAATCTATATAATTTTATTAACCAATATTACCCCCAATAAATTTAATTACAAAGTAAATTAATTAATAAAACAAAAAATAAAGAAATGAAGCGATAAATATAGAGCATAATTAAATATAGAGCATATACATATTTGCATTTCTTGAAAGTAAAACCAACTCAAGAGTTCAGGACAGGTATTTATCTAATAGCAAATTTTCCTGAAATAAAAGAAGATATCTATCTATATATTACAAGGCACATTATGAAATACAATATTCATTAATTATTTCTTGACTTATTTGATTCTAGTTTAGAAAGCTTCTCATTTAGTTGGTGGTTTCTTCATACAGGGATTAATCCTATATTTATAATAACTGGTTTATTTTGATGCAATGTTTCAAAATAAACCAGTTATTATAAATATAGGATTCTTATTATAAATATAAGTTTCTTCATACAGGGATTAATCCTATATTTATAATAACTGGTTTATTTTGAAGCAAAGTATACACTCAGGATGTATACTTATCCTAAGTGAATTTTTAAGTAGTTGTCATCTCTATGAAAACTCTAATAATTTTTGATTATGTTTAAATGTATTAGCAATATTTTTATAAGAATGAGATTGCCTTAAAGCTTTCTTCAAAATAGTCAAAGATAATTACAATTTAAGATCATGTGTAATTTTGAACAATCTGTTATCTTACACTTTCATGTTCTCATTTGAAAGTTGCACTTTTTAAAGGAATTTGGTCATATTGTTAAGGGTGTGGTTCTGGGCAAAGATATGCTAACAGCCAACTTCTGCTTCTGTAATCTGCTTGCTTGTTTGATGTTAACTAGGGGGTGGCTAGGCTTTATAAACTGCCTCTTTTGGGAGCTCGAGGCTGATCTCCTCGAACCCTGCGTGGTAGAGAGTCAGTTGCCGGCCGGCTAATAAAGGCTCATGATTCATCTCAATTGGCTCCGTGGGTCTTAGAATTGATTGCGCCACAACAATATCACATGTGTGGGGAAAATCTTCTATACATTTGCTTTTTAATTAGTTTGTTCAATTTGCTGAGTCTGCTCTTCTCTCTGTTTCCTAATTATGATAGAGACTCTGAAACAGATGCAGTAAAAGCACGACCTACTTGAAAATTCAGCAGCCAGTCCTGTAAGCTTTGTAGAAAAATGTCAACACTAAAAAAATATCAATTCAAGTGGATTCCAATATGCAATGGAACTCATTAGTATAGACTGATATCAAACTTTCAACCATTTACTTTATTTATTGAATGACCTAATATTTCTAAATGGTAATGGGGAGAGGGCGGAGTAGGGACATAAAGAAAGACTCTAACACTAAGGTACTTAGGGTTCCTATCCGAATTTCAGAATTACTGTCAAATAAATATTAGTGTCTCTTCTCTTATATGTAGACAATAATTATAGATATAGATGGCTGACTAAAAATTAAGTGCTAAGCTAGAATTAGATATTGAAACTTAGTACCAATATTCCCTTCTGTGACTCTCCCCTGGGATATTATTTTGTGCATAGAATATATTACTTATGTGCATGCTAATTATAACTTTTAAAATGATGATTGAAAATATCTCCTGAACCGTAGAATATATCAAATGTATGTTCTCAGGTCCTTGTGATAGAAGTAAATTAAATATGAGTAATGCAAATCAAAATTCTCATGAATGCATCATTTTGCAAAATGAGCTTTACGAATTCCATGTTTTATGTAATGCCAAAAAGAAAAAAAGATGCTTACCAAGCTAAATGACGCTGAAACTGTTTATCAGCTGAATGATGGCAGCCAGCAATTAAAAACAGTCAAGCTTGCAGAAAGCAGCAGGATATTTAAAGAAATGATACTTTACAATTATTGTAAGAAAAGGAAAATGTCCGTTAGAATAGGAAAATAATAATAAGAAAAAAAATTAAAGTAAAAGTATCGCAACACATTTTAAATTTCATAAAATAACACTAAAATAGTAATATGTATCCTTAGCTTTTGTATTTTTAGAATTTAGATAATAGTATAATTAGAACTTTGATGTAATTCCAGGCTCAGCACATACATTTACAATTTATTTTACATTTCTAAACCTCAGTTTCTTTATATTTAAGTGGATTCCTATGAGAATGAAAAGAGCTAATCAATTTAAAATATCAGGCAAACTAAATGGCACATTGTAGCTTCACATGCTAGGTACTCATTAGATATTGGTTTATTTTCTTGTGCTCCAATTTTTTAAAGCATGAGAAAAATGAAAATTGTAGCTACATCTCCCTCTTCAAAAATAATTACGATCGCAATCAACCCTGTCCCTTCTATTTCTATTTCTAGAAAAGTTCATAACATAAACAACTGATCATTATTTTTAGATTGTTTATTAAAATAAGGTCCACTGAAACCATAAAATACCAAAGGAACATAGATAAAAATAAGGTAATAATAATTTAGAATTTGTATTAGTTATGGTAACAGAAGTTCCTATAACAGATAATCTCAAAATAACAGTTTAACACAATATGTTTATTTTTCACTATTCCAATTGTTGGTGGTAAGAGAGTTGGCACTATGCCTCCTTATTCTTTAGGGATTCAGTGACTCAAGAGACAGGGACTATTCTTTTCTATTTGGCTATCAAGCTCTCCTTGAGTCACCCTCAACTGAATGAGGAGTGAGAACTACAGAGAGGTGAGGATAAAGTAACATGGCAAGTTTTGTTAAAACTGTCTTGGAAAAGGCATACATCACTGTTCTTCATAATTCACTGGCCAAGGCTTTGTCATTTGGCTATATCTAAGATAAAGTGAGACTGAGGAAAAGGGAAAATAGTTTTTCTGAACCTGCTAGTTAATCTATAAGAAATCGTGAGATTCAAATATGTAAGTAGTAAAAGTACAGTCTTTTTTATATGATTGTATGTGTGATAGTTATTAAAAAGCCTCATATATGAGTGTGATAGAAATATAATTTAGAAATTCATATACTCATTACAAAATGGAAAGTCTTTGTTAATGCATATTAATTAGTCCCCTGAATGTGTAGTGTTGGATTTAAAAGCAGATTTTTTTTAAAAAAAAACAGATATATATTCTGGATTGGCACATATGTTAATAATAGGTGGGAAGCAAAATAACAACCTCTATACTTTGTGGTAGAGATATATACAGTAACTTTAATCATTAATGACACTTTCTGGTGTGGGTGAGAGGAAATAGAAATATTAGAGTCAAAACAATAATTTTGCAAGTCTTGGAATTAGATGTCTTAATCCAACTATAAGTACATTTTAAAAATTCTTATTTTGAGACATTTAGCTAAGAAATAAAAGAATGCTTTTAAGTTAATTAAGAAAAAAAATACTTTATTAAAATAAATCAAATGCATTGTCATCGACTTTATGATATATTTAACATTTTACTTATCCACTTAAAATTAGCTATACAAAAGGTGATAAGGTTATTTTTCAAAATAAAATAATTTGATGACAGATAATTTGTTTGAGCATAGAATAAATACCACATGATTTCACTTATATGCAGAATCTAAGGAACAAAAAGAACAAATCAATCAAAAACAGATGCACAAATACAGAGGACAATCTGGTGATGGCCAGAGGGGAGGGTGGTTGGGGGCTGGGAGAAAGGAGTGAAAGGTTAAAGAAGTACAAATTAGTAGTTGATAGATTGTCATGAGGATGGGAAGCACAGTATAGAGAATGCAGTTAGCATTAATGTAATGGCGAGGTGGAGAGCCAGAGGAGAGGAGCAATTAGGGGGATCGTATTATAAATTATATAAATATCTAACCTGTATACTTCAAACTAATAAAATAAAATTAATAAAAGAACATAGAAAGCAAAATTAATCTTTCTAATGAGCCAATATTCTCTATTAAATCTAGTTATAATAAAATTCATTTGAGATCTTACACTAGTTAATGTTAGAACTATCACAATTTAAGATAAAAAAAATAAGCCAAGCCAATACACAGGCATAACACGATTTAAGGTTAAAAAGATTTAAGAAAAATGATAGGTATTATTTAAAACAGAGTAAAAAATATGAGGTTATTCTAGCAAGGGTTTTTAAGTTTTTTTGAGAAATGAAAAAAATATTATTCTTATTAATTCTCTTTATTAATCTATATGCTCATACACTTTCCCAGTTTTTTTCCAGTACCTGATAGCTTTTCAAATTGGAACTTAGAGGGCAATAGCTTGTATTTGTCTTTTGGCCATTTTGTTTATGAAAACATCTACTGTGGGAATTAGTTCTTGTCATAAATAAGTAAAAGAATATGAAATTGTTGTTTAAGTAGATTAAAGTTAATAATATTTTATTCAATAGATGAATCAATAGCATTAATAAAATGTTTTCAAATATAATTTTAAATGATATTACTGAGTCAATTAATAAAATACTCTTTACTTTCAGACAATAAATATTGTTCAAATCCTCCAATTATTGATTCTCAATGGAGAACATTTTATTCAATAGATGAATCAATAGCATTAATAAAATGTTTTCAAATATAATTTTAAATGATATTACTGAGTCTATTAATAAAATACTCTTTACTTTCAGACAATAAATATTGTTCAAATCCTCCAATTATTGATTCTCAATGGAGAACATTTTATTTTCTATAGGGAGCTTAAAATGTCAAAAAGACAAGGAATGTATTAGAAAAAGGTTAAATTAGTATGATGAATTTCAGAAAAGTTTGTAGCATAATTCTGTTAACTTTGCTAAGGTAGTTTATGATATTTGTAGTCAAGCCTTGTCAAGAAAAATTTGTGCTAATCAATGATTTTTTAATCAAGTTTTAATGCATAAGTTAAATGTCCTGACAACATGATGCTGCTGTTTTTGACTCATCAGGGTTTCAAATGGATTAATGAAGTAAGCTTTTCACAGAACACCATGCAGTCATCAGTATTTTTTTACTGTCAACCATGATTTCAGCCCAAGTTTGGGAGAGTCATGAACATGCATCCTTTGTTCAGATCACCCAATACCAAGTATTAACTCGGTTCATATATTCCCTGAGCTTTGCTCTTCATCTTTCTAGTAGAATCTATGAATGACTTTAAGTCCCCAAACTTTGATAGATAGATAAATTATGTGTTTCTACTTAATAAATATATGCCCCTATCTAGCTCATCTCTCTCTCTATAGTTGGCTATTTGAAGAGATTTAAAAAATTGGCAAAACTTTATCTGGACTAATCAGAAAAAGAAAGTTCTCAAATTATTAAAATCAGGAATGAAAGAGAAAACATTATTACTCATATTACAGAAATTAAGATTATATGGAAATACTATGAACAATATGTGTGTGCATGTACAAATGTATACACACATAAATGCAGTAAATCCTTGTCATGTTAAAAATATATAGTTATAGTTATTTCTGATTCAGCTGTCAAGAGCCAGTTGACAGCTTGGAACCAAAGAAATCTAAATGATTCTGTATCTAATCAGCAAGGTGAAGGTGAATTAGTTTTATAGATTCTGAAGTAGGGCAGGAAGTGACAACTCTGGTTGGCTGATATTTGCTTGAGTTCCTAAACCTGAAATTTATGTCGGAATCCCTTGGATATGAGGAGCAGAATAAAAACAAATTTAGAGAAACTCTCAGATTTATTGAGAATTTCTGGGAGGTAGGACCTAAATATTATAATTTAATATTAGATCCAAATATTTACTATGAACACAGAACAGATAGATTCCTGGGGAGGTGGGGGGGAGAGGGAGGGGAGTCTTTGAAAAACTGCTTAAATGTAAGGTGGCTGATAACAAAGTTTCAATTCTGAGTTTCAGTTTCCAGACATTGATAATGTAAAGCACCAATCACAGAGTACGCTTAATTAAAGAAACATATCTATTATCTACCAATCTATTGGAAATCTGAGTATCAAATGCATACAAACATAAGCAATTTGTATATTAAGTATGCTTCATTCTGAGGTTATATATACAATTAATTCATGAAATTTTTAAATTTAAAATCAAATTAAATGAGATGTGTTGAACATAAACTTCTAATTCCACAGGCTGACAGAGATAGAGAGAAAGGGTAGAAAGAAGAAAAGTAATGGTATTAGAGAATATAGGTATATCATCTTTAGTGTCACCATTTTGCCCATAAGGATCTTCATACATTGGGGATGCTATTATGATATGTATTTTATTTATTTGTTTTAACATTTACATTCTAGTGACTTAATTCAAAATATGACCAAAAATAGACTTTCATTTTCAAATTATTTTTGTCTGCATGTTTATCAATATAGCTGCATTTTTACCTATCTATATATAATTTAAATATTTTTGTAGCATATAGATAAGTAATTATGGCTATTTGTATACATCTGAATAAAAATAAATAGCTTCAGAATTAAATAATAAGATCATATAAAGATTCTTATGAGAATTTAAGGACAGAAATATCATGGTTTGCATTTTTATAATTTTAAAATACATCCAATAATTTGATATGGGCCTCTACTTTTACATGCTGAGAAATTGCCTTTTTATTATTTTACAATACAGTATATTTGGTATTTTTGCAAGTGAAAAGAATATAAAGAGAGAAACTGAGGCTATTATATATAGATATTAGTCTCATGGTAGTTGCCTATTGTAATTTTTCAGATTATAAAAGTCTGTTCCTACACGCGAACAGGAGTTTCCTCAGATTGAGAATCACAACTGTTGTGAAACTGTAACAGATAGCAGTTTAGCTTGTTGTTTCATAAGTGAATAAATTCAAGGACCTTTGATCTATAGAGATGTTAATAATAAAATATCACTCACAAAACTGTATTATCTGCTTCCCCAGTGTGTTGTTCTCTTTTCCAATACCCCTGCCCTTTTGACATAATGCTCACAATGCCACTCCCAGTTAAAAATAATCATCATTTTTAATAAGCAAAATCTTCTTTGTAAAGTATCTATTTATTGAGTAGTAATAAAACATTAATGAGATTTTTGTTGTTGTTGTTGGAAGAAGGTCATATCTGAAATCATAGGACCTTCCAGTATTGTAAATGTGCTGGAAATCTGACAGGTGTTATTACTTATTTTCAGTGATAAATTCTAAATATTTATGATTTGTACTATATTCCTCTCACACTGGAATTTGTATGTGTTATTTCAGACATCGCAGGAATTCTTCATTAAAATAAAATCATAAATGGCAAAATGATAAATATTTACCTCAAAGCCAAATCAGTATTCTGGAATTATGGCTTTAATAACAAAAACATGTGACTTTCATGAGATGGACAAATTTGTTTGGATTTGGAATGTCTTTTGCCTGGTAATCTTTGAAGAACGAAGATATTTTGATATACACAAAATAGTTGCTGCTTATGAAGGTTAATGGCATTTAAAATAATTATAAATCTCATAGGTTTTCCAAACAGCTGATTCCTACTATCTTTGGATCAACAAGATTTTCCTATTGATTATACCTTAGTTTCCTAATAAAGTCATCAAATAAAATTTAATGTAATTTAATTCTTTGTCATAATGGATAGGCCTCATATTTTATTTAATAATATGTAAATTATTATGCATCTATTATTAAAATATTATAGTCTTGAAATAGCATAAGATATATTGTCTTGTTCATTTAAGATCAGCAATGGATTATTATTAAATTATCATTAAATTTTATATCTAATAAATAAGGTGCCATTTCATGAATTAATGAAAATATCAAAATATGTAAATATTGCTTTGTTACTTATTATAATCCAATCAAGTGTAAGAATACATAGAAAAATATTCGAATTAATTAAAATATCTTTTTTCTCTTATTTCCAAAATATTTCTCTTAATTTATAATATATTAATGACTAATTCATAAGGAAACAATTATTGTACTTATCTTTTATGAAAATTCTGATAATTTAAAGTTTATTTACATTTTCTTTCAATTAAAAGCAAGCTTTGTAAAGTATACATTTAAATAAAAGACAAAGAAATAAGAGTGTACTCACTAATGTTTTTGTCTCAAAGGGAAATTATTTGTCATATTTCTCCTTATGTTTCCTCTTTTGGAAGCCAGCTTTATATTTTTCTTTCTTGCAGCCTTTAACAATAGGACTCATGAAGTTTTAGCTCATTATCTCATGGACACAGATTCTCTGTCATTCTAGACTTTAAGCCATGTAGAAAAGAAGGGTGTGAGAGAACAGAAGCCAAAGAGAATGTGCATAAAGCGAAAATAGTGGAGACATGGGCTCTATTTCCTGTTGGAATCCTAGGAACCTGCAACAACATAGTATGATTTTCGTACTATAGAAATGGAAGCAGACACATGCAGGCAGAGATTAGTTCTGAGATTGTGGCATCTCACCTTTCCTCACATCCTATGTGGCATATAAGGGATCCAAAGTTTTTGGGAGTAAGACAATGTATAGATGAGATATGGGAGAGAGAGCTGACCTTCAAAGGATGGTATAGTTAAAACGAGATGTTGAATTAGAATCTGTGGAGTGTATAGTTTAGCCAAGAACCATACAGAGGATTTAGCTAAGAATTTCGTGTTTGCAGAATGAGAAGGACAGAGGACAGATTAGAAGATCAGTAGGTCCCGACCACATTCAGAAAAGGGACCATAAATTAGCTGTAAACAGTCTTTATTAAAAGAAGCAATGACAGAAAGCATTGACACGAGTTCAGGCAAAAGGAAGTTACTTCACAATGGAGCGAGCAGGCAACAGTAAAGGACTGGACAAACGACTAATCTCTCTTTTAAACATGAGGTTATATTCACATTCTTTTGTCCTTAGATGCCAGCATGGCATGCCTTAGATCCTTGGAATTGTTGTCTTTTAACAAAAATGGGAAATTCCAGCTATCGTCTTTCCCATGCTCTTTATATCTTTTTTTTTTTAATTCTCTCTATATCTCTGTTTAAATTTGATTAAATATATGTTTAAGTACCTCATGCTAGCCTTCATATTATTTAACCTTCTTCCATATTTTCATCTGTCTTCCTAAACTGCATTCTATACCATTTATTTTATTTATTTTACACTTTAATTTCTTTAGCTGTTTAATCTGTTAGCTAATCCATCATTGTGCTTTGAATTTAAACTACACTATTATATTTTTATTTCATTATGCTTTATTTCAAATATTATTTTAAGCTTATAATTTTTACCTTCTAATGCATTAAATGTACTAAACACATTTATATTATATTGCTGTATGATAATTGCAATATCTGAAGTTATTTTGAATCTGTTTCTTCCATTTTAGTGAATTAATTTCCTTTGAAGGTTTACAATATAAAATTTACTCAGAGTTTGTCCAACAAGTGAGAATGCAGTATTAGGTAAAATCTGCATCATATCGTCCCTTTCTTTGGTTTTATTAAGTTTCTCTCTTTTCGTTTCAATATCAATATCTATTTATTTTCCCTTGGCCCTTATTCATTTCGACCTTTCCTTTTTTTTGTTTACTTTTATTTATTTTTTTCTTTTCTTACTCCTCACTGGTTCCATCCTTCTCATTCTTCATGTCATTCCCTCAACATTTATCAAGTATTGCCAAACAAGACAAAAATACTAAGTGAAAATGACTTAAAATGTCTAGAAATATCATATTCATATTAAGGATATATCATATTCTTATGGAATTCTTCCATTTTGTAATGGTACAGATGAGAGATGTCTTTCTGAATTTTAGTGATAGAAAACTTTTCTCCTAAAAAACTAATTATTCACTATCTTTTCCAACAGGGAGAACTAATAACTGCTTGTTTTCTTTTTGTGCCTTGTTCTCTATGAAATACTGAGACACATTTGAAGATCATACATAAAAAGAGCATTGAGATGCATATTTAGTGCATTTGCTATTTTCTTCTTTGACTATGATTTTCTATTTTTTATTTTACTGTTTTATTTTCTATGACTTTTGCAGTAAGCTGCCATGAACCCTGAAACTTTTGCGTGAAGAAAGAAAATATATATATACAGATTGGTTTATAAATGGGACAGCCTGCAAATAATTTAGAAGGTTCTAAAAAGTAATCTCACATGCATTCGAAATTTTTATAATGACACAAATTATTATTCCTCATGCTCTTTCTTTTTTCATCAGAGATTAATATTAGCTGGACCACCTAACGGTAAACAAAATTCTGTTTTATCTGCGTTATCAACATGAAAATTAACTTAAAATTTCAAAAACACAACACAATCTGTTATTTTGTTATAACCTATCATTGTCCTAAACTTATAGAAGTATTATAATATAGAATAAAAATTAACACTACAATACATAAATACAAAACAATCCTAGAGATGAATTAAATAAAGGTCCCTTTTTCTATCCATTTTGCTTTGACCAGAATGTGAATGACCTAGAAAATCGCCTCACTCACAAAAAGAAATGTTAACTACATGAGAATGAGTTGATGAGGTTTTATTTTATGTGCCTTTGAATAAATAGAAAATTATTTTACATTTCATATTATTTAAAGAAAGCGTTATTGTTTTATTTGTAAAAATCCGGTTTTCTCATGATATATTTTGTACTAGACAAAGTATCATTTTTTAAAATAACTTTTTTTAGAAATAAAATACTATATATACTTGTTTTATGATAAATAAGGTATAAGCTTCTATTTTAACATCTGTAGTGTGATAGAATAAGAGAATGAAGTCCAAGGCCCCCAGAAGAAGCTATCAAATTGATGGACCAATGGAGCACTATTCATTCAGATTTTCTGATTTTTCTTTTGCTTTTTCACTTGGTTCCTACATTTTTTCACTTTACACCACCTTAATTAAGAAATATTTTGTTTTATAATCAATATTTCTGTTGCAAAAAGCATCAAATAATTCATTTAAGAATATAATGTTATCTGTTAAGATAGTATTGCAAATTTATTTTCAATTTTTAGAATATGTCATCTGATTATATTAATAATTTATATAATTTCTCAATCAGTATTATAGATAATTAATAAATAACTCAACAGGAGCTTCTGTAATGAAAGGCAATTTATTTTTTTGCCAAAGAAAGAACATTACAGAAATTTTAATCACAAAAATTTGATATACCAAATATCAGTAGGTAGTCCACATTTCAACTCTCAAGGTACTCTTAATTTTCAGAGAACAATGATTAACCAGTTCATGTAAATCATTGCCAACAAGTTAAACTTATACCATTGGAGGATGAAAACTAACCACTACTAAAAAAAAATCTACAAAAATAAAGGTATTATTTCATCTTACCTATTCTGGCCTTAGAGACTCTTCTGGAGAATTAAATTTATAGTCTAAATTCCATTTTTCTTCCAATCAAAGGTCAGTAGTTAGATTAAAAAATATGTCTTGGGGAATCATGGCTTTCTTTGGGGAGAAGGGAAAAAAGTTCTACTGGAGCAAACATATGGCAAATTTAAATTCATCAATGCTTAGCAATTCTGATTTCTTTTGAAAAGCCAGATAATTGAGTCAGTGCATGTTTTGTCAACATGTAAAGTTTTAAGGTAAATCTTTGTTTCTTAGGATTAATGAACCTAAACCAAGATAAAAACTTTTTGTGGTAATATAATCTAATATGATATCCATGGAGGTGTCCTACTCAGATCTTTAATAGTCTCTGTACAGATCCAAAGAGGACTAAACTCCTAGCCAATGAAAGTTCTCTTACCCAAGACAGGGAAATAAGGAATAAAGACATAGAAGTGAGTTTCTCTGATCACTGGGGCTCCTCAGATTTCTCTGAACACTTGGAGCCTGCAAAAGTATTCCATTTAATGTATCAAGAACTAGCCCCTTACTTGGAGAGATACTATAGGCTAATAGGCATCCTCCTTAGGAGTTGTCCCAGACTAATTATAGTTAAATTTCAGTATAACTAGGCTGGCAACATGCTAATTCTGATATAGGAGAAAAAAGATTACAACCCAAAGGAGCTGCAAAATTAGCTACTGTGTAAGAACAGGATCCAAGGGAGTATCCCTGATATTAATATCATCCCAAGCAACATCATGGTTATTAACTAACTCATTATCTTCCTTTTAGTGAGCCCCCTTGGCAGCTCCTCTGACCATGCTGATTTTTGCAGTTAAGCTGCACCACCTGGCCTCAATTGCTATTTTCAAGGGACTTGAAATACAAACTAAATAAGCAAGAATTCATTAATTTAGGGACACTTTTATGGAACACAAGATTTAACTCCCTGGCAAAGATGGTGGAGATTATGCAAACTAGCTGCTAGGGTAGCTCTTTAAAACCTGGAGAAAGTGAAGGCTCATATTGAGTAAGGTTGAAGTGTGTGAGTTATCTTGGCTGATGGTAGATAAAGGAATAAAAAGGCTCAGGGGCATGTTCATAAAATGATTATACAACATGAGGGTGGAGAACCCTGAAGCTGAGAGTCACAAATTTCTATAAATATCAGCAAGGTCAGAGAATGGTAAAGGGGACTTTACTGAGAGGGAGTTGATGAGTTAGTTAACAGGACATGACATTGCAAGGGCAAAACTGAGAGAAAATGAAGATGTATTCAATATCTATAATCAGAAGAGCACAAGAATGGAGGAGCAGGAATGTAAAGTTGGTTTTTCCAATAAAAACTTCTGATCTCTTTCTCAGTTTCCAGATATGAACCAATTTTCAGATCTAGAAATCATTGACTTAAATGGGTGTGTACTAGAGGTGTGTTTCTCCAGCTCTTCCTTCAAAGGGCCTGTGGATATTTGCTCAGGCGATTATTGTATACCATGTGAAGGAAAACAACCAAATATTTGAGGACTGTGGGATATAGTCATAATTACTATTTATGCCTAGAAACCTAAAGTGCAACCAAGGTCCCATACTTGAGTGTAAGTATGCAGAGGCCAGGTATTAAATGAACTATTAGCTAACCTTTCATGCTTATTCGATCTATTCCTGAGTGTTATAATTGGAACTGATACCTTACTGTGAGTAACCTCTATATGGGTCCTTTGCCTAGAAGTCAAGAATCTATAATAGAGGGAAAAGCCAAATGAAAACCTTTGAAATTGTTCACTTTCAGCCAAGAGAGTAAATAAAAATAACAATGCATGTCACGAGGGTGTGGGGGCAGAGATAGTAATGGTGAAGAATAGTGCAATCTTTGAAGTTCTAAAGGATTCAGACTCAGTGGGCCCAGTTATAATTCCATTCAATTCACCAGTACGTCCTCTGCCAAAATCTGATGGAACTTGGTGATCACTGCAACTCAAATGAACAGTAAACAAAATTGCAGTTGCCATGCTGGCCATGTTTATAGTTGCTATAGATTAATAATGTCTCAGATGCATGAACTATATCTGTTGATTTGGCAAAATAACATGTATTTTTATCCTAGTCAATAAAGAAAATCCAAGTCAGCTCATATCTACCTGGATTATATAATAATATTTATTTACAGTTTTGCCCCAGGCCTATGTTAAGCCTCCTTTCCTCTGTCATGATATAATCCAAAGTGCTCTAGGCAGTCTGGAAGTCCCATGGAATATCACATTGATCCATTATATCAATAGCATCATGTTGATCAAGCCAGATAAACATGAGGTTTCTAGTCTGCTGGAGGCTTTGGTAAACTACATGCACTTCAGAGAGTGGCAGATAAACCTTTTGAAGATTGAAAGATCTGCAACTTCTGTAAAATGTTTAAGGATCCATTAGACAGAACATAACAAAAAATTTCTCTCCAAATTAAAACTTTGCTACACTTTACATCGCCTGCTGCAAAGGAGCTATAGTGTATAAGACTCTTTACATTTTGCAGATAATATATTTTACAACCAATAATACTGCAACTGCCCCTATTCTCTGTGACTTGGAAGTCTGCCTGGCATCAGTGTAGTCAATAACAAGAAAGGGTTCTACTCTAAGTTAGGGGTACAATGCAAATAGCTTTCCACTCTTGGGCTACATGATTCATAGACCTTATATTGTTAGAGGCATTGTTATTGGGAAATGATCCAGTGTGAAATGTATGGCCAGACCCAGTGGAAGAACCATAATATAGGTAAGTAGAGCTCTGGAACAGGCCATTTCATGTATAGTAGAGTACTGTACCTTTCAAGAAACAGCTCATAGTATGTTAGTGGTCTCTGCTAGAAACAAATGCTTGACTCTGGGTTACTAAGTGCCCATTCATTTGGAACTGCTCATCATGAGTTGGGTTCTATTGGACCTACCAAATCATAAAGACAGATTATCTCAGCACTGGTACACCAAAAGACGTAAATAGTACATACAGTATCAAGCCCAAAAGACTACAGGACATGAATATAAACAAGTAGTCCACATTTCCATGAAAATCCAATGACATAAAAAAGGGTCCTTAGCTCACACACATAGCCACAAAGAAAGATGTGGTTTCCATTTAACTACCTGAATGAAGAAGAAAAATCTTGAGCTATACTTACGAATTTGTCAGGTCAGTAGGTACAAGTAAGCTGAAAAATGGATGGTAGCTATATTATAGTGACAAGGTTTGACTTGAGAGATAATACTGATGTAAAATTTAACAGTAAACAGAGTTTCAAGAAATTCAGTGATCATCCACTTCTGCGGAAGGTAAAATGGTATGAAAATGTATACAGATTTCTGGGCAGTGGCTAGTCTTATGGACAGATTCTGGAATAAAAATGACTAGAAGATCTGAGAAGAGGTCTAGAATCATGTTAATGGACATATGGAATTGGACAAGAAGTGAGTGCATTTTTGTATTATATGTTAACGACCACTAGAACACATCCACAATGAAAGGCACACTGAAAAACCAAGAATATAAAATGAATTAGATAATTGGTATTGATTAGCCTTTGTCATTATCCATAATAGAATGATGGGCACATTAAATGGAATGGCCACAGTGGCAGAAATAGAGCCTATATTTGGCCCAAAAGCATAGACTCCCACTTACCGAGGTCAATCTAGCTATTGCCTCATGTGAATGTTTATTCTGGCAGTAGTGCTGATCATTACTGGTTCTTTGGTATGATACTATTCCTTAAGGAGAATAACCAGCCATTTGATTGGAAGTTGATATCTTTGGGCCTCTCCTCCACTGGAAGAGCCAGGGGCTTATCCTTATAGGGACAATAAATTTTCTGGGTATGGGATTCCTTTCCTTATCTGCAGAGCCTCATTTAGCAACACTGAATGGGGCCTTACCAAGTATCTGACCCACTGCCTTAGAATCTCATTGAATTTAGCAACCAAGTAAGGGACACACTTCACAATAATGGAGGTGCCGAGTGGGAACATGACCTTGTGATCTAATAGTTGTATCACATGACACACTATCAAGAAACAATCAGTCTGATAAATCAGTATAATGGCTTACCGGAGATAGAGCTAAGTGCTAGGGAGAGATTATACTCAAGTACTGAAGAAAATACTCACAAAAGAGAGGTTACTATCTAGGATACACTATATATGTACACTAAACAGAGCCTTAGTGTGCATGCCCAAAAGAAGGATACACAGTTCTGGTAACCAAAATGTGAAGATAGAATTGCCCCACTTACCATTCCTACCTATGACCTACTGCTGAAGAACTCTGGGCTCTTGTCCCTGAAACTTTGGGCTCTGAATTGTTAGGAGGCTTGGTTTTCATAAAGGCCGCACTCTCGCCAGGGGACATAGCAAGGTTCCCACTGAAATTTATATTACAGCTGCCATCTGGGCACTTCAAATTCTTTGAATCCAGAGACCAGAAAGTAAGAAAAAGAGTCACTATGTTGGCAGGAATAATTTACTGTAATCAGCAGGAGGAGCCTGCTGTTTTGACACAATGGAGGCCAGAAAGAACCCCAGTGATTCACCTGTGTACTATTTGATTCTCTCTTGCCTAATTGTTGCAATAGGTAGACGAATGTAGCATATTATCTAAGACTCAGAGAAATCATGAATAAACATTTGGGTCATATTATAAGGAAAGTAACCAAGATCTACAAAGGTGACAGCTCTGAGTAGGGTGATTTAGAATAAACAGTGGAGAAGAAAGTGGGTGATTAACAGCAGTGGCCCAAAGACTAGCTCTAGTAGCATGCGGTATAATTCATCCAAGCAATTTCTCTCTTCTAAGTTCCTCCTCAGAAGAAGCTCACAAGAAACCTGAAGAAATCAGTCACCAAAACAGAGTACAGAATGGACTGATACGGTTCAAGGGGTAGGCTACAGAGGCTATTGAGGTGTGCCGCTCAGATTTTTCGAGTGAGAAACTGTTTTGAGAACTACAGATAACAGCCTCCAACTTTAATTCTTTCTGAATTCATTAGAACATTGAGGACACTTTCTTTCTGGGCTCATCCAAGCCAACAATGTCTGAGCGTGGCAGAGGTACTAGAGGTACTATAATTTTCGTGTGAAGTGTTTTCTACTATCCATTCACCCTTTCTTCCTTCCCCTTCTTCTTTCACAGCTATCAGATAGGTACTGAAAGCTTTCCTTGCCAATCCCTGATTCTTCTCCCCTTCAACTTTCCTAAGCATTGCCATTAATAAATCCTGTTCATGTTCAATTCTTTCTATGCTTCTGCTTCCTAGAGGACCCAACATGGCACACTAATTCTACAAATCTACTAACTTTTGCACCCATAGGAGATTAAATAAGATCAATTGTGCAAAAAGCACTATAGTTTAATTATAGCCAATCCATTTAAAGTTATGTTTATTGAGTACCTACTATGTGACATGTATCTATCTATATCTATCTATATCTATCTAATCTATATCTATCTAATCTATATCTATATCTAATCTATATCTATATCCATATCTATATCTATGATGTCTATCTTATATCACTGACCATTGTCTCATATATACACACATAAGTAAATGAGATGTGATTCCTATCTTCAAGAAACATAGAGACTACCTGAAGAGACAAACGTGCAAAATAACTATAATCTCATTCATGCAGTGATAAACTCATGTCTTAACGGAAATATATCAAAGTGCTTTGGGAGGAGAGAAGTTTAAAACACTTGTAACTGATAACCTCTGGGAGGATTTTCTAGTGAAAGCTTCTAATCCTGAACCATTTGTGATACATTGTATTTTCCAAAAATGGCCATAAGAGCATTTTTAGTCTCACACAATCTTTCAGAAGCTTGCCACTCTATCAAGAGATAGAGTGTATTTTGTCTCCCTTGAATCTGTTAAGGTCTTTGAAACTGCCATGGTGAATAGAATGCAGTGTAACTTTGTAATTTTAGGTCATAAAAGGCAATGCATTTTTCATCTCAGGATAGATGAACCAATATGTAATAAATCCTGCTACCTTAAAGATTTCATGTTGGAGAGACACAAATAGAGACTACACAGGGATAGAGAGAAATGCTCAAGGAGGCTGTGTTGTTTGAGGCTTCCCAGGCCAGGCCCCAGACATGTGAGTGAGCAAGTCATCACATGATCAGCAAGTAGTCTTCCTGGTGCCCCAGGGGCAGCAGCCACTAGTTTTCCTTTTCAAGGACCTTCCAAATTGCCGAATAATGACTAAAACAAATGTCATTTTAATCCATTAATATTTGATGTATTTTTATAGCTTCAATTACAAGTAAATATCAACAGTTTTTTAAATGATTGATAAGTAGAGGTATGTGTTTGTGAGTGTGCATATATTATCTGTTCATCATTTGTTCATTAAGAAGATTTTCATACATTAATTGTATGAAGTCTTTATTTCTAAAATATAATATTGGTATTATTCAAGATTTTTAGTTTCAAATGAAAAAAAAACTTTCTGGAACTGAAGCTAAAATGGAATTTACCAATCCATAGAAACAGAATGGTTAGGGATTTAAAAGGTCAAGATGGAGCTAAATTCAAATGCTCAAACGATGTTTTAAGAATCTCCCATTCTATCTTTAAACTCTAGTCTTCTTTTTATTTCACCCATTTTCAACCAGACTCTATTTTTGTGGTACTAAAGATGACCCTAGACAGCTCTGAATTCCATAATCCACACAGTTAGTTACACTATCAAACTCATACTATTTCTTAGAAAATAGTTCTAGCGCAGTTCCTGACGATGATTCACTGGCTTTACTGGAGAACTATGTTCATCTATAAATGGATATGTATGGTCTTGGAAATGAATTAGTCTCATGCCCTGTCTCCTAGGTTTGCATCACTGGGTAAGTCTCATCAACAAAGGCAGATTCACTGAAGAATTTTTTTAAGTCATTTATTACAAATGTCTGTTTTATTGTTGGCCTTTTTATTCTAGACATTTCATTTTTTATGAATAGTTCCCCATTGTCATGCAATCAAAAGTATTGGTCTTTCCTTATTTTTCTTTTCTTCAATAATTTCTAATGCCTCCACTCCATATGCTTAATAATTTATTTTCTTTTAATTTTATAGTTTTTTATATGTATTATATTCTAATTACATTAAATTTGAGATTATGTGATCTGAGCATCTAAATTGATTTATTTCTCCAAATGCCAGCATTTTATCTGAACATCATTTATTAGATAATCCTTCCTTCCTCTGTTAATTTGTAAATTGCCTTGTCATAAATTAAGTTTATATGCATACTATATATACTAAGGATTACTTGGGGCTATGAATTATGTTGAGTTGTTGGCTATATTTTTATCAGTAGCACATTTCCATGATTTCTTTATCTTCTCATTGTAATTTATTATTTAAGAGTATCCCTGATTCTTCAAATTTAAATGACCTATCTTTGTGTCATGCCATAGCCAATTGTTCAAATCAACCCTCAGAAATATATTTGCTGTAATGAATTGTATCAGACTTCTTCTGGAATGAATTACACTTACTTCGTAACAGTTTTATTATAGTAAAACAGGTGCACTGTAAATTTTACATGCAAAAAAGGTAAAATTTGGCAAATATTGACATACATGTATTTCTGTGAAATATAACCTCAATAAAGATAATAAACATATTCATAACCCCCAAAAGTTTCCTCATGCACCATTTCAATCTTTCCTTTCAACACTTTTCCACATTTCTCCTCATATATGCAGCAGTCTGTTTTCTCTTAATGTATATTAGCTTGCATTTATAAGATTTTATATAAATAGAATCCTATAATATATATTTATTTTCACCTGGATTCTTTCACTCAGCATAATTATTTTTAAGTTCAGTAATGTTGCATTAATAGCCCATTTCTTTATATTGCCAAATAGTATTCATTTGTCAGATCTCCCTCAATTTGTTTACCCATTCATCTATTTTTGGACATTTGGGTTGTTTCCAGGTTGAAACTATTACAGAAAAAGCGGCCTCTATAAACATCTGTAAAAAGAGTCTTTGTGTAGATATAAGTTTTTATTTCTCTATGATAATTAGAATGGCTTGGTCTTATAGTAGATGTGTGATTATTATTATTATTTTTTTTTAGTGTCTAGTTGTTTTTTAATCTTAGATTGAAAACGAAGAGTCAGTGTTACCCTAGAGTACTTTCATACAAATAATCAGCCATTATGAGTCAGATGAGCAAGAAAAAAATTACGCAAACAAAATAATATCATGGGGGTCATAGAATTTGGAGCAAGAATGGTTCTTTGGGATCACAGATCCCCAAACCACCACTTTACAAAGTGAAAAAGAAATAAAACCTCAATATCTGGAAAGAGTGACTCCTCAAAGTCATGCAGAATCAGTACAATTTCCAATCCAGTGCTCTACTCAAGTCACAAAACTAAATCAACCCCACTTTAAAAATGGACCTGGGGCTTGCCATGTCCATTCCAGCAGAAGTGTCAACCAAGACAAAGAAGTCTTCTTTTCTAATGTATGCCAAAACATTTACTCCTTGCTTTGGATATGACTTGATTCATCCAACCTGATGCCTAATCTCCTTCTAGTCCTAGTCTGTCATTTTAAATTACAAATTCCTGCTTTAACCTCCAGATGATCAAATTTTCTAATGGTTACTTTTAGAAATGCTTATTCTTAAGTACATTTTCCCACTATAACGTTCCTAAAATCATCAGAAATAACTCTCTAGGGCTCGTCACAAATAAACGATTTACATTTTGCTCCATAGTATGTCTATATATGCTTTAGTATCAAATATCCTAAATATCTCCAGGAAAGATTTTTCTGTTTTCTGCTTAATAGATAAAATTTTCTTATGTTGAACATAATTTTTGAAATTTGGGCTGAAAAAAATGAAGCGAACCATCAATATTAGATTCAATATCCAGATAGTTTTTCTCTTTTCTCTTGATATCATATTTCAAGAGTTCACACTTACATAAATAAGAGGATACAAATTTTAATAGTTTTGCTTTGCTTTATAAAGTATAAGTATGAGAGAAGACTGGAACATTGTCAAGGTATTAATTACACAGTATATTATTTTGTATGGTATTTTGAATACTATATTTTTATACTGAGTGGTTGTTTCCTGTGTAAATTGGTGAACTGCAAGGTTTTGTGAACTACTTGTCTCTTTCCTTCACAGTTTCAGGGAAATACTTCTCAAAATTGTGCTCTTCAATAGATCTGTGATTGCCGATCTATTTATTTTACCACTAACATTGACTTTTTTTTCAGTTGTACTTCATTAAATTTTACGCAGGAAAACATGCTAAAGTGTTGTTTTTTTTTTTTTTTTAATTTTGTCATTTCATATTTGTAGCAAAATTTAACAGAAGGCATAGAGGATTTCTCACATACTTTCTGCTCCCTGCCCCCAGCATAGCCTTTCCCATTATTAACAGCCCCAACCAGAGCAGAACATTTGTTACAACTGGTGAACCTATATGGACACATCATTATCAACCTAAAGTTCGCAGTTTACATTAGAATTTTTGATGTTGCACATTTTCTGAGTTTGGACAAATGTATAATGACACATATCTACCGTTATAGTATTTTCACTGCCCTAAATATCCTCAGTGCTCTGCCTATTCATTCTTCCTTTCCTCCTAATCCTGGGTAACTACTGATCATTTTACTGTCTCCAGAGTCTTGCCTTTTATAGAATGAGTCTTGCCTTTTATAGAATGTCATATATTGGAAATCACACAGTATGTAGACTTTTCAAACTGGTTTATTTCATTTAGAATATACAATTTTAAGTTTCCTCCATGTCTTTTCATAGTTTGATAGCTCATTTCATTTCAGTGCTGAATAATATTCCTTTGTATAGATGCTCCACAGTTTATTCATCTACTGAAGCACATCTTGGTTGCTTCCAAGTTTGGACAATTATGAATAAAGCTGCTATAAACATCCATGTGTAGGTTTTTGTGTAGACAATGTATAACTTTTTATGCAAATGCAAAATGTTTCCCATAGTGCATATTTTTACATTTCCTACCACCATTGTATTAGCATTCCAGTTTCCTCATGTCTCAACCAATAGTATGGTTGATTCGTTTTAATTTTAGATATTCCAATAGATTTGTTATCCAAATCTAATTTGACATCCAGATATCACTTTTATCATTTTTTTCATTGAGTTTTTGG
>NW_011888793.1:9739560-9748161 GCF_000151845.1 Pteropus vampyrus | reverse complement strand
CATGTCTTTTCATAGTTTGATAGCTCATTTCATTTCAGTGCTGAATAATATTCCTTTGTATAGATGCTCCACAGTTTATTCATCTACTGAAGCACATCTTGGTTGCTTCCAAGTTTGGACAATTATGAATAAAGCTGCTATAAACATCCATGTGTAGGTTTTTGTGTAGACAATGTATAACTTTTTATGCAAATGCAAAATGTTTCCCATAGTGCATATTTTTACATTTCCTACCACCATTGTATTAGCATTCCAGTTTCCTCATGTCTCAACCAATAGTATGGTTGATTCGTTTTAATTTTAGATATTCCAATAGATTTGTTATCCAAATCTAATTTGACATCCAGATATCACTTTTATCATTTTTTTCATTGAGTTTTTGGTTATTATTGATTTTTCAGAAATTTTGTATATTATAAATAAAGTCCTTTATCAGATACATGATTTGGAAATGTCTTCTATCATTTTGTAGATATTCCTTGTCTTTTCAGCCACTTACCGTCATAAAGTCAAAAGTGTCTTTTGATATCTAATTTATATACTTTTTTTCTCTTATGGAGTGTGTTTTTGATGTTGCATCTAAGAAATCTTTGTTACCTAATGTAACTGATATTTTCTCATTTTACTGCTGAGGTTCTATATTTTTAGGTATAGAAATGTCTATTATCCATTTATGAAATTCCATTTGAATTTATATATGATGAAAAGTATGCTTTGAAGTTCTTTATTGTTTGCACAAATACACTAAAAAATTCAGTAACAACTTTTTTTTAAAACTGAACACTTTATCATTATGATAAATCTAATTCATTGCTTATATTATTATTTGATCTGAAATCTACTTTATTTAATATTAATACAGTCACTCCAATGTTTTTATTAAATTACTGTGAGAATGACGTACGTTTTCGTATCCATTTTTTTAAAATCTGTTAGCGTATTTATACTTAACATGGGTTTCTAGTAGGTAGCATAAGAGTTGTCCCTTGCTTCTTGCTCCAATCTGACAACCTCTATTATTTATTGGGATGTTTGGACATTTATATTTAATGTTATTATGCATATGCTATTTATATGTTTCAGTTTAGGTCTACTATTTTGATATTGCTATTTTTAAATTGTTCTATATGTTTTTGTTTCCTTTCTCTCTTTTTCTGACTTCTTTGGATTAATTGAATATTTTGTATTTTATATAATTCCATCCCATTTCCTTTAGCTATCACTCATCAAATGCTGATGGCAAACTAACATGCATATGTTAATGTATTTATAAGGGAATATCTCCATTTTATTGTTCCTACAGAATATATAGTTGTTTCACCAATTTTTGCCTTTAAGAGTTACATATGATTATTTTATTTCTGTAGGTATAATCATCAAACTCTTTTTAATATAGCTACTCTGCTAGTTATCCAATTTAACAACTGATAATTTTTCTATAATGATATATCGTTCAAAGTCTTTCTTCTGGATCATCCAAGATCTTTAAAAGGAAATGCCCAAGAGGCCTGGTCAATATAACACAAGATCACAGTGAGAGAATATATTTAACTATCATCCACATGTAGTCATGCTATCTTCCGAACTAAATGTTAAAATCAATTGCACAGTGGAGTTCACAATTTTATTCTTTGGCCCTTTAATTTTACTAATTTCTGCATCCCCTACCAATAATTCACCTTGCCTGACATGCCATGTTCATTCCCTAAATTTTGCCGTTAGTTCCATCTATGAATCAGGTACAATTTTATTACCTAAAAGACTACTTCCAAATATTATTTTACTCTAAATTATTTTGACTTTGGGTGGTAAACACACAATGCAATATACATATGACATATTATTGAATTGTATACTTAAACCTATATATTTTTATTAATTAATTTCACCTCAATAAATTTAATGAAAAATAAATAAATTATTTTGAATTGTTTTAAAATCAGTTGAATTCTATTAAAGATCCAAGGCAAAACAAAACAATCTTAGTATTTAAATGTTAATTAAACTATAAAAAATTCCAATATTTTAGCTGGCTCAACAAGTCCATAAGACCCTCAAATGTACTCATGTAGTATTTTCTCTGTTTCCTAAACATCACTTTATAATTTACTATTAATTCAGCAAAAGCATAATATTAAGCACATGTTATAAGTCATGAGCTTTGCTACATGTCCTGGCAAATCATTTCATGCCAGAGTATTTCACAATTAGGTATGTCTCTATTATTCAGAAAAATTCATATTTATGCTCAATGTGTTTATTTGAACTACACACCTTATTAGGATAATGAGAGCTGAGATAAGCCTTACATTTTGAATGTTATGTGCCATTAGGTTGGCTCTGATTCCTGGAGACCCATGAATCAGTGATATTCATATTTTACTCTATATTTTTTCTATCAGTTATTTCTTGCAATTTCATGTTAAATCATTAAGACAGAAGCAAGATTCTATTCAGATTTCTACTGGTAAATTAATCAAGTTATGGTGACAGACACATAGACAACTTTAACATTATTATCTTAAGAAATGTCTATAAAAATTACAAATTTCATGAATTAAATATATAGATATGCTTATTATCATGACAGAATACAGAAAGAGAAGAATGATGATGTTTTAAAATTTTACTTTTATTTGCCTTGCAATTTTTTGTCAAACATTTAAAATTTTTTGTTCTTATTGAAATCATCAACATAAAATTAAATACAATAGGTGTTTTATTTGACTTAAAATATCTAAAATTTTATTCTAGTGTTATTCTCTATAATGAAATTATGACAATGAATAAATAGTTTAGAGGTTTTTATCAATTTGAGATTTTATATTACAAGAAAATAAATTGTGATTTCAAAACAAGTGCTTACAGTGATACTTTTTTATGACAGTTTCTAATTCTGTCTGCTTACTAGTAAGACATGGCATTGGTTGTATTATATTTTGCATAAGAGAAAGATATCACAATATGAAATCATCAACCATAGTAATTATAAGTCCACATACATAAAAATTCTAAGGGGAAAGTGCTTTAGACTCTGAAATTAGAGGCAATTATTTCATCTTTACTTTTGTTTCTGGAATAGATATATTATATACATATGTGTGTAAAAGCCTTTTTATTTTTCAAGGACAGATAAATAACATATAAATAACTGTCTAACACAATGGCTCATAGGAACAGAAATTCAATTAGTATGGTATAAGAATAGGAATACTCTATACAAGGTCTGGGACTCAACCCAAAAAATAAAAATACTATTCCACATCACTGATTTGAAGATTACTATTCTTAGTCAATAGAAGATAATTCAATATACTCTCAAATTTCAGTAGGGCCAAGAATGCAAAGAAGTTATCTATATAAAACCACTAGTGGGGACTGATGACCATTTAACTTAAATATCAAATTAAGATATCATCTGTGATTTAGTTATGAGAATGAATTTATCACTGCTGCTAAAGTATAGTTTATTGGGAGTTACAGAGTTCTTTGAAAAAAAAGAAGAAAGCACAAGGTTTGATATATACACACACTGTAGAGTGATCTATTGCAAATGATTGGAACACACTTCTGGCATCCTAACGTTTCTGTGCTGATGGGTTCTTCTGTTGTTCAATGTGTCTAAAGCAATAAAATCAGCTTGTAAGCTTTGCCTCGGCAGCTGAGCACTGCATGCATTCAGGTCATTATGGCAGTAGGGATGCTCAGTTGGGAAAATGGTATATAAATAACTGATAACATGAGCAGACTCTGATTAATCCTTACTGGTCACTGACTATTTTTAGGATCCCCTTGCATTTGAAAGGATTTATGCTTCTGAGGAATTGAATGTAAGAGTATGAATGCTAACTCCATTCTGAAAGTATAAAAAAAGTCCTTAGAAAATGATTATTTTAGAAATGAGTTCTAAAAATTCAAGAAGTTTTTTAATGTAACTTTACTCTATATTTTGATTACTACTGGTTGAGAATATGTTATAAAATTCCCCCCAAAATGTAAATTTCAGGAAAAGACAACAGTACTTTTGCATTAATATTATATACTAATTTTAGTGATATACTTTTGATGTATTCTCTGCAATTTCTTTTTATTTCATCACTTTTTAAAAATTTACTTCTACCTGGTTTACTCTCTCTCCCTCTCCCTCTCCTTCTCTTTCTCTTTCACATACACACACATACATGCACACACACACACACACACACGCACGCACACATACACACAACTCCCAGATATATAACATGTTTTCTCAAATAAGGTAGAACTCAAAGAAGTTTATACATATACATACATATACTCATGTCTTTGTTATTTGGGATAACAAATACATTGCATTTCAAGTTATACAAAGCAACACTGGTATGCTTCCAAAAACAATTAAATATTTTAGTTTTGTAAGAGAAATAAGCTTATTTAGTTAATCAATACCATACAATTTGATTTTAGCTATGATTGCATATTTTAAAGTTTCCATTATTCCATGGCCAACCATAAAACATCTGATGAAGTTATACCTGCCTATCATTTGTATGTTTTGCTGGAAAGATCTAATATTTGATAAATATTACCATAAAGTCTTTGAGATAGTTAATTTAGATTCATATATACACAACCACAAATATCATGGGTATATGTCCTAACAAAATTAACCATTATTTTCATTCCAGTAATGGTAGATTTATCAGTGCTTTTTTCTAGATAATCTTTAGATGACTAGCAATACTGACTGTTACTACTTCTCCTGATAGTAGCTACCAAGTTTTGAGCATCTACTATGAAAGAGATGCTATTCTAGATGTTCACAATTATAATTTTCCAACCTACTGTGAATGTTATGCAATATTATCCCTATTATACAAATATGAAGGACACTGCTGTTCAAGGGTAATAACTTGACCTACATCACTGAACTACCAAGCTAGGATGCTAGGACTGTAATGCAAGTGTGTGTGATTTCAAAGTCATGTTATTTTTTTACACTATTGCCATGGTACCTGAGGTGAATTTAATTTGGTTTTTATTTTAAAATATTTTTTATTGCAATCTATCTGAAACAGTCACAACTGCTCACCATTATTTTTTACCTTGAGTAAAATTAATTCCTGAAACTAGCCACAGCTATTTATAGTGAGCATTTGTGACTCACGTTGGCCAATAGGCACTTCAAAAATGAATGTGGAAAGATCCCTGAAAAAGTAACCACATTGCAGATTATAATGAATAGTGTTAATACACACCTGGGCTTATAAATATTATAAAGGAGTAATTAATTTTAATTTGTGTCTTCTAGCAAGTCTTTTAAGAGAAATAGGTCTTGACATATCAGTAAAACCTCAACATGGATGTGCAGACAAGAGAAGGAAGAAAAAAGACTTTAAGCAAAAGCACTGAATTTGAGAAACATTAAACTGAAAGCTGCAACGATGGACAGAGTGTAATTTTGCTTTCTGGAGATGGCATATATTTAGGATTTGTGTCTGTGCCTATTTTAAGATATAATAACAATAATACCACACCAGCGGCACAATTTCACTTTTACTTCTTTCTTCTTTCCAAAATAACTAAAGTTGAAGACTACTATAGATTACAAGAACCAAATATTTTGTCTGTCATAGTTTCATCTTTTGAAAAAATAAAGTGTAAGACTGATGTATGTTTGATGATATCTTGTTAAATTCAGAGAACAAACATTACTTTGAAAACATAAATGCTGCCACATTTCCTGCAGAAAGGGAATTCATGCATGCTTTCTGAACCAAACACATGTATTTTTATGAATATTATCTTATTTGCAGTTTAAGGAAGCTCAAAAATATTTCAAAAATGACAATTTCAATTGAGGGTATATTAACGTGGATAAATATGTGTAACTCATTTGGATAAATGTTTAAGGAAAAATTCTAGAGAATTCTGTTTTAAATAGTAAGAGAGGTAAGTCATTTATAATTGTTAAAAGATATAACTAAAGTAATGAAAAGATCCAAATAGAAATTCTGGAGCTGAAGAATACAATAAATGAAATAAAAATGCAATGTAGTGTGTCAACAACGGACAGAAGGCAGAATCTGAAAACTCAAATTATTTGAAATCATCCATATTACTCAAAAGGATCTATAGATCCATAACAATCCATATAAAAATTCCAATGGCATTATTCACAGAGGTGGGAAAAAAAATCCTAAAATGTATGTGGAACAACAACAATACCAACAAAAGACCCTGAATAGCCAAAGCAATCTTGAGGAGGATGAAGACAACTGAATGTCTCACACTTCCTGAATTCAGACTATATTACAAGGTAAGGTAAGCTATAGTAATCAAAACAGCATAAAAACAGACATATAGATCATACTAGAGCCCAGAAATAAATCCACACAGTGTAGTCCACTAATCTTCAACAAAAATACCAAGAATACCCAATGAAGAAAGAATAGTATATTTTGTAAATAATGTTGGGAAAGCTGAATATTCACAAACAAAAGGATAACATTGTACCCTTATGTTACACTATACGCAAAAATCAATGTAAAATGGGTTAAATTTAAATGTAAAACCTAAAAACATAAAACTTCTAGAAGTAAACATAGGGGATAATTTCCTTGACATTGGTCTTGGCAATTTGTTTTTGTTTTTGTTTTTTTTTGATTAGACACTAAAAGCACAGGCCAAAAAAGCAAAAAGAGATATGATAAGTGCGGTTACATCAAACTGAAAAGACAAAAGTCCTGCACAGCAAAGGAAACAATCGACAAGGTGAAAAGACAATCTATACAATTGGAGATGATATTTGTAAACTACATATCCAATAAGAAGTTACTATCCAAAATATCTAAAAAAACTCATAAAACTCAATAGCAAAAGAAAAAAAAATAATCTAGTTTTAAAAAGGGCAAGGATCTAAATAGACAATGACCAACAGTTTTCAAAAAGATACTCAAATATCACTATTCATCAGGAAAATGTAAATTAAAATCACAATAAGATATTACTTCATACCTCGTAGACAGCTATTAACAAAAATGATGCACACACATACACACACATGTGTATCATTTTTCTTTTTATACACCATTTTTGCCTTTTGCACCACCTTGGTTAAACTTGGGGGCCTTCTTGTTAGTTTAATTAGTTCGGGACCTTAAGGCCAATTTTTCCTTGTTTTCCCTTTTTTTTGGATTCAAAAGGAAAAAAACATTTAACTCACAGTAATGGAGAGTAGCAAAGAGTATAATGGTGGTTACTAGGGGTTGTGGGGTGGCAGAAAAGAGGAATTATTGGTCATAAGGGTAAAAACTTTCAATTATAAAATAAGTTCTAGAGACCTAATGTACAGTATGATGACTATAGCTGATAATTATATTGTATAGTTAAAATGTATTGAGTGTAGATCTCAAGTGTTCTTAGTGCAAACATACAAAAAATTGGTAACTATGTAAGGTGCTGATATGTTAATGAGCCTGATTGTATATAAAAATATATTGAATATCTTAAATATATATGTATATAATTTTTCTTGTTAATTACACTTCAATAAATCTGGAAAACCAAGAATATAATTAAGATTAACATGCAATAAATTTTGAGTGATGAGCACAATGCAATATACATATGTTGTACTATCAAATTATACACTTGAAACCTATATAATTTTATTAACCAATGTCACCTCAATAAATTTAATAAAAAGTGTAAAAAAGATTAATGCCATGGAACATACCAAGGAAACAGTACCTACAAAGTAATAAACAAAGAAAATAAAAAAGTAATTAGTGTGAAGATATATAGTGAAAATATTTGTCAGGATGTGCTTAGAATATCATCGTTACCCTGATATTAGAAAAAATATTGTAATTCAATTCTTTTTGCATTTCTGGTGCATGAAAGATTAAGAATCAACAGAATACTTCTGATTTTGTCCTGTTGTGACCAGCTTTCTAGAGTACCTGGAATCTTCCCACTTAATGCTTAAGCCTGATTTTCAAAACATTTTGAATTTAGTTTGTTTCTAGCAAGAGAATTTTGTTTGTATCTACCATTGAATTTGGAAAAAGAAAAACAAAAAACAAAAACAAAAACTTGTCAAGCTTATTAATTGTATGATGTTTTTTGCTTTGTATAATAACCTATACCTGTAGCTATTATATTGACTACTTTATCTGACTAAGACTGAGAAGTTTTTTACTGGACCCCTTACAGTTGCAGAATCATTGGGGTTATGCTTCCCCATACACCGATGTAAGCAAGGAAGCCTGTTTTCCTCAGGCTATATTTTAATTGTAAGGAAGCTTCTTTCCAGAAAGTATCTATCAAATTGTTCTCAGGTTAAGTGACCAAATTTGCTTAGGCTTGCCCTTTTGTAAATCAGTTACTGGCAAGGAGGGATGGGTTTATCAGGATTAGATTAGACTGTTCAGAGCCCATTAATCAATTCCCTTTGAGGCACATGGGTTGAGCTCATGAGGAAAGAATACATGAGTAAGTCAGGTTTCTCTTACAAAAGGAGGAGGTAGAATATGCACACTGGCAGGAAACAGTATGGATGCCACACAGACTCACTTTTTACCCTATCTAGTAAAAGTAAGTGAATAGTCTTATCTCAGA
>NW_011888793.1:9734900-9738235 GCF_000151845.1 Pteropus vampyrus | reverse complement strand
ACCTATAACTACCAAGAAACACTATTAATCAGTATGTTTCATGCCTGATCAGAGTTCAATATCCTAAAGATACTTTAGCAAAGAGACCAGTTCCAGAGTGCTGGAATTAAAATCAGCACAAACAAGAACCTAGATTTATTCTAGTAAAGTCCTTCAGCATATACTCACACCTTGGTCATTTCTCTTCTATACTCCAACAACAGTCTATAAATATATTTTTTTTAACTTTTAAAAAAATTAAAGTTTATTGGGGTAACATTGGTTAATACGATTATATAATTTTCAGGTGTACATTATAATTTGACATCTGTATATTCTACTGTGTGTTTACCACCCAAAGTCCAGTTTCCTTTGGCTATCATATATTTGATCTCCTTTACCCACTTCACCCTCACTCTACCCCCCATATAAGACCCCCTTTAAATCATTTGGGACTGTGCTAATGTTCTGACAGGAAAAAATGGTACACTCAGGTAGAGCAGTTAAGGAGAGTTTAATAAAAAGACTATTTTCAAATGATGGTTGATTCAACCGATACAGGATGTTGCTGTTCCCCAGTACTAGAAACAATGGTAAATATTAGTAGCTCTAGGTCAGAGAAGCCAAGAAAATAATAGCTTTTGCAAATAGGAGCAAGTAACTCTGTGGAAAGGGTAACTGATGGAAAATCCAAGAGCTGCGTACTTCAGAAAAGGGACACAGCAAACTAATGGTGATGGATAGCAAGAGAGCTCTGCTTGTACTCTCTTCTCCAACTCTTGATATTCTGCCAGAAGTCAAAGAAGATCGCTGAAACAGTCTATACTGTGAAGACTTCTGAAACACAGAGCAGGTGGAAAAGGTGGAGAACGCATCAGGAGAGGCAAAAGGAGAATATCCAGCATAGTGCCAGGGTAAGGTAAAAGCCTGGCTCTTATCTCATGAATTCTCACAAATTCACAGTATTTTGTAGAATATAATTTATACTTAGACTCCCTCAGGGATTGAAACTCAAAATTGCAAGACATAACAACATGAAAGCACGTAAATTTTATAGTCAGAATCATATTTTTTTCTGCTTTCCTAGGGTGGCATTCCATCTTGCAGGCAATGATAAATTGGATGAGAGAAGGCCTCTGGCACAGAAGGGAATTACCAAAAACATAAAACACATTGTGTTACTATACCAAGGTATCATTTACCACTGCAGTAATGAAGGCTTTGATTTCTATGATCGCATTTTAAATGATATTAAATATTTATATCTTTAATGTTTTGATATTTATATGTTTATCAAAATTTAGACTAAAGTTTTTCTATAATTGAACAAATAAGGATATTCAGGTTAACCACTCTTCCAAAGTCACACGTATTTTGATTGCTGAGCTATACCTAGAATCCACACCAAGTTCTCTGATTTAGTTTTCATTCTACCATAAAAGTTGATGACATAATTCATTTATTTGATGCAGTATGATAAATAGGCAGACAAAAATTGCCCATATCATTTCTTCTAAATTTCATCATGACACTAGAGCACAAATATTAGGAAAAATACTTCCAAAAATGACACATTAAAAAAAAATGAACTCATCCTCAATTAGACAACATAATAGGGTGTACCACATTGTGATTATCTGTATGTAGGGCTAATGTTAAAAGTCAGAAGATTGACTATTTTAGCTACATTCCAAATGCTACAAATTAAAATATGTTGCATGATTACCATTTCATTTTTATACATTGGATTTATATAGAAATTATAGATGAAATGAGATAGTGCCTACATAAAAATCTATACTAGGTTTATTTTGAAATTAATGTTTATAATCTATCACCTATAAGTATTATTTCCTAGAAAAGATCTGAGCAGTCAACTATAGTACTAAAATAAATTTCCATGGGTTAAGTTGTAATTACATAGTCCCAAAGCTGAATTATTGGGTGTGATGACTAATTTTATATGTCAGCTTGACTAGGCCATGGTACCCAGATATTTGGTCAAACCTTATTCTAGATGTTTTTGTGAAGGTATTTTTTTCAGATGGGGTTAACATTTAAATCAATAGATTTTGAGTAAAGTACATTATTCTGCATAACTCGGGTAGGCTTCATCCAATCAGTTTGAAGGCCTTAATAGAAAAATGACTGACCTCTCCTGAGGAAAAGGAAATTCTGCCAGTAGACTGCCTTTGAATTTTAATTGCAGCATCAACTTTTGTCTTGGTTTCTAGCCTGACAGCCTAACCTGCAGATTTTGGGATTTTGGACTTGTGAGCCTCTACAATAATGTGAGCCAATTCCTTATAATCTCTCTTTCTCTCTCATATAATTTCATATAACCCAGAAAATCTACTTTAAGGATATACCCCCCCCCAAATTAAAACCAGAAACTCAAAACAAATGCTTATATACCAATGTTCATTGCAGCATTATTTACAATAGCCAAAATGTGGAAAAAACCGTGTCAACAGACTAATGGATAAACAAAATATGATATATACAAACGATGAAATATTATACAGCCATAAAAGGAATAAAATTCTGACACATGGATGAACTTTAAAAACATTATGCTCAGTGAAGTAAGCCAGAAATAAAACGGTAAATACTGTGACTCCTCAAAATTGTCAAAGTCATGAAAAATAAAGAAAAATAAAGAGAAATTGTCTTTAACCACAGGAGACAAAGGAAACATGACAACTTAATGCACTGTGGTATCCTGAAGGGATGCTGGAACAGAAAAAAGACGTTAGTGAAAAAATGATTGAAATTCAAATAAAATCTGGAGTTCAGTTCATAGTACTAATATGGATTTCTTAAGTTTTAGCAACTGATTTATAGTCATGTAAGATGTTAACATTAAAGGAAATTGGGTATCAGGGATGTGGGAATTCTCAGTGCTTTTTTTTGCAATATCTTTGCAAAAATAAAATTGGGCAGCCAATTTTATTCTTGTAAAAATGTAATATTAAATTATTCTAAAATTAAAAGTCCGTTAAAAACACATAGGAAGAAATAAATCAAATAATGGGCTCATACTCAAAGTAAATGCTTAATAAGTATGCAAAACAAAATAAAAACAATTGCAAACCATCAAACCAAGAGATTCATTTTTTAATAGCTAGCCAGTAAAAAAGCCTCTGCTTGAATTTAGGAAAAGCTCACTCTGTAATCTCTATAGAGAACCAGCAGTTCATCTTCTCAGCTGCTAGCACTGAAGGACTACTCTTCCTACACTCTGAAAAGAGCATCCATGGAACTGTGTCTCCTGCAGATATTACATAAAGATGGATACCTACATTATAGCTCAATTTGTTTTCGGATTTATCACTGACTAGAAAAAATTCTCAGCA
>NW_011888793.1:9732041-9734850 GCF_000151845.1 Pteropus vampyrus | reverse complement strand
AAAAAAAATGAACTCATCCTCAATTAGACAACATAATAGGGTGTACCACATTGTGATTATCTGTATGTAGGGCTAATGTTAAAAGTCAGAAGATTGACTATTTTAGCTACATTCCAAATGCTACAAATTAAAATATGTTGCATGATTACCATTTCATTTTTATACATTGGATTTATATAGAAATTATAGATGAAATGAGATAGTGCCTACATAAAAATCTATACTAGGTTTATTTTGAAATTAATGTTTATAATCTATCACCTATAAGTATTATTTCCTAGAAAAGATCTGAGCAGTCAACTATAGTACTAAAATAAATTTCCATGGGTTAAGTTGTAATTACATAGTCCCAAAGCTGAATTATTGGGTGTGATGACTAATTTTATATGTCAGCTTGACTAGGCCATGGTACCCAGATATTTGGTCAAACCTTATTCTAGATGTTTTTGTGAAGGTATTTTTTTCAGATGGGGTTAACATTTAAATCAATAGATTTTGAGTAAAGTACATTATTCTGCATAACTCGGGTAGGCTTCATCCAATCAGTTTGAAGGCCTTAATAGAAAAATGACTGACCTCTCCTGAGGAAAAGGAAATTCTGCCAGTAGACTGCCTTTGAATTTTAATTGCAGCATCAACTTTTGTCTTGGTTTCTAGCCTGACAGCCTAACCTGCAGATTTTGGGATTTTGGACTTGTGAGCCTCTACAATAATGTGAGCCAATTCCTTATAATCTCTCTTTCTCTCTCATATAATTTCATATAACCCAGAAAATCTACTTTAAGGATATACCCCCCCCCAAATTAAAACCAGAAACTCAAAACAAATGCTTATATACCAATGTTCATTGCAGCATTATTTACAATAGCCAAAATGTGGAAAAAACCGTGTCAACAGACTAATGGATAAACAAAATATGATATATACAAACGATGAAATATTATACAGCCATAAAAGGAATAAAATTCTGACACATGGATGAACTTTAAAAACATTATGCTCAGTGAAGTAAGCCAGAAATAAAACGGTAAATACTGTGACTCCTCAAAATTGTCAAAGTCATGAAAAATAAAGAAAAATAAAGAGAAATTGTCTTTAACCACAGGAGACAAAGGAAACATGACAACTTAATGCACTGTGGTATCCTGAAGGGATGCTGGAACAGAAAAAAGACGTTAGTGAAAAAATGATTGAAATTCAAATAAAATCTGGAGTTCAGTTCATAGTACTAATATGGATTTCTTAAGTTTTAGCAACTGATTTATAGTCATGTAAGATGTTAACATTAAAGGAAATTGGGTATCAGGGATGTGGGAATTCTCAGTGCTTTTTTTTGCAATATCTTTGCAAAAATAAAATTGGGCAGCCAATTTTATTCTTGTAAAAATGTAATATTAAATTATTCTAAAATTAAAAGTCCGTTAAAAACACATAGGAAGAAATAAATCAAATAATGGGCTCATACTCAAAGTAAATGCTTAATAAGTATGCAAAACAAAATAAAAACAATTGCAAACCATCAAACCAAAAGATTCATTTTTTAATAGCTAGCCAGTAAAAAAGCCTCTGCTTGAATTTAGGAAAAGCTCACTCTGTAATCTCTATAGAGAACCAGCAGTTCATCTTCTCAGCTGCTAGCACTGAAGGACTACTCTTCCTACACTCTGAAAAGAGCATCCATGGAACTGTGTCTCCTGCAGATATTACATAAAGATGGATACCTACATTATAGCTCAATTTGTTTTCGGATTTATCACTGACTAGAAAAAATTCTCAGCATTTTATGTTCATTAACTCGTTTAATCCTTTTAATAATCCCCACAGTAGACAATGTTACCATCTTCACAGTACAGATAAATAAATCAGGGCACCAAGATTAAGAAATGTGTCCGAGATTACTCTGTTGTAAATTGCAGAGTAATTCCTGGAATTCAAATCCAGGAAATCTGGCTTCAAGGTTCATCATGTTAATTGCTAAACTACAACATCCTGTACATTGAATATATGGTCGTAGATGCAGCCAATTGTGCCATTAAATTCATAGTCTCCCTCATACAAATTTTCTAAGTATCCTGAAATTAAATGTAAAATATAAGCTTTTTATTTCTGCATATTTTCTCATAAAATTTTCTCACTAAACTTTCTCACCAAATCTCTGCTAGATGCTTTTTCTTATTCCACAGTATCCCCTATGCAGACTGAATTGTAAGTATAATAATATAACTTTATTACAAAAAAATCTTAGTTTTAATACATGAAGGGTTGAGTTTTAAAAATTCAATGCCCTCTTCAGTATGTTTTCAACTTTCCTGCCCAGGTTCTTTGTTAACTACTGTTGGCTGTTCCAGTTCTTCTTGGTAAATGGACCAATGAAATTTTTATTCATTGATTCCTACACATTTCACATTCTTTCAGGCTTCTCACTCAGCTAACTCTCTTCACTCTTCTCATCTTCAATTCTTTTCTATCAACTCTCTTCCCTTCTACTCTAGAAAAATTTTTGCTTATGCTTTAATATATGCCCCAAATAAAACTGTGAAGTCTTTTATTTTTCCAAACAAATTATTATTTCTTCCCCAGTGCTTCTACTGTATTATTCACATTTAACATGTACTATTAAACATTTCTGATAGTCACAACACCAAAATAATAATGAGATATCCATGATCTTACAACCTATTGCAAGAGACAAAACATTATTAACATAATAGAAGCCACCTTCTTCTCAGAGGCAGCTACTATATTAATATTGGCATTTGTTGTCCTTATATATACCCATATATTTTTACTATATTTGTATATCCCTAAT
>NW_011888793.1:9717468-9731476 GCF_000151845.1 Pteropus vampyrus | reverse complement strand
AATTTTTTCCTTCTGTGACCTGCCTATTAATTTTTCTTTTTCAGTTTTTATTGGGTTGTTTTTCCTTTTCTTAATATTTTTGGAATATTTTAAAAATAGTTTTTACATTAACATTTTACATGGTCTGCATGTATTTTATCAGCCATTGAGTATCACTTCCTTCTTAAATGTTGGATTTTGTTATCCACATTGTTTTAAAAATAATATAATCAAATGTATAAATCTGTTATAACTTAACTTATTGTTTAGAATTTTCTGTTTAAGAAGTCTTTCCACATATTTTACCTTTTAAAATAATTCGTACCATATCATTTTCGCTGTGATTAGTTTATTAGACTTTTTAATTTAAGTTTATTTTTTTCCAGTAGTCTGTGATATCCTAAAAGTCAGAGGCCATGTAATATTCATTTTTCTACCCTGGCATTTATGATGTCCAGCAAATGTTCGAAGAGTGAAAGCCACGAGCTCCTCCTGGGTGTTAATGCAATTTTTTTGGCATCTTTCTCATGTGATAACCACTATGCTAAGTTCTTACAATTATGTTACCAATCAAGGCACAAATTTCCATTGTGCCTCTGATTTTGATATGCTTGGTTAAATCACAGGATAGTCTACAGAGGAGAAGTAAGATATATTTACTAGAAATAGTGCACATGGCTTCCCCCGCTTAGTTTAATTATTGCAATTTCAAGGAGTGGAATCGTGCTGTGGAGAATACTTTTTAGAAATCTGCTTTTATTTTTCTATTCTTAAGTATATGGTTGGGAATTCATGAGTCATAATATTTATAAGTCTTGGTGTATATGTTTTTTTTCTTGTTTTCTATTAAATGGTGTTTAAAATATATTGTATGTTAGCTGATGCATATAAATATTTAGATTTTATAATAATGCTGTGGTTTAAATTAAACTTGTTCCAAATAATTCTGACCTTCATGTGAACAAACTGTCCAGTATTCTTCTTTCTATACCAACTTATACAAATTATACTTAACACTAATTTGGCTTCTGGAATGTACTGGACAGTTTGAATAATATAAATTACATATAGCATATAGTAGAGATATTCACATTGTACAATTTAGAATGTAAAGATATTCAAATTTCTACATACAAAGCAATCAAATTCTGATATACTAACTATTATGACCTTCCCCTTTATTTGGGAAATATTTGGAACATTCTGTGCTCACTCTCCTCAGATAAAGTATGAGTAGGCAATTAGAGTCAAATGGTTGGCTTTTGAATTTTGAAAGCTAACGTCTAGGCATCTGTAAGAAAAATAATTATGGATCAGAAAATAAAAAGAGTTAGTTTTTCCTAACTTTAAATAATAGCTCAAATTAGTCTGACGAGGAGAAGGAAGAGTGTAATGTAACAAGAATAATAGAATAGATACCAGTACGGATATTGGAATACAAGATCTGTGGCTTGCAAGGCATACTGCAGTGAACTTAAAGGGTCTACAACGCTACACTAAGTCATTCAGATACATGCCACAAAGAATGGGAAGGCACTGGATAATATAAACATAGGAGTAGCAGGATTAAGTTTGCATTCTACAATAATTTACATGAATAAAGTGTGAAAGATAAAAGAGGAAGCAGTTGGAACCTTGAAACTGGGAGCACAAAGAAGTCTATTACCAGATCTTAAGGAGAAATAGAAACTGAACAATTAATATACAATGGGAAAAGGGAAGAATAAACTCTAGAGTGGTTTTCCCAGATAAATTGAGAGGGCTTAATAAGAATTGTAATAATAACTAATATTTATGCAGTGGTTACAATATGCTAAGCAGTGGTTAGACAATGGTGGCTAGTGAATGTTTAACAACCAGGTCTCTGGAATCAGGGGTGGAGTGGGGAGGGCCCTGATATGTAGTTTGTCAATTTTTGTGGTGTAAATACTCCACAAAGTTGGTATGGCTGATTTAAACCTAATAATGAAATGTCACTCAATAGAAGTTGGGTAGAGATGTGTAAAATCGACTCTAACAAGCTGCTATTAGGTAGCTCCAGATTGTCACTAGAAATTTTTACATGTGTTAACTTCTTTTAATCCTCATAGCATCTCCTTTTAAGTAAGGGTTTCTTAACCTCCATACTATTGACATTTAGAACTAGATAATTCTTTGCTGCGGGGGGCTGTTCTGTGAATTGTAGAATGTTTATTATTACACTTGGCCTCTACTCCATGGATGCCAGTAAAACACCCTGCACAGACTCCAGGTGTGACAAACATGTCTCTGGTCATTGTCAGATGATCTCTGGGGAAAAAGATCAACTCCAATTGAAAACCATTGCTTTAAGACATAACTTATAATTTTCTTTTTCTTCTCTTCCTCCTCTTCCTCCTAATTCTTTGTCCTCTACTTTTTATTTTTGCAAATAAAAAAAAATTAAAACAGAAAAAGTTACATACTTAAAAATCGGTAGATTCAATATTGTAACACAGATAGTCTGCCTCTGAAGTAGATAGATGAATGAACAGACAGGTAGATAGATGGAGATATAGACAAAGATGTAGACATAGACTATATGATCTCAATACTGTAATTACTGGATGGCAAACCATAATGAATCAAGCAGTCCTTATTTTGATTCCAATATTGCATGAATAGTAATATCATCTTTGGTTTAATTGTTTCCCCTTGTAGTATGAGAAGAAAAATATATTAAAAATATTGAATGGTCTACTGCCATGCCAACCTGAACAAGCCCAATCCCGTCTGATCTCGGAAGCTAAGCAAGGATGGGCCTGATTAGTACTTGGATGGGAGGCCACCTAGGAAGACGAGGTGCTGTAGGCGTAAAAAATAAAAAAAAGGGATCGTAAGTTGATAAAGTCCTTGCAATCTGTGAGGTCAACCAAGGGTCGCCTTGCCTAAAAAAATATATGTATTGAATAATTAACATTATTTTGAGACAATTTTGTTGTGATTATTAATATAATTTTATCAGTAAAATGTCTTTATTCTTTTTTCCTGCCTATAGTCTTTATCTCTGTAACTTAGTTTATTCTTCATGTAAAATGGGATAGTAATATATCTACATAAAGTATTGCTATGCAAAAAGTGAAATAAGACAGAGAAAGATAAATACTATATGCATCACTTATATATGGAATCTAAAAAGGCTGAACTCAGGAGTATGAGGCAAAATGGTGCAGATGATAGAAGCTTCCTACATTCCTTCTTGCAACTACATCAAAGGTGTGATAGAAACACGGGCAAACAGCAAGCAGAGTTGCCTGAGGATCTAGAGGAACAGAAACGCTACAACTAGGGAGAAGAAAAAGACATCACCCTGAAATGGTAAAAGGTAAGAGGGAGCAAAGACTGGAATCTTCTTGGTCCCCAGTAGCCGAGTGGCACAGAGGCTGCAGCAGAGGCAGTTGGCAGCTGCAGATTCTTCTTAAAGAGGCTGTGTCCACAAGCTGACTTTTGCATTCCTGCTCGCTCTGAATACCAGCGCAGTGTCAGCTCCTCCGAGGGCAGCAGGGTTTTTCAGGAGTTGCCAGAGCAAGGGCCAGAGGCAAGGCTTTCTCCCAGGCAGAAGGGCTGGCGGTATCCATTGTTCCTCTGTTGAGCCCTCCCCACACCCAGTTAGCGAACTCAGCTGCCTCCATCAAACTGGAGGTCATCAAACTGGATAATAAAGGCGCTCTGCCCAGAGGAGTCCCTGAAACTCCACCTACCCCAACTCACTCAGCAAGTCTGGTGCTCCTCACTGAACAGTGCCAAGTCTCACACTGATGGCAACTGACCTCAGTTTCTGGAGTGGCTTCTTGAGGCAGCTATAAGCACAGTATCTGTGGTTTGCTTGCTGAATCTTAACAGGTGGCCCCAGAGGGGCACAAGATGGAGCTAAACTTAGCTTGCAGCTGAACCTCTCTCAGGGCCGTGCCACTGGACACCTACTACACAAAGCCATGCTAATAAGACTGGGAGGTTTAAGAGCTTTGATTAGTACACAGAAACAGACATGGAAAGGCAGCCAAAATGGGAAGACAAAGGAGGAGAAACCATATGAAAGAACAGAACATAAATCAAGGAAAAATGGAGTCAAGCAATCTACCGGATGCAGAGTTCAAAACACTGATTATAAAGATGCTCAATTAAATTAAGGGAAGTGTAGATGAACTCAGAGAGAACTTTAACAGAGATAAAAAATGTAAAAATCTAAATGAAAATTATAAAAAAATTCTTCAGAAATGAAGAATACATTATCTGAAATGAAGAGTATATTAGAGGGAATCAACAGAGTAGAAGAAGAAGAAGATTAAAACACTATATAGAGGGTGAGGAAGCCAAGGACACTCAATCAGAATGACAAAATAAAAGTAACCAAGAATATGAAATATAATAACAATTTAAGGAGCCTATGGGACAAAAATTAAAGGTAACAACATCTGTGTCATAGGGATACCTGAAGAGGGAGAACAAGAAGTTGACTATGTATTTGAAGAAATAATGCTGGAAAACTTCCCTAACCTGGTGAAGGAAATAGACATATAACCCTAGGAAGCTCGAAGAGTCTCCAAAACCAGGAACCCAAAAAGGCCCACACCAAGACACATCATAATTAAAATACCAAAAGTTAAATACAAAAAGAGAACCTTAAAAACAGCAAGAGAAAAGCAATTAGTTACCTACAAGGGAGCTCCGACAAGACTGGCAGCCAATTTTTCAAAAGAAACTTTGCAGGACAGAGGGTTTGGCTCAAAATATTCAGTGTTGAAAACTCAGAATCTACAGCCAAGAATATCCAGCAAAGCTATCATTTAGAGTCGAAAGACAGATAAAGAGCTTCCCAGACAAAAATAAGCTCAAGGAATTTATCAGCACCAAGCCAGTATTACAGGAATCGTGGGAGGGATTTCTTTGAGAAGAATAACCATGTTTCAAAAACATGAATAATGAATGGTAATAACTGCGTATTTATCAAGTATCTCAAATGGAAAAGAAGTTGCTCCAACCACAAGATAGGTGGCTGAATGGATAAGTAAACAAGACCCCTACAGATGCTGTCTGTAAGAGATTCACTTCAGATTAAAAGACATACAGACTAAAAGAAAGAGGATGTAAAAAGATATTGCCTTGATGGACCTAGAGGGGATTGTACTAAATAAAGTAAGTCAGATAGAGAAAGAAAAATACCACTGACTTTATGTACATGTGCAATCTAAAGAACAAAATAAACAACAATAAAAATGGAAACAAACATATATACAGAGAATATTTTGAAGGCTACTAGGCCATGAGAAAAGGGTTGGGGGGGTTGTGAAAAAAGGTAAAGGGATTAAGAAGTACAAATGGATAGATACAAAATAGCCATGGAGATATAAAGTGTAGCATAAGGAAAATAGGTAATAATGTTGTAATAAATATGTAAGGCAGAAGAGGGGTACTAGATTTAGTGGGATGATCACTTTGTGAGTTATACAGATCTCTGATCACTGTGCTATACAACTGAAACTAATATATTATTGTATGCCAACTAGAAGTAAAAAAATTCATTGAATTCTACAATATAAATATGAGCAACTAATTGCCTATTATACTTCAATAAAGATGGGGGGAAATAAAAAAGAAAAAAAATTAAAAGCCGAACTCTGAGACACAAAGACTATAGAATGGTGATTAACAAGGAATAGGGGTGGGAGAAAAGTAGAGATGTTGGTTAAAGAAAAAAACACCCAGTTATAAGATGAATAAGTTCTGGGGATCTAATGACAGTATAGTGATTACAATTAATGATACTGTATTATATACTTAAAAGGTGCTAAGAGAATAATCTTAAATATTCTCACCACAAAAATAAGGATAATTATGTGATGTAATTCAAGTGTTAGCTAACACTGTAGTGGTGATCATTTTGCAATATGCAAGTATATCAAATAAATAGGCTGTATACCTTACATTTACATAATGTTACATGTCAATTATATCTCAATAAAATGGGGGAAAAAGTTGTTATGAGGATTAACTAACAAAAATACTCTGGTTAGAATAGTGCTTGGCAGATATTTAGTTATGAATGTCTTAGTTTAAAAAGTAAATAAATAAAAACAATAAAAAGTAACAATGATTTACATATTTTTAGTTTTATCAAATGCTAAGAAAGATCCAGGTATATATTTAGAGAATTACAGAATTCTAGGTCTAGAAGATAACTTACAAGACCTTGCTCTAACCACATCATGACTGTAAATGTTTAAGATATGTAATGTCTAATATGTATAATGTGTTATATATCTTATAAGAAATATAACGTTATATATGTATGCATGAAAGATTACTAATTTAAAACAACCGATAGATTATCAGATGAAGAAGAGGATGAAATGGAACGAGGAAAAGAATGAGAAGAAAAAGAAAAGAGAAAAAAATATTTGTAATACTTGTCTACTTCAGAAATTCTTTCTCAAAAGAACAATGAGCATGAGAATCGACTGACGAAATATTCTAAACATGTGTGCTAATACATGGTTTAACTGTCAATAAATAGAAAAGTCTTAAAAAATTAGTACACATAATAGTTTTATATGTCCCTTTTAATTTTTTAAATATTTATTGTGCCTTGATTGATAAAGGTGATTAAATGCAATGCTCTCTAATTTTTCCAAAGAAGTTAAGGAGAAATTAGATGGAAAGTACAAATACCGAGCCCAACTACAAAATAATACTGTAAAGAGTTGCCATTAAAGGCAAGTGCTTCAGCCCCTTCTGGCCCCCAGATCTACTGATATTATTTCCATTAAACTTAAAATTTCAAAAAGTTTTGTTATATTTTTGGTTTGTTTTTGAATATGTGAAGAAAACACTTTTGGTTCATTTTAATATGAACATTTCAAATATATTTTGTATAGCCTTTCCTATCTTTCTAACAAATTATCATATTTGAATACTGTAGTCTCCTGAGCCTGGTGAGTTAGGAAAAACAGGAATGTCAAACCAATTTCTAAAAAACAAACAAGCAAACAAATAAAAACTGAGACTCGGATAGTCTTACATTAAAACTTTAGTACGCACAGTATGTAGCTGCCAGAGCTGGTAGAAACGTGAACAACTTGAATGAAAATAAGCTTTCCACTTTAAATTTACTAATCTCTGATATATGTCATAATAATTTTCAAAACTTGTAAGCTTTCAATAATTAAACTGAATATTTTCCCATGTTTCCACTTTTGTAATACTCACTCAGCAGATATCAAATGCTACATGCTAGACTTTGTTTTAGGTACAGGGGATACAGTGAAGAATAAGCCCTAATCCTCTCCTTTAGTGAAACTCATACAGAGCTGGAAAAGCAGATAACAACAAAATAAAGAGATAAATTATAATTTAAAATTGTGTTTTCTGAAGAAAAGTCAAAAAGGGTAAAGTAGTAGGGTATTTTAAGATACAAAGTATCATGATGTAAAATGACTCCCAGAATTTGAACGTTGACAGTTTCTTTCCATTTTGAAATTTTTATCTAATCATAAACAAATTAAATTATCAGTACCTTTATTTGTAAAGCTCTACTCTTACCCTAGGTCACTGGTCAATTAAATTAACTGTTCTTATTTTGTTATCTTTTAATATATCATTTATATTGGTGTCTTAATGTATCATTTATATTGGTGTCAGTAATGTTAATCGTCTATTTTGCAGTCTAAATCTCTAATGCTTGTATTATAACCCACAAAGTTAGAATTTTAAAAGCAGGGAAAATCTAAACAAATTTCAAAGTAAGTAGGGATTAAGGAATCATATTTTTCTGATCAGGACCATTTAGTCCTAAAGAGAACTGAATTTCTCAAAATCGGAGGTGATTTGGAAACCCAGCTTATTTATTTTCTATCTTATTACTCTTTTTTATTCTTTGTGTAGGAAATATATGCCTAACACATAATTACAACAGGCTGTCATCTACGTCATGTTATTTTAAAGGGAAATGTTAGAAACTTCACATCCCTCAAAATCACCTCATATGCTGGAGCCCCCTAAGAGCCCTGCAATTCATAAACAGTTCATAAACATTCCTTCAAACATTATTTATTATTCACCCATTATTTATGAATTAAGGTTATCACATGCTTTCTGAGGTCAGGATTTAATAGTGTGAAAAATAAGGAATTTTATCACCATATGGATGAGGAATGATGAGTAGCATTATAGAAAACTCAAAAACCAAATGTTGCTGGTTTTATAATTTGGCCTAATAAACACAACCATGGGAGTAGAGAGGTTCTCTAAAACCCTGAATTGTTTTCCATAAGGAAGGATGTGGAGGTCATATCCTATGAGATCTCTTTAAAAAGTTTCTAACTGCTAACTGAGCTTCTCCCCAATATAACCCTAATGTTTATGTTTTGTTTTCTCTGTATACCTTATATCATATTTTTCTTTCTAATCTCAAAAAAAAAAAAGAGAAGAGAAGAGAAGAGAAAAAGAAAAACCATGCTCTTTAAATATATTTTAGGAAAATTTTTGGAAATAATTGTTCTATTGAACAAAAAATATCATAATCAAGGGGTAAATGGTTCAGGGAAATAATAATGAAAAAGAAGAATTATATGAGAGAGGGTGAGTATTTAGAAGAATGATTGCTGAATATATCTAATATAAAATGATCATTTCAAAACAAATATGGATTCTGTAGAATCATATACTGTCAGTATAGATGTGTATAATTATGTTAAAATAAAATATTTCTTACTCTTAAGGTATGTATTTGCCCCTCAGAAATTCCTGATCCTCAAATTCCAAAATAAAATTTTAGCTTTATTTTTAGTCTCCCCCCTCACCACCTCCTTACTGATCCCTGGTTCATTTAGCAAATAATTTTAAAATTGAGGAATTTCTGCTAATGTCCAGAGAACTGGCTACCTTGCACAGAAGAACTAAATGGGGAAATCTCAGTATGGATTAAAGACAGGAAAAAAGGAGGTCTTAGGATGCAGACTTTTGATAATAAAAAACTCAAGATGATTCAGAAAAGCTCTATGCATGGATGAGGACAATGGGATTAGAAAGCTAAAGTAGTACCCTAGTAATCGGCTAGGTACAGAAATCCCCATAAAACATACTATCAGAGATTTAATACGAGAACTGCCTTTACTCACCAAAATGAATTTTTCCCACATATTCATTATGTTAATGTAAATAACCCTTATAAATAGTTTCATGAACATGGATCTGAAAATTGGAATTATTCAACCTCCAGGGATAATCCTATTATTCTTGGAATCATCACTAATATTTTGCAAAAAATAAAAGGTTTCCTAATATAGTGAGTGCTAACAAATTAAAAGATTATTAGCATTATAAATTATAAAAACAATATACACTCAAAAAGTACTTTTTTTTTCTAGAGAATGAGTGGAATTTGGATCATCTTTATATTTAACTCTCAGCTACACTATTAAAACATAAGACATGGAAGAGAAACCCTTTGAAATTGATTTAGGCTTCCTTAATTGAGTATTTATTTTACTAACTTTAAGAATGCACTGCCCAAGATATACATATTGATACTTTCAGTACAAAAAACTATAGTAAACAACACCCTTGTTATCTGTATTTTTCCTATAATAAATGTCTTAGCCTGAGTCCCATACAAAATAAATAGATGTGAAGCAAAAGTGTATCTGCTAACAGTTAACTGAGTAGTACAATCCCAAGGAAGCAAGAGTGAGGGATGTAAAGGGATGTAAGCAAGGAAGGAAGGAAAGTAAGTGCAAGAGGGTTGTTTTCCTAAGCTAATCTCAGCTTCCAAACAAACTCAGTTAATTATTCAGTTTCACAGGGCATCTTCATAGCAGCCCCATGAATTATTGTGTCTGAGAACAGCCTATGGGGGGCAGTGAGTGGTAGAGAAACATTTGTCATATATCTGATCATGCAGAATGTGTTTCTCCTTCCCCTTCCCCTTATACGCCCTCAGTGCTAAAGATAGCACTTCCACAATGTCCTGTCACCAGTCCCCTCCAGGTGACTGATGCAGAAGCCAGAGCCTGCTGGATACTCTCTGCCAATGCACAGTCACCTCGGTTTGTACTTCGTCACTCTATGCTGCCCTTAAGGCTTAGGGATCTGTAGGGACAGCAAGAGCAGTTACCCAGCTTCACAAAGTTCTGCTAGAGCCACACCAGGATGTGGAGTAGCACATGAAATGATTTCTGTAGAGACCTTAACTTTTCCTACAGCAGCAAAAAATGTTTCAGTCCTCCTATAAAAAAAACAAAATGTGTGTATGTTTATGTGGTGTGTGTGTGTATATACATATATATTTCTTTTTCTTTCACATTTCAATGATCAGAAAAGTCTTCCTGAGGGTTCTTCCAGAGATCTTTATGATTTGCAATCCAAACTTCAAAATCAAATGCAAAATCATTCCTCGTCTTACATCACCTTTACATCTAACCTCATGCTTTTTTTTCTTTGATCTTTGTTTTGTACTGGGGCTTAACATCATTCTTCATTCCTTTCTTTAATCCTTTCAACCTTAAACATTTTTTTCTTACCATTATCTACTCTTGAAAAAAACAGTTTTGATTATTATAATGATCTAAACTCTCCTATATCTTTGTCTTATCGGTTTAACAATTCCTCCAAAGATTTTAAATAATTTAAAAGCAGTATACAAGAATATTTATTATTTGGTGTTTTCTTGCTCTATAAAATTTTCTTCAGCTCATCATTATTATCTTTTGGGATGTACTAAAAGCAATAATCAATCAGTTGAAAAACCCAGGATTATAATAAATTCTAGGAGACATTCATTGTTTTTAAAAAAGTCATTAATTTTAAAAGGAGTAACTGTGCCTAATTTGTTTAACTTTCTTCCATGGTAAAGTGAAAGGCCAGAAAGATGAAAGGGACAATCTTTAGCCTACTCTCTCAAATATTCTCTTAAATATTGTTTGAATGCAGTAACAGTTGGAGGAAAATATTTATCATCAGGCTAGAAAAATATGGTGACTATCATGCTAAAATAGTGGGTAAACAAATTAGTTCCCCAGTTTATTTTCAAACAGAAAGAAAAAAATAAAACAATCCAAGTTTCCTGAATTAAGATAGTGAGGCAAAGATATTATACTCTATCTTATGAGAGGGAAAAAAACATACAGAGAAAAAGAAACACAAATAGCAACTTTGGTGAAACTAAGAGACAGCTATGCACAAAGACTGAAAGTAACTGGGCAATGATAAATGATTTTGTAGAAATAAGGAAGGTAAGTTGGTGCATGCAGAAGAAAATACTCCCAAGCAGTCAGTTGATAAAACTCATGTAGCTCTTCTAAATTGCAGAAGTTGGAGAGATGAGTAAGAAAAAATGGGTGTGGGGGAAAGGAAGGGCTGAAAAACAGAATAGTATGAGCAGCTGTTTAAAGAGTAATTAGACCTAAAGACCAATTCTATACAATTCTATTCAGTTCTGAAGGAAACAAGTATGTTCTCCAGGTCAGATGACTTAGGAATCCTGTCACAGAGAAGGGCTAGAATACTGTCGCAAATAAAAATACTCCCACACTGTCAATGTGCTTCACTTAGTCCTAGAACTCTAGGTGTCAGACACTTACATTCCAGGCAGGTGATTGTAGAATTGTTCTCTGGAAAAATTAACTGAACTTAGAAATTATCTGCTCCACAGAAAAAAACACAAATCCTTTTTGAATGTATAATCGAAAGGCTCCCAATTATTGGTAATTCCGTAGGAAAACCCCAAAATTGATAAAAATCCATTTGTGCTGCTTTAGAAATTAAAATCATAATTCAATTTTAGATTAAGAGTCTGTCATCTATTGAAGTAGAGTAGTCAGAAAAAAAAAAGAAAAAAAGCGAAGCAACCTTACAGCTCGTTTCTTTAGTTGGTACTCTTCACCTACATTTTTTCTTTTTAAACTAACCTTTATTTTGAAACAATTATGCTGACTTGGCCTAGCAATATTAACTATCAAGTTTATGGTGCCTCTGGCAAGTAGGGGTTGGCTAAGTATAATCTTCCAAGATATTCAGTCAATTCTTAAATTAAGGACTTCATTCAAATATGATGCATAAGGATGCATCAGACATTTGTGCAGAGATTGCAGCATGAAAGGAAAGAGCCCTAACAAAGAGAATTAAACAGGTTTAGAAAAGGTAGAGAAAATGCAATGGACAGAAGAAAACTCCAAAATAGTTATAATAAATTGCATTAAAAAATGGAAAACAAGAATTATTTAAATGCTGAAATAAAAAGAAATTAGTAAAGGTGTTAGAAGATAAAATTGAGGAAATTTACCAGATTGATTTCCAGAATGAAAGCAAAGGAAATCTCATGACAGCCAAACAGGCGCCCTGTGAACTTCTCGAATTGCAACAAAGACATGCAGGGTTAACGTGCTTCAGAAAAGAGCAAACATACTGGACAAACTTCTTAATCAGCTTTGAATGAATGAAATTAGATATAATGTAGAATTTGCAATGTTAATAGATAATGAGGGATAATTTAATAATGAGTTTAAAGAAAACCAAGTCCATAAAAAAAGAAAATTTTCAATACCAAGGATAACAGAAAGTTGCACAAGAAAAGAAATTTAATCATAATACACTTCTTGGACGGGCAGTGAGAATTATTCATGAAGACATAAAATAAACCACATTTACAAATAACTTACAAGTATTATTGAGCCAAGAAACTGTGATTCAGTTATTTTAGGAGTATGGTTAGATGGTAGAAAGAGTGATGTAAGGTTGTAAAATATTTTACTTATTGTAAGTCAGTCTAAAGTTGATAAAAAAATCTAGACAGGTTTTATCAGTTTCTCCCCAACTTAATATTCTGTGCTCTGTGTACCATGCAGCAACAAACAACTCAAAACTATATAGGTTAGAGCCAACTCATTTGAAATAGTCAGAAAGTATTATGAAAGTGAAAGGAGAAAAAACTCAGCAAGTATTATCAAAAGGAAATATAAGGGGAACTATTAGAAGGTAGATCTTGAAGAATTAGTACGATCTGGTGGAACAAAAATGAGAATAATTCCAGGCCAAGGCAAACTATAAGATTGTAGACATGGAATCATAAAAGAGTAAGTGTAAATGGGAGCATACAGGAGAATACAAGAGTAGTACTCTGGATAATGTGAGGTTTTAGAATTCAGAAAAGAGGAAATATTCATATTTTCACAAATGGCAATCTCCTCTCCTTTTAAAAGGTGTATATATCTATTTATCTATATCTTTATCTAGATATATCACAATTTCTTCAATCATTCATCCACTGAGGAACACTTAGGTTGTTCCTATATGCCTTGGCTATTATGAATAATGCTGCAATAAACATGGGAGCACCCATATATCTTTGAGCTAGTAATTTCATTTTCTAAGGGTATATATAAACTTGTAGGACTCTATGTTAGGTGAAATAAGCCAGGTCCAAAAAAAAATATTGCATGACCCCACTCATATATAGAATCTTAAAAAGTTGAACACATAGCAGCAGAGAGTAAAAAGATGGTTTCCGTCTACAGCCATGCTACCCTGAACACGCCCAATCCCGACCGATCTCCGAAGCTAAGCAGGATCGAGCCTGGTTAGTACTTGGACGGGAAACCACATAGGAAGATCAGGTGCTGTAGGCATTGAAAAAAAAAAAAATAGTTTCCAACGGTGGAAAGGTGCAGAAAATGGGGGGCGGGGGAGGATGTTTATCAAAGGGTGCAAAGTTGCAGTTATGAAAAATGAATAAGTCTAGAGATCTAATATACAGCATGATGATGATAGTGAATAATCCTGTATTGAATACCAGATATTTGCTAAGATTATAGACTTCGGGTGCTCACCACACATACACACATATACACACACACACACATATACACACAAACACAAATGATAACTATGTGAGGGGAATATGTTAATTAGTTTGATTGTAGTAATAATTTCATTATGTAAATGTTTATCAAATCATCATGTAGCACATATGAAATATAATTTGTATTCAAATCAAATTTTAAAAAGAACAGAGAACTTT
>NW_011888793.1:9715680-9717418 GCF_000151845.1 Pteropus vampyrus | reverse complement strand
ATCAAAGGGTGCAAAGTTGCAGTTATGAAAAATGAATAAGTCTAGAGATCTAATATACAGCATGATGATGATAGTGAATAATCCTGTATTGAATACCAGATATTTGCTAAGATTATAGACTTCGTGTGCTCACCACACACACACACACATACACACACACACACACATATACACACAAACACAAATGATAACTATGTGAGGGGAATATGTTAATTAGTTTGATTGTAGTAATAATTTCATTATGTAAATGTTTATCAAATCATCATGTAGCACATATGAAATATAATTTGTATTCAAATCAAATTTTAAAAAGAACAGAGAACTTTTGTACATTTTGAAGACATAACTAAATAGTCTAGGAAAATTAATCTGACAATAATAAACAGGGAGTTTGAAAAAAATCAGAGTCTAGAGACTAAGATATCAGTACCTTTTAGTAGTCTGACTATGAAGAGATAAAATCTCATAGTAAAATTAGAAGAGTGAAGATGAAGAAGAAAGAAGGGATGATATACATTTCAGAAGTTGAAAAGATGTAGCACCTGAAGAAAAAAACAAGTAAATGATGACTTTCTAGTTTCAAACCGAGGCGAATTAAAGAATGGGAATGCAGCCAACAGAAACAGAAATATGGAGAAAGATGTGTTTATTGAGGAAAAAAATACTTTTCATTTGAGACATACTGAGTTTTAAGGAATGATTAGCTAGCTCCCAAGTAGAAAGCAAAGTGATGCAGCTTATAATTTAATTGGAGTAAAAGGCAGAGATTCAAACTACATAGGTCATAGTGTAGAAATGAAAGCTTAGAATGTGAGAATGGATAATTCTATGAAGGGAGAAAAGACTACTTCGAGTTGAGTTTTGACAATAACCACTATTAGGATTTAAGAGAAGGTAAGGTGGATTAGAGAAGAAATTGAATTACCTAAGAAATACCATCTACATAGAACTAATGAATGTCAATATGAATAGCTCCTGCAGTGCCACATTTTTATAGGCAAGTACAGTTTTAAAAGTTAAAGAATAAAAATTAAATTAAAAAAGAGAAATGTCACTTCATCAAAAACAAATGTTGACATTTTAATTAGCAGACATGCCTTTCCTCTCCTAACTTAAGTCCTGCATATCACATTGTAACAGTGAATTGAATGTGGGCTGTTTGTGATCCTGAGATTGAATATTCAATATGGTTGGCCAAAAGAAGTCTATGTGGTAAATTGTTAGTTATCATTGCTTAATATCGTGGTAACTTGAAACCATACATCTTATAAGGAAATTCAGAAATCTAAGAAGCTTTATTTTGCCTGCCTAAAATGCGAGCAATCATTATCATTGTGTATTTGTAACATATTTATAGATTATTATAGGAAAAATGTTTTCTGCTTTTCCACATTTCTTTATACATAGATATTTGCTAATTCTTTTTTTTGTTTGTTCTGTTTGTTTCTGGGTTCATTTCCCTCAGTGCTTTTATTTTACTTTATTTTATTATTTTTAATCATATTATTTCTATTAATTTTATTCATTAGTTAATGTCCAAGGAATATTTAGTTCACTGAAAAGTATTCTGCTATGTATATTTCTGCAAAAATAAAAAATATTCAGAATCAGAATGAACATTTTTGATTTTTTTCCTTAACAATTTTTTATCATTTATTTTGTGGCAAACACTTTCTAAGTGCTTTATGTAAACTAACTTATTTAATGCACGAGACAATATTATGACGTAGGCACTGCT
>NW_011888793.1:9710218-9714520 GCF_000151845.1 Pteropus vampyrus | reverse complement strand
AGGACTTCAACATATGAATTTTGAGGATACATAATTCAATCTATAACACATTATTAAATTAGTAAAATTGAGAACTACTAAACACTGACTGAATGCATGTGTCAACAATTGATACATTAAGAAGGAAGATCTGATAAATTACCAATGCCTTATTATATTTCGAATACCAAACTTAAGTGTTATTAATCATTGCTAAATGTAACTCTAGTCTAAACTAAGTCTAAAAAACGAATTTACTTTCAAGTATTTCTATGCAATTAAAGCCCTGAAGGGAATATTTAGTACATCCTCTGAGTTTTAATTCCAGATTATTTTAGTAGGATTTGTCAATAAAAAACTTTTACAAGTCCTTCCCCTCACCCCCTTTTCTCTGTTAGGGAAATTCTTTAATTTTCTGTATGAGTATTGAGAAGAATTTAAGTGCCTTTTTAGTACATATTTTTTTCTTTGTGAACTTCCTGGTCAGACTACCTCTTTTCCCTCTGGTTAAGTAACTTTTATATAAGAAAAATATTAATTTCAACTACTTCTGTGTCTATTGTAGTCTGAAAAAATAAAGATCACACAGCCCTCTTTAGTCTCCATTTGGATCTATTCTCCAGTCAAAGGATTCTCCGGCAGTTTGCCCAGTTCTCTTTTACTTTCCTTCTCCACTGCTTCAGACACATGGGAGCAATAGTTTTCATTCTGAGTGTTGTATTTCAGGCAACCTGCCACTTATAAATGAAATAGCTAGAACAGTTACATTTTAAAGAAATAGTTTCTTAATATTTTCTAAAATGTCTTAAATTCTATCTCAATAGAACTATTTTTAAACATAAATGTAAACTTTGCCACTGAAAATACAATGACGATTTTAGTCAAGGTTAGATAAACAAGACTTCCTGAAAAAGGGAGCAAATATACATATTTTCATAATGACAAAACACTCAAAGTTACCTACAAGGACAGACACCCACAATTATTTTGAAAAATATAATCTATTCTAAAATTGAAGAATAGTTATACCTCACTCCATAATTTTGATATACTAATTTATTATGTATGTGTGTGTGCACACAATGAGATATAGAGAAAAGAGGTGTCAGCAATGTGAATACCACCTTTACACTTTTTACTCAGTTGCACTGATATAGCACTTAGCTTGAAAAATTGTTAAAAGACTTCTATTATTATCTATACTTATGATAAGGGTGGACATACGGCTGGCCATTTGGAAGGTGTGCTCCCAAAACTCATCTTGGTAGAGGTAAGTTTAGAAGATAAAAAGTAAATATATGCATTATAATTTATTTCATATCCAAAAACAGTTGTGCAAGAAGATGAAGGAAGATGTCCTTAGCCACAGACAGGTCAGGACTTCTTTTGCGACTGTGGATCGACAGAACTGTATGTAAAATGATGAACTACATCACCAAACAGCAAGTTGTTTTTCTCTAGCCCATTTTTTTTTTAAATTAAGTTTGTTGAGGTAACATTGGTTAATACAATTATATAATTTTCAGGTGTACATTATAATTTGACATTTGTATATTCTTTTGTGTGTTTACCACTCAAAGTTCAGTTTCCTTCAGCTACCATATATTTGACCTCCTATACCCCATCTACTTCCCCACTCCTCCCTTACCCGCTACCCTCTGTAACCACTAGTCTGTAATCCATGTCCATGAGTCTCTGTTTGTTTGTCCTGTTCATTTGTTGCTTTTATCTAGCCCAATTTTTAAAGACATTTTATTGTTTGTTCTGATAAGGGTCACTAATCTTTAGTGATCCTTATCTGATCACAATAAAATACTTTCAGTTAAGCACATTCAGAGAAAAAGCCACCAGAAATCACATCCACATTGTGACTATCACTGCCACCATGACTAAATAAAGAATATGTCATCAAAATATATATATTTTCTGATGGTAAAGGAAAGATCCAGAAGTATCTCAGATGAACAAATTGAAGGGATCAATTCTGCATAGAGGAGTTTAGCTGAGTCTGCTGAATGCAGTGAGTTCTAGATTCTGAAAACAATACAAAGACAATAGAAATAGTCTTGAACAACTCTAGAGGTAAATCATGGGAAAGCCCTGTGTTTCATATTTCTAGGTCTTATCCTAATCTAGTAATGAAATTGTATTTGAATATAAGAATCTTCATCTTCATAAGTTTTTATTTTTGATAAGTTGGTTTTAGTCAAATTATTATAGCCTTGGCACCTTTTGGGAGTAGTGTTTTAAATTTGTTGTTTGCCACTCACTGTGGGTAACAAAATAAATTTAGTTAGTAATCACTGTATGCATAAATATACATTTAAGGAGTATGTGTGTGTATGTGTAATGTCATGATGTAAAAAGTTTTTTAATGTGCCACAGTTAAAATGTTTAAAAACCACTGTACTACACATTTTGTAAAAGGATAAGTATCAGATCTTATCCTGAGCCCATAATCAAAATCCCGCATTTAATCAAAGATAGTATACAATTTCTGAACCTTTAGAAAATAACCAATTTAAGCTTAAATGTATAAGCATTCAATGAGAAATCTTTCTTTGGGGCCAAAGTAGAAAAAAATAAGCACTTGTCAACAGCCATATTTTTTTTATTTCTCATTCCAGAAAGCCATTCACATACTGGCCATATCTTTTAGAAGTACGTGTGGCTATGATCAATGGTCTAGACAGAAATTCCCCTGGAAATCAACTTTACTAATAAGGAATTGTTAAATTAACTGATTGCTCCCGAGACGTTGTAGGATCACCCAATTTTCAAAATATCACCTAAAGGGATACCACACTTTGGCCACTGTCTCCCAGAGTCAGTTCCTACTTTTGTTACCAAAAGCAGGAGATTCTTTTGAGAGAAACATATGTCCTTGAGTTTTTGGGTCCCAAAAACCAGTCATTTCTTATTATCATACTTTCTTATATATTTTAAAATAATGTTAACATTAGATAATAGCACAAGATTACTGAAAAAATTCTGGATAATTTAAAAGATATATTATCTTATTTCAAATTTGTTCAGTTAGTAAATAATATATTTGGTATTCTTAAATTATTTCCTTTTCCACAATCAGTGGAATCAAATGTTTAAAAGAAGGCCTTTGTGCACATGTATACTTATAGGGATCCATGATAATATTACTATCATTGAAAGATAAATAAACAGAAAAATAAAGGAAATACTGAAAACAGCTCATGTTTTTGGGAGAGCTTCTGAATAAGATAGATAAAAACTGCTGAAAGATACAAAGATATTAAAAAAAACATTTAATTTAAGTTAAAAACTTAAAATTACAATTGCATCAGTTTAAAAAGAAAAATCCATGGCTTATAAAATAGAAAGTAGGAAGATACTGAGAAAGCAGAATGAAATGAAAATCTATATGATAAATGCCAAAGATAGACATTAAGGGAAAAGCAAAATCACTTCAAAGAATTTAAAAATAAATTAAAACATCTAAAAAACATAATTAGCACTTTTTAAAAAATCCAGAACATGGTAATAAGCTGTAAGAGTCACAAAGAGATACTAAGATAGATATAGTAAAGGAAGAGACTACCATGGGGAGCAAATGAAACATAAGATCATTCATAAGTGATATTTACTAAAAGAGTTTGCATATGCAATTTGAAACTTTGATGTCTTACTCAGTCCCATAAAATGTATTAACTAAAAGCAATGCATGACCTAAAACATAAACAACAACAAAAAGTAAACTATTTTTTAGGTCTATTTTCTTCAATATTTGATTTCAGAAAAAAGAAAACAGAATAGTGAACCCTCAGATTTTCTAAACTCACAAAGTTTAGAAATATTTATAATGGCAAATAAAATAATAACTAAAATAAACAGTTGAGAATTCTGAAAGTTTGTCATGCCTTCATAAGGGAAAATATGTCACAATTAAAAAACTGTATCAGAATAAAGTCACAATTAGGGAACATATGAAGGATGTTTCTTTATCACTTTAGAGCAGGAATATGGGAAGGAAGAAATAAAAAGGTGCAGAAAATCCATGCTTGAGCAAGTGCAGGTATACCTCAGAGTTGTGGGTTTGATTCTCAACCACCACACAAAGCTAATGTCACAATAAAGCAGGTCAAATGAATTTTTCATTTACTAGTGCATATAAAAATTATGTTTATATTATACTGTAGTCTATTAAGTGTGCACTGACATTGTTTAAAAAACATTGTGCATACCTTATTAAAAATACTCTATTGCTAAAAAATGCTAACCATCATTTGAGCCTTTAGTGAGTCATAATCTTTTTGTTGATGGAGGGTCTTGCCTTGATGTTGATGGCTG
>NW_011888793.1:9693558-9707203 GCF_000151845.1 Pteropus vampyrus | reverse complement strand
GTCACTAGCTGCCTTAGCCTCTAACAAGAGTCAGCCTATACTTTCAAACTTTGAAGCCAGGCATTGACTTCTCTCTAGCTATAAAGGTCTTAGGTGGCTTATTCTTCCAGTATAAGACTGTTTTGTCTACACTGAAAATCTGTTATTTAGTGTGGCCACCTTCATTAATTATCTTAGCTAGATCTCTAGATAACTTGCTGCTGCTTCCAGATCAGCATTTGCTGCTTCACCTTGCAATTAATGCTATGAAGATGGTTTCTTTCCTTAAACCTCAGGAACTAACTTCTGCTAGCTTTAAACTTTTCTTCTGCAGCTTTGTCACCTTTCTTAGCCTTCATAGAATTGAAGAGGGTTAAGGCTTTGCTCCAGATTAGGCTTTGGTTTAAGGGAATATTGTGGCTAGTTTGATTTATCCAGACCATTAAAAATTTCTCCATATCAGCAATAAGGTAGTTTTACTTTCTTATAATTTGTGTATTCACTGAAGTAACAATTTTAATGTCTTTCAAGAACTTTTCCTTTGCATTCACAACATAGGTAACTGTTGGTGCAGGAGGCCTAGTTTTCAGCTTATCTCAGCTTTTGATATGCCTTTCTCACTAAGCCTAATCATTTCTAGCTCTCGATTTAAAGTGAGAGACATGTAACTTCCTTTCACTTGAAAACTTAGAGGCCATTGTATGGTTATTAATTGGCTTAATTTCGATATTGTTGTGTTTCAGGGAATAGGAAAGCCTGAGGAGAAAGAGAGATGGGGAACGGCCAGTTGGTGGAGCAGTCAGAACATATACATTTCTCAATTATGTTCTTTTTCTTATATGACAGTGGTTTGTCATCTTATATGGCCACGGTGTCCCAAAACAATTACATTAGTAACATCAAAAATCACAGATCACAGATCACCACAATATAATAATGAAAAAGTCTGAAATACTGTGAGAGTTAACAAACTGTGACACAGAGATATGAAGTGAACAAATGCTGTTTGGAAAAATGGCATCAATAGACTCTCTAGACACAGAGTTGCCACGAACTTTCAAATTGTAAAAAAATACAATCTCTGCAAAGCAAAATAAAGTAAAGTGCAATAAATTAAGGTATGCATATACCTCAAAATCTGGCTTGTGACATTCTTCAATGTCAGCTATTTAAAACTAAGTTTTCATTTGTGGTGTTTTCAAGGACATCTTGGGATAGAGATCCCCATCACTGGGTGTCTCCCATCAACAGCTCTTTTTATCCAAGAGAATGAGTCTTTGCTTCATGTGCGTGCACGTTTCTTTTCTCAAATCCAGAACTTCTCTTGGGTTTACTGCAAGCCTCATCCAGATGGCAGCAGTATGCAAAATCTAAAACAATCCCATTTATTCTCAGCAAATGAATGTCTTCATAAATTTCCCTTATTCCACTTTTTTTGAGTTTTTACTCTTCAAGTTAAGAAAGTTGTTTAAAAGTCTTCAACAGCCCTGAAACAAGCTCTCATCAATTTTTTTTCGACAATCTGAATATTGCATTTGATATTTTGCTTTCAAATTTCACATTTATTGTATGTCCATGCCACACAGACACTTCAATTTTAAAATATCATTGCAAGAAAAACTGAATTGAATGAGAAGAAATATAAGTAAAATGATTAGAGACCTTCAAACTAAGCTTATAAAGGGAATTTTGATCTTATGACTTTTTACTGTGAAAAAGATAAATTTGAGGAAATGATATCTGTCTTCAAATATTTGAGGAAATAAAAATAGAGCTACTGAAATATTGATAAGGAACGGAACTATTTTCAGGTTACAGCAATTTCTGGGAAAGAAATTTTTCTCTATGAAATTAATGCCTTTCTAAGAAATGAATAGATAAAGGTCAAGAGAATTAACAATTAATGAGTGACTACAATAAAAACAAAATAGTAATTTTCATAAGTTATAAGTGCTTCTTAGTGAGAGAAGATATAAAGGGCCTTGATTTCTGTGTTTAAGTAACAAGTTCCCCATTTCATACTTAATAAATTTCATATAGTTTTAACATTATAAGTGAGTGGAGGACAAGCACATATGCACAAAATCACAAATATTGTTTAATTTGCTATTTCGGATATTTAAGATTCTTTAATCCTGCTCTTTTTTTTTTTTCTTTTACTTAATTCATAGATTAAGACTTTTTTTTGGTGATTATATAAACATATATTTAAAAAAATATGCCTCAGAGATCAGAGTCAAGAATTCCTTGGTAGTCTTTGATTTTTATTTATTTTAATGCCATTGGTTTTCAAAGAAAGCCTGTTTTAGAAAGCCTAGAAAATACATCCTTATTTCATACTGACTAGAGCCATACTAGCCAGTGTTGTGTTGTTTTCTTCCCCCCACTTCCTGATAATAAAGTGCTAAGCGAAACAGAGAAATGTTATTTTATATTTAAATATTTTTTTTAATTCACAAATTTAAATGAAATAAATTTTTATTCTTCTCTGCTTTCATTTGAGTATGTGATCATCACTAAAACAATCAAGGGCACAGACTGATACAACCTGAAATGATGGACAGAGGGACACAAAAGTCCCCTGAGTGTTCTATTAGTTTCTGCCATCCTTGAACTGGTAATCAATAAAAAAAGTTTTCTCATAAAATAAATTGAATATTTCAGCAGTAAAAAGTGATTATCTTCTTTTTTTCCAATGGCTGACCTTAATAATTCACAAATTCCATAGGCACTTTGTAATGTTTGTGAGTTATGAGACTTTCATACTTATGAAAGAAATACAATAATCACCCTTCACTGCAGAGATATTCTACATCCCTCATATTAAATCAGTAAGAGGCACATGGTTCCTTGTGATTGCAACAAGGCTGAATAAACATGTTGGGTATCTGTCTAAATTCAGATGTACGACACCTGAGGATCATTGTTTGAAAAAGAAATTTTATGTCTGCATCGTCAGTAAGAAAAAAGAGGGACATTTTATTATACTTGACTTGAATTGGGGAAATATAATTTAATATAGCCTATTTAATTTTAGGAAGGCCCCTTGACTAATTCTGTAATTGCTTATTTAAGTACATCACCTTCACATTGAAAAAATATAATTAGAATATTTTAGATTGTCATATTTTTATAGAAAAATATTTAGCGGTTACATTAACTTTTAATTTGTACATATCGTTTGTAAAGCACCCACTCTGCTATATAAAACCATGGGAATTCTAAGAAAATTGGTTCCCTGACAAAAACAAGGTAGCTGCATAGACTGCATTAACACAAACGAATAGATCAACTGAATCTCTCCTGAGAAATATAAATAATACATTTCTCTGTACTTTCTGAATAAACAAGACTAAACAAAGAAGATATATGGATAGGGAGACAACATTTTAGAGGTAGCAGTTCTTTAAAATAATAGCATTGTTCTCATTTCTTATGAAGAAATTCTAACTAGAGAACTTGAATTATTCGAGAATACAAAATTATATTTCACAACTTAAAAACTGGAACCAATTATTGCTTAATTAATTTTATTTTTTTTAATTAACAAATAGAAACTTTTTTGGTGGTCAGCTTTAGTATGTGTGTAGATTTATTTAACTACCGCTTCAATCAGGACATAAAATGATTCTATTACCCCCCAAAACTCCTTTGTACTGCTCCTTTGAAATCATACACTCTTTCTATGTCTAACCTCTGGCAAACACTGAATAATTTTTGTCACTGTAGTTCTGGTTTTTCCAGAATATCATAAAATGTAATCATGCAATATATAATCTTTTGAAACTTACTTCTGTCAGTCAGCACAATGCCTTTGAAATTCATTCATGTTGCTATGTTTATCAACTCTTTCTTCATTTTTAGTGTTGAGTTGTCCTCCATCATATTCCAAGGCAAGATCATGGAATGCATGATAAGTAGTCTGGCTTCTTTCTGATTGTCAAGTCGAGTCATTTTATCAGGGTTTTGATGTAATCTGAAATATATATTCGAGTTCACTTTAGCTCTTCTGTGGAAAATAGTATAGGCAAGAGTGAAAGAAGGAAGAGAGGTATAACAGCTTAGAAGGCTAGAGCTGTAATCAGACATGAGAGATTCTGACATATTAAGGAGGTACTCATGGTAGATATCGAAAAAAGGAACAAATATTATATATTATATATTTGAAAGGTGGGTTGACAGGATTTGAGGTATAAGGGGGAAAAAGAATCAGGCATTGTTTTTCTTTGTTAATTCCTGTTGGCTTTGAATTTTCTCCTGATTAAGACATCCTCCGACCCACCTTATTCCAATCTATATTTGCTTTTGCTAGCCTTATTTTTCTTCTAAATGATCAGAGTAACTGTATAATTAGCTTCAGTTACTAAGTCCTAATAAAACACTATATTTAAGGAGTGAAAAAGCGATATGAAATGTCTTAGTTATATCTTTGTCAATGAAGAACTTAAAATCTACTCAAATACTCAATTATTGTAGAACTGATACTGTACTGAAAGACTGGCAGAATGACCAAATGTGGCAAATTACAGTAAGAGTTGTACCAGATTACCCAAAGAATTTGTATTTGCTCAAACATGTTTTTATTATAGCACTTAGAAGCTTATCATGTAAGTAAACTGAGGAACTGGCTGTAAAATTAAAACAGCACACAACAATCTGATTTAAATTGCACTGTTTATATCTAAGTAAAAATGCTTATGTTGTGTCTATTGTCTGTCTATCTATCTATCATCTATCTATATCTATCTATCTATCTATCTATCTATCTATCTATCTATCTATCTATCTATCTATCTATCTATCTATCTATTTATCTATCTATCTATCTATCTATATCTATCGAATCTATCTATCATCTTCTATCTATCAACCTATCTATCTACCTATTATTTCATACAGGACTTCTTTATCCTCTGAACATGTAAGTTCTTAAATTTTTACAATTTTTACATGATACATGTTAATTCTGTTCAAAGCAAATGGGATCTGTGATTTATATGAAAATAAAATAATCCATTGAGTTTATGGTTCTTACCCTTTCCAAAAATGACTTAGGCATACTTAAGATACATTCTAAGAATTCATTATTTAAAGGCAGTATTATATTTCATACTGAGAAAAAATAATTTCTCTAGGATTAGCCCCAGCTATTAAAATAATTTAAAATTAACTTTGGATTCAATTTTAATTAATGTTATATGTTAAATTATTAATAGATTAAGAAAGTGATTTAAAGTCTTTTCAAATATTATTTATGGTTAAAAATATGTCCGTTTCTTTGCAAAAAATATATATACATATACATATACTCATGACCAATAAAAAATGCAAGTATTAATAAAGAGAAAAATAGAATAAAGGAAAGCAGCAAAGGAAATGCCTCTGGGGTAGGGAATAGTTTGTTTTCATGTTTACTTGATCTGCTCTGTTTGCCTGGATCCCACCGGAATAATCTATTTATCAGGATTAAACATTCATGAGTCCCTTAAAAGCAGGTGTTTAGTTTTTCCAGCTCTGAATATGGCAGATCCAAAAAAGCTTCACAGGAAAAGTGAAGCTCTCATAGGGGAGTGTTTCTTTTTCAAATATTTAATTAGTTTCCAAGACTCTGAATTTCAACAAAGTTGAGCTATAGATCAGAACACCTGTTTGGCTTTGAAGACTACTTTCAACATTTAATTCAAGCTCGTCCACATTTAAATATAAATAAAAATTAAAAATATGCCAGTAATATTTAAAAATCAAGATCTTATTACCATCAGTTCCTTTGGTAATTATTATTATGCTATCTATCTAGAGATATTCACTCAATATTATAATATCTATGGAGTTTTCATTATAATTTAAAATTAATTAAAATAACTTAGTTTAAACTAATCATTTTAAACACAATGAACACAAGATCTAGTATTTAGTGTTTTTTAAATTATTATTTATAATGCATCTCCTAAAATATCTTTTCTTTCTCATTTCCCTGTAAATGTTAAGTAATATCCAATGGAATTAAACTATTGCAATGCCATTAAAGCAAAATACATTTTTATTTAATCTAAATCAGTATTTTTAAACTTAGAAGAGTTGTTTCAGGGAACACGTATAAATATGTATGCATAAATTTGCGTTATATATATACACATACACACACATATACATGCACAAACATAGTCATTTTTATATACATATAAATTGATGCCATTTTTAAAATGCATATGCTTATTCATTTTACCCATCCTTGTGTTCTTACCAATTCTATATATCATACTAAACCCATTAGTAGGTGAAATAACAGGCAAAAGAACCAATAAAGGGTGAATACAGTTCCCACAGCTTTTCTCTCTTCTCTTAGAATGTTGTCTCGTCATTTCCAGACATCCAAGGCCATCTGACTATGTGGAATCCTCCTCACTTCACTATCTCAAGTAGTCTTTTATTATTGATTTATTTTAGACATACTTAATTTTATAAACACCAATTTTATAGTGTATTTTCATTAAAAATAAAGATCTTGATGTGAAGAAAATTATTATTCAAAATTATCCTGATAGTTATGAGGTTTCTAGTATTGCCCCTGTTGGTCTTCTTAATATCAGAAATCCAGAGAATGATTTAACTTAATGCTGAAGATAAGTAATGCAACTTACTTTTCATGACTATGTACATTTTTTTAACAGTATTGGAATAAGAATTTCAAAGCTTCAGTTTAAATTCTAAGTTTCTTAAAATACGATGCTTGAGTAAATAACAAACCTTCAAGGACTTAGTTTTTCTTTTCTGTAAGATCAAGGAGCTTTTTCTAGATAATTTCTAGTCAAACACTAATAGCAAACTATGGGATGAGAGCACAAAACAGAAAAAGAAAAACTCTCAACATTAGTGAATTGGTTGAATGCAACATGGTTGATAATCTGGTGCCCTATACAAACTTTAGGATCCATATTTTATAAAGTAAATGATGGAGACAACACTCATGATTATTATGGCATGAACAACCATTAAAAATTTAAATTTAATTTGACATTGAAAATATAAATATTCCTAGGAAAAATGACTGATATAAAAAAGTATTATATTTATATTGTGTTCTTCCCTATTTTAGTATTTTGTATACTTTTCTTATGCTTTACAAATTTCTTTTTATAAAAGGATTATAATTTCTTCTGTCATCAGGAAAATTATGCTATTTTTCAAAATACTGGATTGACATACTATTAGATAGTAACATCAATGTGTTGTTGTCTTCATCATTTGACCAGTCATTCTTAGCCAACATAAGATGTGAGGATCCCAGGAGAGACAACCACAAGGAAGGTAAAGCAATAATTCATTATTAGCTGGGATTTGGTTTAACCCTATGGTAGAGCTTCAATATGCTTATATGGAGCATGAAAATGGTACCTCTTTCCTATTCAGGGAAGGCTGAAGTCTGGAAATGTATATTTTCTTTAAATATAAATTTTGCCCCTTGATTTATTTATTTGTACATCATTTATTCATTTTGCTCCTGCCATTTACCAGCACTCTTCTGAGCACTAGGGAAAAAACTACAAAACTCTTGTCTACATGGAGTTTATATTTTAGTGGGGAAAGAGGGGAGATAAATAAAAATAAAAGATAAATTATATCAGATAGTAAGAAAATAATGTCTAAGGCTTGAATGCTGAGTAGAAAACTGAGAAGAGGGAGAGAATACAATGATTGATCCAAGCATATCCTCTGCATCAGGGTAGAAGAGGGTTTAGTCCATTAACCCCAGACCTTTGAGTCTGATATTAGTCGAGATATCTAAGACGAGGTCTGGATCTATGCCCCCTTGAGACATGTGGAAGTGAAAAAGCAAGAAGAAAAATTGATTTCAACTAAGGGAATGTAAAGAAATTAATGAACACCTTCCATGGGAAAATGAATTCTGCTATTATTTCTTCTCCATTACCTGGAAAGAAAAATTCAAGAGTAAAAGAGGTCTCGAAACAAAAGAAATCGAAGGGCTCAAAAAAAAGAAATCTCAAAAAAAAAGCCAGTACTTTTTACCATTCTGATTATGTTTGAAGAAGCCTCAAAAGGAACTATAACTATTTATATAGCAAAGTTTAATCAGCATATCAACATTACACATAGTTGTGTTAGTTCAAACCTTTTATTATCCTAAAACCTGAGTAACTCTTTTTTCTCCCTGATGGAGAGACTTGACCAATTCTTCAAGACTGGAAGAGGATGATATAGAGAAGCCTTGAGTTCTTTCTAGAAATTTAACAGGAATTATTTCTAAAGAGATTATGATCCATTATACATAATCTAGCAGTTACAGATCCATCAGAAACACAATCATCAAATGACTTTATCCAAGCAGAAATACCATAGCACTTAGGCATACTAAATGGAGGACAAGTGAAAGATAATTCCCTTCAGCTATTTTAATTCTATTACCTCTTCTTTCTTGGATTTAACGACAATATCTGTTGTCAAAATATGCCTTGCACTCGTCTACCCATGGTTAATTTTTTTAAATAATAGGTTTTATGATGTTTAAAATTTTTAATGGCTGTTACATATTAATCCAAAACTGAACTACATATTTTCCATATATAAACTGTAATTTTCAAGCATGTAAACACATACATCCTTTATATGTTAGTTTACAATTATTTAATTTATTTTACACAAATAATACTGAGGCTGAGTGAAAAAGAAAATTAGCAAGTTTGAAACAAATTATAAGTAATGGAACAAGAATTAAAATTCAGATCTTACTTAAAAGCCCTCACACTTTTTATGACTAAAATTCTCCTCAGACATAATGACAATGATAATCCTGTACCTCTGATAGCACTCTTTATCTTAGAAAGTGTTTTTATTTCTTTTAAGTAATCACAACAATTCTGTTAAGAAGGTAAGACAAGCATTTTTATTTTCATTTGACAAGAGAATGCTTTTGAATATAAAAAGTGCTATACAAATGTAATGTGGCATTATCAGTTATATGAAAAACAAATGAGTGGTAAACAATTGAAAGACAATATTTACTATGTAATTCTTTCATTTCCTGTATCAAGATCCCATTGATTTTCATTGGGTGTCTAGGCCTAGGTCAACAGTATGCATTTAGTGATGAAGTAACAATCTAAGTTGATGACAAAGTTGTCAAAAGAAAGAAATATACAAGAACCAACATTTGTACAAAAACTTTTGTTGTTAAAAATGAAATGTGCTTCAGGACACATTTCAGTTCCATCGCTTTAAGATGCATTTTTATTTTCTACACAATGCAATCTTTTAGAATTTCTGAAGTTAAATGAAGCATAGATTTGGGACATCTACCATTCTCATCACAGCTGCTGCAACATCATGGAGCACATTGCAAGCTCAATGAGAAAGAAATTAACTGCCCATCTGTTTAGCATACATTTTTTGGCTTCTTAGGCTTGATTAGTGGGAAGGTTTTTAAGTATATGATAATCCAACCATTTCGCAGAGATTATGTGTGAAATCTAAACATTAGCAATAAAACATAAAATTTTTTCTTTACCTGGAATCTTCTAGAAGCAAGAAGAACCTACTGAAAGAAAAAGTTATACTATTCTAATTTAACAAAATTATTTGAGAGAATTTGTATCTTCGAATTGGATAGTTAAGGATTAATGGCTGCAAAACTAGCATTTGGTAGACATCTAATATGGGCCCTGTAAGGTACAGGAGTAAAATAATAGCTATAATATGAAAAGGAGGTTAATTTTTTATGACAATAATACAAAATACAAAAACTGGGAATCAAATGTTTTGCATATGACTTTGCTAATCTATATTAAAAAATAACCATCGAAACATGAGCATATTCTGTCCCAGCAAAAAGAGAACTCCTTGCAGGAAAACAGTCAACAGTGGACTTATAACAGTGAATATATAGAAAAATTAGTCAAAATTTGATAGCAATTATTGAAAAGCAGTAATCATGTAATAAGGTAATTCATGACAAAATAATTGAGACAATTTTAAATTATTTCTATTCTACATAGTGTAAAGTCTGAAAAAGGAGTAAAAGATGGTGAAGTAAATGTATAACACATTCTCATGGGATCAATATTTCTTATTTGTCATTTGTCTACCTTGGTTCACTTCATAGTGTAGGAAGATAAAGCTTTGGAAAATGCAAAAGATAAGGGAAAGATAAAGATTCCAAATCAAAAGTGTATTCCTTACTTTGTAGCCAGTAGCAAAAAGATAATATCATACAGTCATGGCATGAATATTAACTCATTATTTAGTTACTTTTCAGTCTTTCAAGACAATAAAAAATGAAGTAAATAATTTATCTTTTGATACAATTAATATTCCATTATCTCTAAATGTCAACTCTTTTCCTCTATATTTTAAAGAAAGGTCTTAAAAGCAAATGTAATGTAGCTTCTGCTATAACAAACACTAGGGTCATAGACTATGAGAAGAGGAAGAGGGATGGGAATAGGAATCAACTAGCCAGCCTGGGTAGACTTTGAGTTTAATTTGGAAAGATTGCTTTATAAGTTCATTTTGAATGTAAAATATTGTTTAAAAATCACACAGAATTTAGAAATTTACTAGAGCAATCATTTATTCTCATGCTCAGAGGTATACGAATTGGAGGAAGCTTAAGTAATCAGTTGTGCTTCGACAGGAAGCTCTGCTTCAAGCAGGTTTGCAGCCAGCTTAGAATCAGTCTGTGGGTGGGGTCCATGTTTATGTTATGTGTCTTTTATCTTCCTTGGTTAGAGGCTACCCAAAGTATGTTCTATTCTAAAATTGCAGGAGTGCAGGGCCAAGTCAAACTACACAAGAATGTTTATGCCTTCTAAAGACACTACAACCACTCATGGCCAATGCTCAAATCAGAGAAATAGGAAAGTACACTTCACCATGATGAGAGGAGGAACTGAAGGCATTCAAAACAGAACTGTAGAAAACAAAATCAAACAATATACTACAGATCGAAGTAAATAATTCATGGAGAATATACATAGCACAAACTTAAATAGCTCTTTGTTGCCTGCAATGAAAATCGCAGGGAATGTGGAGAAATTGGTTCACTGAACATTTTGTTCTATGACAAAAGTTCCAAGATTTGCACTGATCTTATCTTCAACACAAAATAATTACACCAATTGAATATAGAAAATCTTTGAAGGAAACATTCACTGTAACTACCTGGTGAGGAGGCAGCTGATGTTACAGAATCTCAACTAAACTTAGAATATCCAGCAATTTTTTAAAAAATTTATTGGGGTAACATTGGTTAATAAAATTATATAGGTTTCAACTGTATAATTCAATAATACAACATATGTATATTGCATTATGTGTTCATCATCCAAAGTCAAATCTCTTTCTGTCACCATATATTTGATCCTCTTCACCTTTATCTACTTCCCCCTCCCACCTTTACCTCTGGCATTCAGTAAACTATTGTCTGTGTCTACGAGTTTTTGTTTGTTTGTCTTGTTCATTTGTTACTTTCAGTTTTATATCCCACATATGAGTGAAATCATACAGTTCTTAACTTTTTATGTCTGACTTATTTTGCTTAGAATTATTTATTTTTTGCCGTGACTTTCAGCTTTACCGTGACTTTGATTTTTCATGTTTTGCTGCCAGCGAGAAATAAATGTATAGGAAGGTGTACAACCAGAAGAGCAAAGTAAAATATCCATGAGTAGGTATTAATCTTTCCGTCTAAGATAATATATTTAGTTACATTAAACATCACATCAGTGCCAAATGAATCAAATATATGGAATATTACAAATTCTTTCCACTTATCATCTTTCAATGTTTGTGAAAGTTAGTGCTCTTACCTCAACAATTATTTACTATAGATATTTATTTTATTTCCTTTTAAGAGAAAACTGATTAATCATTAAAAAAACAAATATTAATGACTTGTAGATCAAATTTCCATCATAAATATTCTTTATTAGTATATATTCCTTTAAGACTAGGAGGAATAGAAGAAATTATATTTTTAACTAAAACTAGACTTGAATGAGAATTTTCACATACGACTAGGAAATAGCTTTGATATACAAATTATATTTTCTAGAGTTCATACAAAAAGAGTACAATGGAAAAGCTTACCAGTATAGTAGTTCAGAGAAAATAAAACTGATCTAATATTGAGCTTATAAAGCAAAAATGAGATTTTAATTACAGGTTATAGGCCATGAAATGAATGATTTAAAAAATTATGAAAACCTATACATTGAAATAGACCCAATAAGGAATATAATTTGAAATAAGAGAAACAAGCCTGGTAGGTGTGGAGACTAAGTAACCTTGCAATTGAGTTAAGTGATGGATCTAAGAGCAGAGGGAACAGAGAACATTTGGAAGTCAGCAAAAGAAACTTTGGAAGCCAGAGAGAGAGAGAGAATATAGGATGAAAAGAAGAGAGATAAAGTACATTGCATATGGATGACAACTTAACCAATACTGGAATAGATTATGTAATTGATATAGCAATATTTCATATATGCAAAAAGTTTTAGGAATTCAGAGCTATTAATACTTTATATTTGTTAATTATAGATTTTCTAAAAGTTTGATCTATGAAAGAAAAAGGATAAAGAGTACAGATTTTCTGGCCTCTGTGCTGACAAATAAAACAAATTTAAAAACAGAAATGATGAAGATGAAATTCCTACAATGATATGGCCATACTTAAAATAAATTGTGACTGTATAAACAGTGTGACCCAGACCCCAATGTGCTGATAACTCTCATCAAAGGGTGAATGAGCTAATGAGAAGAAAATATTTACTTAAAATAAAAACTCTTTCAGAGTTGAAAAAGGCAATTGGCAGTCCACATTCAGTATCACAAGGGCTTGACATATTTTAATGTAATAAATGTTTATGATGAAAAAGAGGTAAAGAATAGAAGACAGTAATGAAAAGGAAAGGAGAAAGGAATGGAGAGAGGGAAAAAGAAAAGAGGAGAAGAAAAGTACTATGTAATAATTAAATAAGATTCAGAGAATAATTTGGGAATTTGCAGGTATGATAGAATTGGATTAAATCTAGAAGGAAAGTTTGGTGGAATGCATCACTATTATATGCTAGTTAGAAACTGTTAAATTATTAAATACATTAATGATATTCCTGTGCAAAGAATATGAAAATACCAAAGGCAAGATAAAATCTTAGGGACTGGATTAGTAGAATCTCTACTAGGGTATATAGAAAGTCTAGTGAAGTAACAGAGAAATTAAGTCTTGGGGATCTTGGCAACAATGTCAACTGTTTAAACTAGCCACTTCTCAATGACCAGTAAAATAACTCTAGAAGGATTGAGGGCTCTCTCTATCTTTAAAATGTTTACCGCCATAACTTTTAGAGGTAATATTAACTCTTTTCAGAAGCATCTTAGCTGAGAGCTATTACTTTCTTGCTAAACTGGATGTTTATTTATGGCTCGTTTAGGTGGAGATAGTCTTTAGATGGTTAATGGGAATAATAGAAACTTGTTTCACATATGCTTTTCAGTTTCTTGAGTTTATCATGCTTGTTACTACTCTAGGGTCTTTATGTTTCCTGTCCGAAATATTTCTCTCGTTCAAAATTCAAACTTCCTTATAATTTTTCAAATTCTAGCTTACATGAACTTTTCTAAGAATCCCTTTGGTAAACATCCACATTCAGTA
>NW_011888793.1:9679397-9693508 GCF_000151845.1 Pteropus vampyrus | reverse complement strand
GAGGGCTCTCTCTATCTTTAAAATGTTTACCGCCATAACTTTTAGAGGTAATATTAACTCTTTTCAGAAGCATCTTAGCTGAGAGCTATTACTTTCTTGCTAAACTGGATGTTTATTTATGGCTCGTTTAGGTGGAGATAGTCTTTAGATGGTTAATGGGAATAATAGAAACTTGTTTCACATATGCTTTTCAGTTTCTTGAGTTTATCATGCTTGTTACTACTCTAGGGTCTTTATGTTTCCTGTCCGAAATATTTCTCTCGTTCAAAATTCAAACTTCCTTATAATTTTTCAAATTCTAGCTTACATGAACTTTTCTAAGAATCCCTTTGGTAAACATCCACATTCAGTATTCAATAGCCTCTTTTTTTTCCATCATAGTTGTAATTATTTGTTTGCTTATTTATTTAACATCAGACTCCTTCGACTATAAACTTGTTAAGCATAGAGATGTTGTATCTTTTATTTTCTTCTGTCTACCCAAGGTCTAGAATGGCATCTGAAAGGTGTCTAACTTTTACCAGTTAAATTAATTAATGGATGGATGGATGGACGGGTGGATGGAGAAATAATGAATCAATTTATGTAGCTTTTCTGACAAATTCATTCAAGTTTTATATATATTTATAGCTAGACACATAGACATAGATATATAGCCATATGACAGACCTATAAAAATAATAGAAAATACCAAAACATAGATGGTAAAATGCTGAAGACAGTTAAAACTGTGTTGCACATTTTGTTTAAAACAAGAAAAAGGAAACAAAACAAAATAAAATAACCGTTCTATCTATGGTTTGACTGTTTTAACAATCTGCATCTGAATCAGCAATTCCCTCTTTTGGCTGCTGCCTTACTTCTTTCAAGATACTTGACTCAAATAAAGGAAGGGGTGTCTAACAGTACCATATACATGTTTTGGCTGTTTCATTCAGACTGCTGCTTCTCTGGGTGTGGTTACTGAGTTGTGACCACCATGAACGCATTGCTTTGTGTGGAATGTCCTCTTTATCAGGTCTGAAGACTCTTTTCCAGAATGGATTGCATTCCTGATCTATTTTCTCCTCTCTCAGCAGCAAAAAGTACTATCCCTTACATGCCAGGACAATGCAGCGGCATGGATAAAGGGAACAAGGGAGCCTATGCCTTATGGGAAAAAAGAGTAAGCTTTGCCCATTCTCCGCTATTTCACTGGATTTAAAAAATATTAGAAAGAGTGATTTTTCCTTGATTAATAGATTCAACTAAGTTTAATTGTCAAGTTGTGAAAGAGAAGTGGGAAACATTTGTATTTTTTATCAAAAAGATGAATAACTCTTTGTTATAACAAAACAATAAACAAAACAAATAATAATAATAAAAAAAAACCCGCCAAAAAAACCCCTAGAAAATGTAGTTGTACATGTGTTATTTAAGAAGTTGTCTTTGAAAACATTTGCATGTATCTTTATACGAGAGCCTCGGTTTGATAACAAAATGTGGTATTTTGCTAAAATTTGCAACCTAGAAATGTAACAATGGACCTGAAAATTTGGTACATGGAGAATAAAATTTAGGATAAGTGTCATTTCAAGTTACTCTGGGATTAACTGAAGCCTATGAGGCCTCATCATTGCTGGATCAAGAATAGAACTGCTCGAATTTAAATTCTGAAGTATAGCTTCTACCCTTTACTTCCTTTGGCAAGAATCTTAGACTTCATGTATCCTATTCTCTTATCTGTAAAATGAGGATAGCAATGATATCTAATTAGTATATTTATTTCTATGTTGAATCAGCTAATACAAATCAAAAAACTTGGCACTTAGTACTCAATAGATGTTGGTAATAGTTTTTAACCTTTAGTTTACTAGTGATGACTAAGAAGGACATGTGGTCACATCATGAACAACTAATTTGAAGACATCACTAAGAATCACAGAGCAGCTGAAATAGATTAAGAGTTTCCTTAGAATGGAAATTTCTCCAGGTACAGGGTAATGTCAAAAGCCAGGTGAGGCAAGAGGGGCCTCAAAATATGTGTCCTGCCACTGCTATTTGTTAAGAGGTTATTTTGTCATACTGTTGGCCATAATCATGTTTTGCAGTGTCTAGGAGAAATGTATCCAGTGCACCACATGGGTGCCCAGAGTGTGGCTTGGATCTCCAGAGATTTAGTTATTTTTACCTTAATATTTAGTGGTTTACAGCCTTTTAAGTCCTAGTTCCTATGTCCTTGAATATACTTGTGCTGAACATATATAATTCTCTAATCCACTCTGTCTCAGGTATATATCCATCATATATAAAATGATCAAGAATTAAAACTAGTTTTTCTGACTTTATCTGTGTGACACAAAATCTCTCCATTTGCCGTGACTGACTATAATGTTTGTCTTACAAGAAAGTATTTTGTATTTAAATTTTATTCTTTACAGGATCAATACCCATTTGAGTCAAGCTTCAACTAACTGTTCAATAACTGCTAGTTAGCAATCTTGATGATGAAAAATACACTTTTAAATTTGTTAAGAGACTATTTATTATTATGTCATATAACTGTCTAGGATTATTATTCCAAACATAATGGATGGGATGGGTCATGAGACTATTTTATGTTCTCAGGTTCATCCTAACTCAAATAATTGTTTTTAAAAACCATACCTTTAACAACCTATAATATATAATCATCATTCTTCCCTCCTATGACAGATTAAAGCAGCCTGCAAGTTATAAAATTGATTGAATTTGGGGCAGTAAATGTCTTTCCTTTAAATATAAACACCTTGCTCTTTTTTTATATCAAGAATATTTCTTGCTGATAAATATCACTTTGTTACTGAGGCATTTTGCAGCTTTGATATTTTGTAAACTCAGTATATTTTCCAATTTTTCTATTATTCATAAGAGAATTCAGAATTGCTGTTCTTTCTATAGCTATAGGATGATTACTTATTTTCTTTCTTGAGACATAGAAATGAATGAGAGGCTACTCTTGGGAAAAGTTGGTTCCAGAAGAGGGTGCTCAAGCTATGTGGTGGAGTCTACAAATAAACAAAACAAAACAAAATTTAAAATGCTTTGAGGTAAATCCTGTTATGCAGGCAAGTTTTATACCTTTATTCAATAATTTTATAATATTTTATTTTTGATGTTCTACATACTTTCTCCCTTTTATAAATAAAGTTCAGTCCACCAATCCTTATATTTATTTGATTTTGTGGCTAGTGGTGACTGTTGACTTTACCAGATATTTGATTTCAACAACTATACATGAATATGGTTCTAATCTTACAATTACGTGGCACTAGATCCTGTGTAAAATACCTTCTGAAGAAAACATACCTATCCTTTTACATTACAACAATTTTTGTGAAATCTGAAGACAATGGATAGTATCTTTATATACTTCATTTCAAGCAATAACTTTTATTTGCAAAGCACTTTTACATACCACATACTTTTGCCTAAATTTTGTAGAATGTATAATTGTGGTTCAAAATGATAAACTGATTTGTCATTAGTCTGAGAGTAATTTCCAGATCTAAAACTTGAATGCAAATATTCTGATTCTGAATATTACTATATCTCTAAAACTAACATATATATAAACACAAAATAAGATAACTCTGTTATAACTTATGAGTATTATAATTAAAATTAAAAAGCACATATTATACTTAAGGCATAATAAACAATCTAAAAGTTTCCCAAACATAATACTAGAAATTGTAGTGTTTAATTGAAGCTTTAAGAATTAATTTTGGCCAATGAAGCTTCTTTGATTTAAAGAAAGTCAGTGGATCTATTTATTAATTCATAATCTTCAAAATAATTTAAAATATATTTCCATGTAATCACTGAGCAAGTCTTTATGTAAAATAGAAAGTATTAGATTATAATCTGCTTAATTACAAGGTATCATATATTTTTACTTTATCTATCTATCTATCTATCTATCTATCTATCTATTTATTTAATTTATTAGGCAACCCTTAGTTGACCTCACAGATTGCAAGGACCTTGTCAGTTTACAATCCCTTATTTTTTATTTTTTACAACTACAGTATCTGGTTTTCCTAGGTGTACTTGGTCTCCCATCCAAGTACTAACCAGACCTGACCTGCTTAGCTTCCAAGATCAGACGAGATCGGGCATGTTCAGGGTGGCATGGCTGTAGGTATTGTATATTTTTGCCTGTATAATTTTGACTCAGACATGAAATAGGGTATGTATGTTTTGCCTTTTTCCCTCTAACTTTGGCAATTTGATTCAATTTGAAATATTAGGTGACTACTATAGTTCCAAATACTATGATATCCTTATATTGATAACTGTGCTACAGATCACAGGGTGAATAAGACATAACTCTGTTCTTCATCAAGTTGAGCGACAACTGAGAAGACATGTGCAGTCAGATCATTTCAAAATATAAGTTAGAGAATTGCCAAGGAAGCTATAGGATCACAGACGACAGACATAAAACATAAGCTAGAAAAATAATGCCTGAATGTGTCTTGTTTGGTGTAATTCTTTTACAACATTTGCTCATTTTACATTAAAAAAAAAATGTTGCAGGATATCACTTTGATACTTATGTGCTCTGATACAATAAATTTCCTGGGTCTCAGGCTTCGTTCCTGAAACAACTTGGGGGAACTACTGTAGATTTCATGCCTCCAGCACCACCTTTATCCTTTTGTCCCCTTTCTATGTAGAACAGGATTCGAAGAAAGTAAATCATGGTTCTTTATTCATGCAGCCTATGTGTTGAACCAATCACTTGGAAGTGGATTGCTCTGAATGTTATGCAGATGGCCAAGCACTTGAAGCTATTAGAATGCTAACCTAACCACTTATATTGCTGTTATTGCCAGATTACTAAACTGTATCACCAAGATACTGTCAGCTTTTCAAAAGTAGAGATTTTCTTATGCATTTTTCTAGTCATTGAACCTCGCCTTGTTACAAGCACATAGTTCACTATGATCAATAAATATATGTAGAATTAACTGATGGAGGACTTGAATCCAGCTCTTAAAACCGAAATGCATTTTTTTCACTGTTAGGACACCAAATTCTGTGTGTCTTGAAAAGAAGAAGGGAAAAGAACTTTCACAGTGTAATTAACACTAAGCAGAGGCTTAAAAATAGATCTAAGCTGTTTTAAAAGCTTCCTTTCTTATTTATGAATTTGGCTTTTGGGAACATTGGATTCACTTCGGTTATTCAAAGCTGTATCTTTGGTATAAACTCTCTAAGTCTCTGAGAGTTTACTGTTAATCGTGATTATTGTCAATGTCAGAATCCTCTGGGAGCAGATCTGTACAGCACAGGAACTGATCCACAGTTACAGAAAAGAAAGAGTGTGAAAGAGAACAGACCAAGTGATTATTAATATCTCATCCATCAGCAAAAATCACAGCCCATGAAAAAATATATACTGCACTACAAAAGAATATACCTCAGCCATGCTGTTAAACACAAGAAACACTAATCTAATTAAAAATTCTATCATGTTAGTGTAACTATGCCAGTATTTTCATTGGTGTTGGCATAATATATCTTATTCACATTCTTTTAATATCAGCATTTCTGTGCCCTTATATTTAAGGTTTCTCCTGAAAGCACCATAGTTTTGCTCTTAAAATAGTCTTAGTTATTTTACAGTTTTGTCTTTAATTTTCCTTTATCAAAATTAGCAGCCTACATCAAATCTGGTAACCAAAAATAGTTTGGTGTATAAATGTTTGATTTCATTATTTGGACATTTTGGAGTTAAGCTGTAATGATATGATTCCCCACAGAGTCAAATTCCATCATTGGCATGCATTTCTATACTTTAATTACAGATTGGCATAATCAGTTGCTTTTTGATAAAAATTAAGAGGTTGGTTAAAGTGAAACTTGCTAATAGTGTCATCTGATTAAAGGACACTATTTTCATTAAAATCACCTTTTTAGAGAATTGATACTGTGGCCATAAAAAATGCTGACTCCATTACTTTCCACAAAATAGATTCGCATATAAGCACTAATATTTGGGGATTGTAAAAAATAACAGTACTTTTCAATATAAATGTCAGAAAATTATTTTTCATTTAGTTGTAATGCATTATTTATCATTATTAATATATTTTGAGATATTTATGTAAATTGAAAGTCATTTAAATGTTATTTTAGAAGTATACATGTCATATGATTTAAATGATTTTTTATAAAAATTGTTAAAATTGTTTGCTTTTTAATAAGCTGAGAGCATTAGGAGCTACTCCATATCTCAGAAACTAAATGAAATAATTTTTTTATTATTTCCTTTGATCTTTTTCCTTGATCTTATTTTCTTTCAGTCTTCTCTGGCCGAAACAACTGGAATACATAGCAATAGCCAACAATAAGGCAACGTGAAGAGCATATATTCCTGCAAAATAGCATTTAGTTTTTCATGGTTCATGTCAATACAGAAAGTAATGAAAGAATTATGTTAGAAGGCACCTGGCTGAGGCTATAATTAGCATTTGTTTGATATTTTTGATATTTATCAATATTTAAAAAAAATTAGAGTTAAATTGATTTTCAAAATTTTGTTTGACACTTTTAGTAAAACTAATTCAGAGATAGACAGCATCAATTCTTCATGACTTACCAGTTGTTGATGTTCACATGGTTATCATCCTTACACTTCCACAATGATCACCAATGGAATATCAACAGAGATGAGACAGTCTGCCAGACTCAGGTAATAAGAAGATACTTTTTATTTGCTGACTATTCTAAATAAAGTCAGTGATAAAGTATTCTTCTCCTTGATTCCTGAATATGTTACTGGCCAAATCCTTGGTAATTTGAGCACTGAGTCTTAAAAAAATAGGAACATATGCAGGTCAACTGCTGATGACACTTAATATAGGAGAGTGGAGGCCTTTTGTTTATAGAAGGGTGAGCACTGACTTGTAATTGTAGAGAATGTGGCCGAAGTGGGAAATTTATTTTGTGTTAACCATCATAGTAAAGATTGGGTTGACAAAAATCATTAATGGATACTAGATCTGTTTGCCATTACATTCAGTAGCAGGGTATTTTTATAGTATTCAATTGTTTTCCCAATTCTTTATTGGTTTCATCCATGATAGATTCTAATACATCATGAATTTCTACTATATATCTGCCTCTGAAATGTTTGCAGTCTTGTAAGATGTGAATAAGAGATGTAACTTTTTCTATATCTCTGAGCTGAAATCAGAAATCATAGACACCAGTTTGTGTCTGGCTTCCTTGTTTTTGAGTTTCATCCATGCTGTTACCTGTATTACATTCACTGTTATCATAGAGTATACCACAATTTGTGCTGTTGATGAATCTTTTTGTTGTTTCTAGCCTGGGAGTATAACACATAAGACACTATAAATTTTCTATTGGGTTTGAAGTAGTATATTTTGGAATTTTAATTGTCATTATCCTGATGACTATTGATCTTGAGCATCTACATGTGCATCTTTTTATATGAAATGTCTATATCATTTGTCCATATATACTAGATGGGTGAATTTGATTTTAAAAATTTCTTTTATAGTCCAGATACAAGTTCTTTGTCAGATACATAATTTTATAAATTATTTAATTTAAAAACCTTTTAAATTTTGATGAGGTCCAATTTATCAATTTTATATTTTATAAACAGATCTTTTTATGTGTCATCAAAAATCTCTTTGCCTATCAAAAATTTGAAAAAAATATATTCTCATATTTTCTTCTTGGATTTTTACATCATTAGATTTTATGTTTAGTTCTATAATATACTCCAAATAAATTTTTGATTGTGGTATGAGAAGAGGCTAATGTTTATATTTTGCTTATGGATATCCACTTGTTCTACCACAACGTATTGAAAAATCATCCTTTCCCCCTTGATTTTCCTTAATACTGTTCTATTTCTTAACTTTCTCTTCTGTTCATGTTGATTTATCTTTTCTATCCGTTCACCTATAGCACATTGTTTTTGATTATTAAAGCATTATGGTAAGTCTTGAAGTCAGGTAGGATAAGTTCTATAACTTTGTTTTTCTTTTCCAATATTGATTTGGCTAATCTAACACCTCTGCAATTTCCATATAAATTTTTGAATGAGTTGTCAAAAATCTATGAAAATTAGCCTGCTAGGATTTTGATTAGTAGTGTGATGAGTTTATATATTAATTTGATGAGAAATGACATTTTTAAACTATTGAATTTTACAATCTATTAGCATAGCATAGTTCTCCATTTATTTAGGTTTCTAAATTTCTCTCAGCAAAATTTGTAGTTCACATCATTTGTTACATTTATTCCTAAGTAAATTCAAAATGTTGATGTTTTTGTGTTACTTTTTAAAATTTCATTCCCTTTTGTTTGCTACTTATATAAAACACAACTGACTTTTAATATTGACCTTAGATTTTCTGACTTTGATAAATTCACTTAACCAAATTTGAAATTGACTTTTATGTACGTTGTGAGACAGGAATCTAATTACGGCATTTTATATTGTTACAAAGACACTTTTTTTTAAAAAAATAGATCTTTCCCCACTGATGTATAGTTCTAACTCTGCAAAATCAGCTATCTTAAATGTGTGAGAATGTTTTCATACATTTTATCTGTTCCTTTAGTATTTCTTTATCTTTTTACAAATAGCATACTGTCTTAATTTATACAAAATGCTGCTAAATCTTCACATCTATAGACTAAGTGTGCTAGATTTGGTCTTCTCCTTTATTACCTTTTGTTATATTTCTTTAATTTTGGTATTTCTACATAAATTTTAGTATTATTTTGTTGATTTTCGGAATCACATAAACGCACAAACTTCCTGAGTTTTTGTTTTAAAATTTATTAAAAGTATAGATAAATAATAGGTACACTTGGAAAGAAATAAAATATTCACAATATAAACTACAGCAATGATTTTCATAAACATGATATATTTATTTAGGTATCCTTTTACTAAAAAGGCTATGGCTTGCATATTTTTGATATATTCTAGGTATTTGATGTTATTATAAATGGTATTATTTTTACAATATTATTTAATAATTATTTTGGCCTAGTGTATAGGCAAATAAAATTGTTTTGTATTCATCTTATATCCAGCTGTTTTGTTAAATTTACATTTCCTTCTAATATTTTAATCTAAACGTTCTTTTGAATTTTCTCTGTATACAAGAAGGTCATCTACACATAACATCAGTTATAATTCTTCCTTCCATTCCCTTCTAATTCTTAAATATTTTCTTTTTCTTACCTTATTGACCTGGCTAGTATCAACAATACTATGTTTAAAAGAACTGGTTGGGACACTGTTATCTTATTTCCAATCACCAGAGTAAATATTTCAGCATTTAATAATTAAAATATCAGGTGTGTTTTAGTTTTTTGTTTTGTTTTGTTTTTCCTGAGGATAATGTCTATACAGTTAAAAAGTTTACTTCTGCTTCTACTTTGCTAGGAAGTTTTTAGAATTTGAATTTATTATGAAAAAAGTTTGAGTTCTTAAGGTAGTTTGCACATCTACTGAGATGTTCTAATGATTTCCCTAGTTTGGATATCTGAAAAGACTAACCACATTCCACAGTGCATACTCACTTGAGGCTTATATTAAAAGGCAAACTAATGATACAGCAAGGGAATAGAGAATTCTAACAGGTATCAGAGGTCTGAAAGACATTCCATAGCACAAGCTCCCTGTGGTTCCAAACTTTGCATACATGAACCATGCTGAGTCACTGGCTTAAACTGTTAATACATGTGCAAGGAACATTGACAAGGAAAGCTTACCCATAAAAACTCTAAGAAGTTCATAAACTAGTCAAGTAGGTTACCAAAGCATCAGCAAAAAAATAAAAAATAAAAAATAAAAAATAACTTTAAAGATCCTCAGAAGTGTTTGGGCCTTAAAATAGCACATCTTAAAATTTACTATCCTTTTTTTTTTTTTCCTGTCAATACCATGCTGTTTTGATTATTGTGCAGAAGCTATTTATTTGATATAGTTCCATTCATTTTTGTTTTTACCTCCCTTGCATTTGAGGTCAAATTTGTGAAATCCTCCCTAAATCCAAGGGCTATGAGTTTAGTACCTATGTTTCCTTCTATGCAATTTAGTGTTTCAGGTCTTATATTTAGGTCTTTGATCCATTTTGAATTATTTTGGTTTATGGTGACAGATAGCAGTCTTTCCAATTTCCCAGTATCATTTACTGAAGAGGCTTTCTTTTCTCCAATGCATATTTTTGGCTCTTTTGTCAAAAATTATTTGCCCATATATATGTGGGTTTATTTCTGGCTCTGAATTTTGTTTCATTGTTCTGTGTGTCTGTATATCCCAAAATATATAAAGAACTCATGCAATTCAACAACAAAAAACAAACAATACAATTAAAAAATGGGCAGAGGACCTAACAGATAATTCTCCCAAGAAGATATATAAATGGCTAACAGACATGAAAAGATGCTCAGCTTCACTAGCTATTAGGGAAATGCAATCAAAAACACAACGAGATATCACTTCACACCTGTTAAATGGCTATCATCAACAGGACAAGGAATAACAAGTATTGGAGAGGTTGTAGGGAAAAAGGAACCCTCATACACTGCTGGTGGGAATATAAATTGGTATGGCCACTATGGAAAACAGTATGGAAGTTCCTCAAAAACTTAAGAATGGAATTACCATATGACCCACCAATCCCTTTTCTGGGTATCTACCCCCAAAATTGGAAAACATTTACCCACAAATACATAGGCACCCAATGTTCATTGCAGCACTATTCATGGTGGCTAAGACTAGGAAATAACCAAAGCATTCTTAGATAGAGGATTGGATAATGAAGATGTTGTACATATATATAATGGAATATTACTCAGCCATAAAAAAAATGAAGTACTATCATTTGTGACAACATGGATGGATTTTTAGATTCTCCTGCTAAGTGAAGTCAGACAGAAAAAGCTGAGAACTGTATGATTTCATTCATATGTGGGATATAAAACTGAGAACAACAAATGAATAAAACAAGCAGAGGCACATGGAAACAAATAACAGTTTAGTGGTTACCAGAGGGAAAGGGGGGAGGGAAGGAAGTAGATAAGGGTAAGGGGATCAAATATATAATGACAGAAGAAGGTTTGACTTTAGGTGGTAAACACACAATGCAGTATACATATACATATTATTGAATCGTACACTTGAAACCTGTATAATTCTATAACCAATGTCACTTCAATAAATTTAATTTTTAAAAAATCTGCTATCTTTATCTTGGTCAGGAATCAACATCCAAAATCCAGAAATCACCAAAGATAATAACAGAGCTTTTCCAATCCACTTGTAAATAAACTCTATCTCCATAGATATATAATTTTTTTTTTCTCCTTTATTCTGGTAATTTATTTAGTTTTGAATAATAACTCAATCTTGTTTCTTTGGATGAACTCAATGTGATATTACTATAGCATTCTTTAAAACATTGCCAGAAACGATTTGCTAATATGTTGCCTGGGATATTAATTGTGTACAGAGAGGAAGAAAGTCCTTTAATATCTGTTTCTGCAATGTCTGTGTCAATTATGGTTGTCAAAATTAAATAGACATTACAAGATTACTTGGAAATTATTTAAACACTTTATGTCTATTAATTTTATCTTTTCAAAGAACCAAGTATTTTTTGACTTTCTATTTTTAGTATTTTTCCTAACTTTATCTTTATGATTTCCCACTGCTGTTTCTTTTCATTTGATTATTTTAAATTTCTTGAAATGGATCCTTACAACTTTATGAATAGCTTGTCTAATTTTCTCATGTAGGTACTCAGGGCTATGTTTTTTCTATACACACAATTTTAGGTACATCTCATAAATTTTGATTCATTGTACTTTAATTATCTCTGTTCTGTTTGACATTTTGATATTTTTAGTATAATCTATGGGTCATTTTGATATTATTTATAAAAAATATGGATATTTAAAAATCATATTTTGATTTTTATTTCTAGTTTCATCCTGCTACCATACAAATTTATGCGTTTTTAAAATATCCATTATTTTTTTTAAATTAAGTATAAGCAAGGATGATAAGAACATTTTATTGCTGTCACTAATTCATTCCCTCATAATTCAGTGCAGGACAATTTAAAAGTTTAATAAATAAGTTTCCTGTCTCTGGACTCTTCTTATTCCAAGCCACACTTTACACTGCAACCTAAACTATTTTCTATGACAAAGTTATTTTTGTCACTTTTTATAAAAATGTTTTTACTATTTATACAATAAATCAAAATGCCTTCATATAATGTTTAAAATGTTTACCATATAGCTCTGCTTCTGTTTCCAGCCTCATCTCTCACTACAACCCCCAATTCTCTCTTGGCTTTATCCAATTGCAATATACCAAGTATTTCTTGAATTATTATTATTTATGAAATTTTTACTTTGGTTCACATCAGAGTACTCTCTGATACTGTTAAAGCTGTGAAAAGGTTCCTGTCCAGAAACTAAGGAATTATGCAAAGTGAACAAACAAATAAAAATTGATGGAGGTATGTCAAAGTATCAAATGCTTACAAAGGCTAATATGAAAGAATTCTCAGTGGCCAAAGCTGGAACAATTTAAGATATGAATAAATAAAGTAATAAAGTAATATTGGATTAAAACTTGAAGCATAAAGTAAATATCCATAAATTCATACTGATATAAATAAATGGAAGAACAGATAAATCTCCCATGAAGAAGAATTCTGATTAATTTATGTAGATATTCCCGCTTCAATGAAGTTGTGTGTAACTCTCATCCCTTACATATGACTTGCGCAGTAGGAATTCCTCCAAATAATATAGTATGGAAACGAGAAAAATAAGTAATTTTACAGTGGATAAACCTAGTGAACACTATCTCAACAAAGTAGTATGATGATGTATTATGACGTGATGAGAATGTCACTTAAACTCAGTGTCATTACTAAAAACTTGTAACCTTAGTCTAACCACGAGAAAGACACTAGCAAAGACCTAAATTGGGGAGAATTCTATAAGGTACATGACCAGCACTCATCAAAACTTTCAAAGTCATAAAAAATAAGAAAAGTTTATGAAACTCATAGTCCAGAGAAGGTTATGGAGACATGACAACTGAATACATTGTGGTATCTTGGATGGATTCCTGGAACAGAAAATGTACATTGAAGGAAACTGTTAAAAAAAAAAAAACTTACGGAGTTTATTTAATAATAATATATCAACATTAGAGGATTAGTTTTGACAAATATAAGATAGTAAAGTAGGATGATAATAATAGGAGATTTATGGACTGGGTATAGAACACTCCATACTGTCTATGCAAATTTTTAGAAATCTAAAACTCTTCTAAAATAAAAATTTTATTTTTAAAATGCACTTAATTTTTATTAACACTTCTACAATACTTCTTAATTAATTAATTCTTAATTAATCTGTAAAAAGTACAGAATGATTTAAAGGGATATTAAAGCATTTGAATTACATTGTGAAAAAAATAGTCACTGAAGTTTCCAATGAGGAGAATGATATAACTTGACATATATTTTAATAAAACAATTTCCAAAGGTCAATTCCTTCATTTACCTTCCTAGATTGCTCTTGTCAGACTGGAACATTTCCTTTTGCTGCATTTACTTATTCTCGTGTCTCTACTTGATAGGTATTTAATTCTTCTTATTTATTTAATTTGTTTTAGTCAGTTTATTTATATACCTTAATTCAATTTATTCATTATTTCCATAAATACATTTACTGTATTATATATTGTACATAAAATGAGTGAATATTATAATCTTTAACCTCAAGTGTCTATAAATTAATATAAAAGTAGGCAAGCAATTATACAATAGAATAACTGATAATCTGCAAAGTTATACAAAACCCCATAATAGTGTAAATGAAGGATATTTTTTCAGAGGAAACAAATTTTGGTTTGAGATTAAGACATTAGTAGTACGAATCTGCCAATTGAAAAAATGGAGTAAATATATTTCTTTCTTTTCACTTTGAAAATAATAATAGTTCTTGATTTTTTATGATTACAAATAGTATCTTTATTATAGAACATTAAACACAAACAC
>NW_011888793.1:9674312-9678422 GCF_000151845.1 Pteropus vampyrus | reverse complement strand
CCACCTTCATATGCTTTACTTTACATTTTTCATTAAAGTTACATGTTTTTAACAAGCCATAAATAATATGATGTAGTAAATTACTTCGTCATTAACCTTTAATGAATCTAGAAAACTACTTGGTATAATTCAGATAGTTTAAAGAATTTGGAAGAATAAACTAGATTAAAAATAGTAAGGTTCGAAAATCTTAGCAGTAAAAGTATTTATGAGCAATTTTAAACAGAAACTGACGGTGCTAGTTGGGATACACATTTTTACTTGTAAACTCTTGCTCTGTTCACTTCAACAACTGAAATGTCACATTTAGGTAATGTTCATAGACTTTTAAAAGGCAAATTGCACATTCAGTTATTGCACTGATTAATCCAGTATATATCAGGGTTTTCTACAGAAACTAGTTTCAGTAGATGAATCTTGAGTTAAAGAGAGAGAGCGAGAGAGCGTACTTTCTTTAGTCACTAGCCTTCTCACTGATATATGGTCCTCTCATCTTTTGGGGCACGATGAAGATTTAACATCCTTTGCTCCCTGGAATCGGGCAATTTAGGACTTCTTTTGGCAATTAGTTATGAATGGAAATAATCAGGAAATTTAATTGCGAAGATGAAACACTCCTATACTCTTTTCTTTTGGCATGGAGACAAGTCTCATGGGTCAATAAACAAAGAACCCTCAGTGACATGAAAGAAATAAACTTTTGTTGTTTTACACCACCAGTATTTTAGGGTGGTTATCACAGCATTACTTAATCTTTCTTGACTTATAAAGGAAAAGGAATTACAACCCAGAAAAAAAAAATGCTGCTTTGATTGAGGATCCAAGGAGCAGGTGGTTAAAAAAAAAAATAAGCTGTTTATAAGAGTTAGAACTATGTAATCCATATTAATATTAGTTGGGGACATTTGGTAAAATGTTTACATATGATACATTGGAAAACAGATTCATTTAGTATAAATTTTGCCTGTGATAACATATAAGATAGAAGCTATATATAATAAATTTTTGTTTTGGGAAGATTCTGAAGAAGCAAAATGTTTATAACATTGGTGATGCAGTTGGCTTGACTTAGCAAGGTCAGTTAGCAATAAGTGACTAATAAATTGGAAAAATTGTTTTAAGCTCTAGCATAAATGATAACTGAAGAATGTTTTGAACAACTTTAAGCTGTTAGCACTTAGATCTACCCAGTATCAAGTCAAGGATACAGCTGCCATAGCTATTATAAAGATAGGTTTTTCTTCTAACGATATATTAAATCTAGATAGGTTAAATTGTCTCAGAGTGAAACACATTATATGGTATACAGTTGAATTTTTCAAACAAACAAACTGTTTGAAAAGGATTCTCCAGGATTTCCTTGTATTTTCTTTGTTCTGGCCTTAGAATCCACGGCTTCTCAAAGGAACTCACATTTCCTTTATTAGTGAATGTATTTAGAAACCAAGTTAGGTGTGCTTTTTCATCATGCATGCTATTTCCCCCCAAATAAATAAGAGACCCTGGCCTTCTATTTCAACAACACCGATTTCAGTGTCTGGCTAATGTTGAATTAATGGCCAGATGAAGAAACCAGACTAGACAGGCTGAAATAGGGACAGGACATTTTAAGTACATGTGCAGAACAGGGTAGGCCAACATGAAGGTACTAAATGAATGCACACAAGAAGATAAGCAGAAGAAAAAAAATACACTAAATTGAAACATGATACTTGCAGGTAGAACAAAAGCAGTTTTATATGAACAAGATGTGAGAGCAAAATGGATTCTGTTAAAAGGTATGCTCTTGTTGGCATCTCTATAGGTTTTTCAGAATTAAACAGGAAAGAAAAATCTCTATACAAATTCTACTGTGTTTTATAAACTAATAAATTTGACTTGTAATTTCTAATTTCTCTTGCTTTAACTTTTAGTATTTATTATGTAATCATATACAATAATATAGATGAGTGGTCTCATTTCGAATACCAATAGTTTTTCTTGTTCAGAAACATTAAATCAGATCTAAAGAGCTATAGACCAAAATATTAACAGGGTAATTTCTACATAATGGAATTATAAATATTTTTTTAAATTGTTATTTTCTTAAAATTTATAATGTTCATATTTGTTTGATTACATGGATTTATCTTTCTTATTTTAATATTTACCCATTTCTCTTTTATATATTTGCATTCTTAGAAGTATGGTATGATATTATTGCCTCTTTCATGTTTGGTTATTAGCAAGTACTAGTGCTGAATAGAACAAGCAACACACCACTTGCTCCAACTTTTATTTTCATACTTAGATATCCTTAACTCTCTGAGACAGATAATTGTTAATTATTTTGCAAGAAGGCTTTCACATATGTGAATTCTCTATTATTGCCCTGGAACCTGTTTAAATTTATAATAATTCCAGAGATTGACAACCAAAATTTTAAGTTATAATAGTAATTTATAACTTAAAATATTCTTCTCTTATTTAGGCTTTATGTAAAAGATGGTAGAGGGGGTTATACAAATAATCTTCATATCAAAAACAAAGTTCTCGGTACTTGAAGGGAATGCTTAAATCTGACAAAAATTAAAAACTAGAGCATTATAATAAAAATATTACAGAATATTACAGAAATATATTTACACAATGATATTCTGAGATATAAATATATGTATACACAAACATGTATATAGAGATATATAAATATATAAAATAATATTTTTAAATATTAAAAGATAAATTTATATATGTATCTGAAACTTTCTCCCACAGATATACATGAAGATTTTCATTATAATTTTATTTTTACAATAATGGGAAGAAGAAGAACAACATTTTTCTATCTTTAGAAAAATAGATAAATAAAACATGACTAATGCACACTATGGGATTCTAGTCAACTATCAATATATACACAGAATAACACAAACACATTTCTAAAACATAATGGTAAGTAAAACAAGAGGTGAATATAACTTCAGTACAATATGATTATGTAAGTTAAAACTTTGTATGCATATGGGAAAATACAGTGCAACTTTTTTTTCGAACATATAAATTTAATTTTATTTGAAGGAGGGGAATTGGAACAAGTTTGGAATACATGAATTAATATATCCAAATACATACATACTTTTAAAAAGTGAGAGAAGTTGAACAAATGATTTGTTATTGAGAACTATAAAAATCTTAATTCTTACTCTTCTATCAATTATCTATTAACGACACTGATGCGGCATAAGAAACCACTCTAAAACACAGTGGTTTATGATTTAGTTTGTCTTTGTACTGACAAATTCAGCTGGGCAAATCTGGGCTCACCTGGACTCCCTAACATGTCTGAGTATCTCCTGGCTATTGTCTGGTGAATCAAGAGTCTGAAAGTGGGCTGGCTATTGGCTTCTGCTTCATTTCTTTTTTACATCCCTCCACGGGTAGCCTGGACGTGCTTCCACAATGAAGGCAAAGCTGCACCAGTTCTTTTTCAGCCTTTGCTTATCATAATTGCTAATATACCAAAGGCCAAAACAAGTTGCATATCTGAACTCAGATTCAAGATGCAAGAGATTATACTAGATGCTTTATGGGAGATCTGCAAAGTCACATTTCAAAAGGTATGTATTCAGTAGAGGCAAGGAATTAGGGTCATTAATGCAACTAGTCTACCACAGGCCTATTTAAAATTGTGATTTGCATTTAATTGGCTAAGAGCTCCAAACTAAACAAAATAAAATGTTTTATTTCAATTTTTTAATTAATATAATTTGATTAAATTTGTATTTATATTTATTTCTGATAAAAACAAGCAAAGATAATAAGAGAACATCAATTAAGATTTACTCTGTATTTATAAAAGCATAAGTAGAAAGAAATATATCCAAGGTATAGTTGACCTAAAGTTTCAAATATAAAGCTATTTAGTCATATAAAATTCATTAAAATAAATATATGAATAACAACTGCATTCCCATTATCTTAGATGACTAAGATTGTTTAATTCCCTTGCTTTTGTGTATTAACTAATCAGTAACTAGGATCAGAAAGTAAATTCTACCTCCTGGTGTATAAAGGTTTGATTAGATATCTGTGACAATTTTTCACACATCTGCATACGCTTTCCTAACGGGC
>NW_011888793.1:9657841-9671002 GCF_000151845.1 Pteropus vampyrus | reverse complement strand
TTATATTTTTGACGATTCCATACAAAATGTATGCAAGTCTCACGCTTCATGGATTCTAATGTCATGGGCCAATGTTTAATATGACAATTAAAGAGATTTTAAATAGTTACCTTACCCTCAAGCATTATTAAATTTCATCACCTTATAGGGAAATCTTCTAAGCATAATTTACTAAGATAGAATGGGAAACACTAATGGGTGTGACATATTTTCCTCTGAAAATTTCTTCAATATCCTAATGAAGATAAAGTAGCTAGGCAACATCTCAATTGCTCTGAAAAAATAGGACAGAATTTATGAAATTCAGGTAATTTTTAATGATGCTGGAAAAGAAAATTTACTTAAACTGATTAATAGTCTGAATCTTGGTACTAACTTGTACCAGATAAAGTTAACAAAAAGGTGATTAATTGACAAAATATATACTGTTAAAACTGCTAAATTTCAAAAAATAAAAATGAAATGCAAAAGGAGGGCATATTAAATCCATATCTGTTTTTTTCTCCTACTTTGTTACTGTTTATTATTATTGTTGTTTTTATTTTGCATTTTTAAAATGTGTTTTGGTTTGATTTGGCTTTACAGTAAACATACAGCCATACAGATAAGAAGAGAAAAGTAGCAACAAGTGTAACAGAACACTCAGAAGATCCATGGTGATGTGTGTGTGGGAGGGAGAGTTGGGAGGCCTAAAACTCAAGCTGACAATAAGGAAGACTAAATCTAACACCATTTGTACCACACAATTCCCTACATGTTCAAGAAATGACTCCAGCAGATGATCTGGAAGGGGAAGGCAGAGAGGAGATTTAAATGGGAAGATTACTTTCTTATTTATTTTTTGATAAGTTAGATATCCAATTACTAAAGTCTCTTTTTTAAGATAAACTAGTCATTTTTTCCTCTACCCAGCAGAAGAATCAATGTTTCCTCTTAAAGATCAATGTGTCTAATTACTGAGGCACATCATGCACAATAGAGAGTGAGAGTAGAGTGAAGAAACTCATATCCAGTGTGCAGACTGATGCTGACAATGCATGAGACAAACAACAGATTTGACAAGCTTTCACTGTGAAGAAAATAAAAAGAGATCAGGAATTAAAATGGCTTCAAGTGATTCAATAGCAGCAAGGAAAAGCAAGAAGAAAATAGAGCAATGCCTCCAAAAGTTCAAATTAAGGCGATTTCCTTACTGATGAGTCGAATATATGCCTATCCTAATCATGTTTCTAGGATGAATGTAGAATAAAAGGACTTTCAGAAATTAAAAGTCTAAAAAAATAACTTCCGTTTTACTTTATTCAATATATGAGACACACTACTGAAATGAGAAATAAACCAAGAGAAAAGACATAGAACATAGAAAATAGGGAAACTAAAATAGGATAGGGAAAAGGATGCCAAGGACCCTGGAGAAAGGATATTCAAATGTAGTGGTCAGAAAGCAGAGACAGTGAGTCATCAGTTCAGAACAGTAAATATAAAAGATTTCAGGAGGAAATTCTCTAAGAGAATAAAATTGAAAGACACTACTAGTAAGATTTAGAGGTTTAGAACATTGGTAAAATATTGTCTCAATTAGTGATAGGTACATAGCAAAATCTGAAAATCAAAAAACAGCCCATCATTAACTCCAATAACAAAAATGTATGCGTGAAATTTAAAAAATCAAAATCTATTGAACTTCATGGCTGCGAATTCTTACAAGGCCAAAATAATGTAAACAATGAATACATGAATCTAATATATTTTAATTTATATATTTAATTTATATATTTAAACATTATATTTTAATATAATGTTTTAGGGACAAAAACAAAAAGAAAAGATAAGAATTTGTGGTGGGAGTGGGAGAGAGAGCACAAAATCCCTATTATTCCCTTGTAAAATTTAGTAAATAATGCTTAAAATTATATTATATTTATGTATATATATATATATATATGTATACATACACACACATATACATACATGTGTTATATACATACACATATAAATGTATATTATATATGTGTACATATACATATACAGAAATCTACATATATTATATACAGTATGATATTAGAAAGTAGAAATATAAGCGTGTTATTTAGTGGTATGGAATAAATCAAATGATAAGTTAAATAAAAGTGTTTGCCTCTGCGGAAAAGGAAATGGGAACATAGGGTCTAAAATAGATGTTTTGTAAAAATAGACTATATACATGTATAAAATAACAGTAAATTAAAAAAATGATAACATACATTTCTCTACATATCCAGTATGAAAGAGAAGTGTTTAAAGAATAAAGTTTTATAACACTTAAGACAGCAAGAAAGAGGGGGAGGGGAGAGAGAGAGAGAAAGAAAGAAAAAGAAAAGGAAGGAAGGAAAGAAGGAATAAAAGAAATAAAAAGAAAAAGAGTAGATTGTTTCCAAGCATTTATCTCCTCATGAATGTGTCAGAAAAGAAATTTATTTTTAAAAAATAAAGAAAATCTGTAGAATAAAGAAGACATGTTAGAGGATAATATCAAAAGAAATACATCAACAAAATTTAAGATGGAAAACAATTGTTGAAGTGGTAATTTGAAAAAAATCTAACTTTATTGATATAGTTGACATAACATTGTGGAAGTGTAAGGTGTACTAAATGGTGATGTGTTACATATATTATGTAAAATGATTAAGTAGTGATTGTTTTAAACAAGCACAGAGGCTAAAAATTAAATGCATACAAATAGAGATACCAAAGAGAAATAAACTGATTTTCCTTTCTAAACCCTGGAAATTTTCAGAAGGTGCAGGTACTAGGTAAGATTGTAGTAACACATGTAGATAAAAAGAAGATCTGAAAGCAAATTTACTCAAGAAGACATTAAAATACCTGGTGTTCAATCAATTTCCACAATACTAAGCAATTAATTTCTCCATGAACACAAATACTTATTTTCCAGATAATGTAACCAGAGGCTCTGACTTAAGGTAAACAGAAGGTGGGCAATTTAAACTTAAAGTGTTCTTTCTTATTCCAGCTACTAGAATAATAGTAGCACAAGAATCTACTCTTCAGACACTTTATTGGAGAAGGATACTTCTCTAAAGATAATAGTAGGAATAGGGGAATTTCTTAATTCCTGAGGAAATTAACATTTGTGGGGAGTGCTGGTGAAAGGGAACTTGTCATTTGATCATTCTGTGGTGAAATCTATTAACTAACAAGAATGAAGAGTGAATGAGGAGGAAGAGAAAGAGCACACGAAAGAACAATGGAATAAAAAAAGAATGTGAATGAAAGAGGCAATGTGGAGGCAATGTGGAATATTTTTAAAAGTCTATATTATTCTTAAATGGACAATAAAGGACAATGCATTCGTGAAACAAGAATAGACTACAATCAAGTGGGAACAGAAAAGAAAGGAGAAGACTTGAAAATTAAAAATACATGAGCCCCATCAAGAGTCCAATAAAAAGTAAAAATAAAAATTAAAAAATTTTTAAAAATTCCAGAATAGAAATACACAAAGATTGAAAAGAGAAAACAGGTTAGGGAGAAAGATAATTAGGGAATCAATGCAAGAGGTCTAACATTCAACCAAAAGGAATTCTGGAAAAAGAGAACATTTAAGTGGACAGGAATAAAGTAGACCCATTCTTGTTTGCCAACCACAGTCACTTTTTGCCCTAAATAACATATGCCGTGTCTGAATAGGAAAAGAGGAAATCCACCTTTCAGCAGATATAAAAAGCCACTTAATTGCAAAATCAGCCTTAAGTGTTATGACTTCCCAGAACTTATCATTTCCTTTGCAAGAAATTGAAAAGGAAATCAGCATCATTCTGACCTTAGAAAGCTGAAGAAGATACTTTCAGATATTTATACTTAGATGAAAGTTAGAATAGAGAAGTGAAGAAACCAGAGAGACAAAACAATTTTCCAAACCTTAACCAAACATATTTCATAGCGTCTTCTCTTTTTAACTACATTTCTGTTTTATTTGCCCATAATTCCAAGAACTGGATACATCCCGTGACTACTGTCCATAGCTGTCACTATACTAAGTCAAGTATAAAAAATGTAGATTATTTCATTGGAAAAAAATCATTGTTTTTACAGATATTTGGTACCTAAGTGCACCCTAAAGTTTATATATTATAATTTATGTGAACTCATATTTACTTATAATTAGAAGATAAATTTATTTTGCCATGGAAAAAATAAATCATACATTATTAAATATCTGTCTATATGGTTTGCATTATGCTACTTTTTTATATAATCAAAAAAATATGGCTTAACATTTAAGCTGCTTTTTATTGAAAACTGCTTTGTAAATAATTCTTTAGATTAAAAGTACGCAATTATGGTCTGCTGGCCAAATCCAGTTTTTATAATTATAAGACTGACGCACTGCCCGCTGCACCAAGAGGGCTCTCTGTTTTTATAATTGAAGTATTATTCATTTGTTCACATATTATCTATGGCTGCTTAAGCACTAGAATGGCAGAATTGAGTCACTGTGAGAGACCACATGACTTGCTAAGGATAAAAACTTATAGAGAAAGTTTGTTGACTCTTGAATATATGAGCTACTGAATAATATTTTTTCAAATTAAGAATCTTCTAATTTTAAAGTTCTATTATAAAATTATGAAGTTATATTATGTGATTATGAAATATTCTATAGGATATTTCAAAGTTACTCTTACAATCCCACACAGATTTTACCCTAAATTTTTATGCTTTAGTCTTAATCTCTGCACCTGTAACCATGCTATCTGATTGGTTGCTGCCATCTGGATAGAGGTGTATGTCTTCTCTCTAGATATAATAAAGCACTCCTCAAAATTTATCTTACCATCTTTCTCTAATTGAGAGATATTTTTTTGTTCACACAGAAATCAGAGCCAGGCTCCTGAGTGTATATAAAGCAAAGATAAAGGACTATCCACTTCTGACAAAGTAGTAAGTTACTCTTTCAGCAAACGATAGTTCTCTAGGAATAAGACTCTATATTGTCCCTATCAACAGCCATGTACTACCTAGATTCTTCTATAGGACTGTTGACCTGGTTTTTCTCTGAGGCTTTTCTCAAAATCTTCATTAGCTCACATCCTGAAAGGATAATCTTTGTTAAAATTTGTAGGAGTTTTCTTTACAATCTTTCTTGTTTTTCAGAAAAACACTTAAACATAATAAAATTTCTTTAATCAAGTCATTTGAACAATTTCAATTTGGTCAGTGGATTCAATGAAGTTCTTTACTTCTATTTTCAGCAAAACAAAATATATATCGGCCTCAAAAGGAAATATTAGTTTTTCTTGTGTATCTCTGCGTCTAGATCATCACATATTAGGCGCCCAATACACTTGTTGAAATTAATAGATAATTTAGGGCAATCTGAAAGTAGTTATGTCATCTAAAATCTTTCTACTATACCTTTGCCCCAAAATAATTTTAAGTCCCTGTTTCTACAGTTCTAGTCACAGGGGAAGGGGCGGTGATGCTGACACTGGTATGGGGAGGCCAGGCAGCACAAGCTGGGGGACAGAGGTCTCTGCTCCAGAAGGCTGCTTCTCTGAACAGCCTAGAAAGAATCTGTGGGCCCTAGAAAGAATCTGTGGGCCCTTAGGTTTCCAGACAGATGATGCTTTCCCATGCCATCTCTCAACCGGAAGAGTAAGCCATGTCCGGAGGGTGCTGCCCACACTCAGGATAAGACATGGGAAAGTGTTAGTTGTGGGTTTGAGAAACAAGCCAACAAACTGTGGTCACAGAGGAATTTAGTACAGCAGTGTGGTTAGTGGGCTGGTGGCTCCTAAGACACCAGCTGGAGGACTGCTTGGCAGGATAAGCTGAACGTCAAGCCTGCATGACTGGAAAAGGGATTGTTCAGGGCCTGTACTTGCCTCCCCCTCTCCTCCACAAGACACTTCTAGAAGTAGGAAGGATTCAGCTCTGTAATCAGGGTGGGAGAAGCTGAAAGCAGTGATTTCCTTGACGAAGTTGCCTGTTGTGTTGAGTTGAGACATTGGCAAGTGCCAAACAGAAGAGAGAAAGACCCTACCCCTGCTCTTTCTGGGGACATGGTGGTCCCACTTCCTCCCCTAGTCACCCCAGGGGCCCACCCCAGTCAGCCTATAGCATCTGCTCCTCTGGGTGTGTCTGCGTCACAGCACATGGATAGGCTGTCACAAAACCATGGTGGATGGATGGTAGATGCTCCCCTGTGCCTGTCTCATGGGGACTGGATTCACTCCCTGGTGGGGATCTAGGCAGGAGTGTGGCAGAGCAGCTGAGGCCATTGCCACCTCCTGCATGCCTGGAGAGCCATCACTGGAGGTGCACTGCCATTACAGTGCACAGACACTGGGCAATGATGGAGGCACACAGCTTCTTGAACTTACCTCACACTGCCCTCTCTGTGCCAGCAATTCTCAATGATACTGATGCTGGTGCAGAAGGAGCTGGAACGAACTGAGCAGCAGAGCAGTTGGGGCAACTGAGCCTGACCCAACTGCCAGATAGGAACAAGTACCACTGGGCTTGCTGGCTCCCGGAGTCCAGGTGAGGCCAGTCTCGTCTTCTGGGGATCAGCGAGGCTCTGGGTTGTAGGTGTGCCAACTGCTCAAGTCACTGTCTCACTGAGAGGTAGCCATAGAAGCTCCCCCATGCAAGGAACTAAATGCAGGAAGGGTAGGGACATGAATTTGCAGGAAAATTGAGCTTGCATCTGATTCCAAAATCCAGCTGGAGAAGGGATATGGCTCAAGCCTGCGTCACAAGCACCTGGAGGGCTGAGCACATGCACGTAATGTGCACAAACAACTGCAAACTGTACTCTGCAGAATGCTAATGAGGCTCCCCAGAGCGCTGATTTCTCAGAGGCAAGTGAGCACCTATCCTTTCTCTGTCTCTACCTTCACTTTCTTATGGTGTCTTCAGATGAGCAAAAATTTTTTATTTTGGCAGTCTAATTTATCATTTCTATAAAAGTTTTGTGTATTTTGTATTCTATCAAAAAAAATCTTTGCTAACCCAAGGCCATGTATATTTTCCCCAAGATTTCTTTTAGAAGTTTCTGGTTTAGAGCATATACGGTCTGTATAATTCATTTAGAATTAATTTTTATATATGACATGATGTAGGAGTGAAGGTTCTTTTTTTGCCCCAGATGACTATCCATTTATTCTAGTGACTTTTGTTGGAAAGATTATATTTTTTCCTGCGAATTACCCTGGCATGCAAATAAAAATAAATTGAATTCATATATGTGTGGGTCAACATATGGACACTCATTTATTTTCCAGTGACATATACTCATGTTTATAACAATGTCATACTCTCCTGATTACCGTAACTTTTTAGCAATAGTGAACTTACTGCAAGTCCTCCAATTTCCTGTGTGTGTGTTTTTTTAATTTATGTAGGCTTTTTATGTCAATTGTTTATGTATATAAATTGTAGAATGTTAGTCAAGTTCTATAAAAAGCCTATTAAGATTTTGTTTGAGATAAAGTTAAATCTATAAATTACTTTGAGGAGACTTATCACTTTAACAAATCGAGTCTTACAAATCATGAACATGATGTAGTTTTCCATTTGTTTAGGTGATTTTTAATTTTTGGTAATGTTTTATAGTTTCTAGTACATAAGACTTGCACATGTTTGCTAAAATTATTCCTTAGTATTTTCTTTTATTGATATTACAAAAGGGATCAAATATATGGTGACAGATTTGCCTTTGGGTGGTGAACACACAATACAGTATACAGGTGCTGTATCATTGAATTGTACACTTGCAACCCATATAATTTTCTTAACCAATGTCACTCTAATAAATTTAATAAAAAAATACAAATGGGTTTTAAAACCTAATGTTGGATTACTCACTCCTAGTATATACAAAATAAATTAACTGTAAATTGATATTCTATTCTACAGACTTATTAAATCCACTTAATTCTAGTAGCATTTTTTGCAATTTTGTTAATATTTCTTCACATACACTAATGTATTCTGAAAATAGTTTTTTAAAAAAACTTTTTCCTTTCCAATAAGTATGGCTTTCATTTATATTTCTTGTTTCATTCTTATGTTATTGCAACATTGAAGTTTTTACTGCTAAATTAAAAAATCTGAGCATTCTTGAAATCAAGTTTTTGTTTAACTGTTTTTTTTCTCCCTAAAGGCGGAATGGGGGAGACATTTACCTATTTCTTTGCATGTCCAGTAATTTTGGTTTATTTTTATTATTTTTTAATTGAAACATAATTGACATATAACATTGTGTTAAGTTTGAGATGTACAATATGTTGATTTGATAGATTTATATATTGCAATATGACCACCACCACAGTGTTAGCTAACACCTCCATCATGTCACACAATTATCATTTTTTGTCATGATAACAATTAAGATCTAGTGTCTTAGCAACTTTGAAGTTTATCATACAGTACTGTTGAGTATAATCATATACTGTGCATTAGATCTTTAGTAAGCATTTATCTACTAGTTGCAAGGAAGAAGTAGTTAAGGTAGTAATTTTGAATTAAAACTGGTTTAAAACATTTTTATATTATCGCTACATTTTAGTAGGTAGGCAAACTAGCCTGTATAACTTGCTTGTATAAATATTTAAAATTTGCCTGCACAATTGTTATTGTTTTCATCTGGTTCCCTATGAATCTCTCCTGTATGCAAGTAGTTTAGTTTCTGTATAATATAATTTGGTATTTTCAATATTCACATGTTTCTGTATAATAAATCTGGCATTTTCAATACTTACAATATAGATAATTGTCCCCAATTATCTATAATGATGCTCCTCTGTCTCATATTAATTTATTTGTGCTTTCTTTTCCATTTTAAGAGCTTTTCTTCAAACTTGCTCAAAAACGGATGAGTTGTTCTACTGATATATTGCATTTTTCTTTTTTAGTTTTATTGTTGCGTTAATTAGATTAATTCTGCTTTTCATTCTTTAGTGTACACTTGAATGGATTTGTCATTCCCATGATTCTTCGTTCTTTGAATATTTGATATTATCTTTTAAATATTAGCCAGTTTTCTTCTTATGATTTTAAACGCCATGCAATAAAGCCATATATTCTTGCTTTCTATTTAAAAAGAATCCGAAGATTATCCAACAAATTGGGAATACCCTTAGTTCTTCCAGTTTCCTAGCAAGGCTTTTTAGTTCTGTTTTACAGTTCTCAAGGTGGAGATAAACTTAAGAAATACTGAATTTCTAGTACAATTCCTTGACTTTAGCACTTTAATCATTTTGCCTTTCTACAGGTCTCTATTTTTCTTGGGTTTCAATTTTTTAAAGCTTTCCTGGTACACAGAAATTTATAATTCCTTTTCACTTCATGTTTAGATATCTCCAAATGTATAATGCTATGACCACTCAGTCCTTAATTGTGACTTGTGATATTTATAACTACCTAATTTTATGTCAGTTCTCTAAATGAGGAAATAAATGACTGCCATCTTTTCTGAGCAGTCCATGACCCAAGTTTCTGGATCAGTGGATGGTGAGTGATACATATAAAAATGAAACATCTTTCTAATTTTTTAAATCTTTTTTAATGCTTTATTATTAATGTGGAGGTTTCTCCCCATATTGTCAGTTTATTTGCCAGTCTTTCTCTTTCCAACTTACTGATAGTTTTCACTTTTCTATATATCCATGCATGAAAATTGGGATGCTCTACACTGGTGGATGCCCAGCCATGTGTCATTTTGATCTAGATGTGTCTAGAGATAAATTTTAAAGCTTTATCATGATTGAACCCCATCTATTTCTTTTGACAGAAAAATCTCCTTGATTTTCTTTTGTGAGGCTATGTGGGGAAGATGAGCTATAAATCCTTCATCCTCTTCTCATTCTTTCATAAGCCATCTCTACTCCTCAGTAAAACTTTGATTTCAGAGCTTTTGAAGTATTTTCCAAATCTTGCAACAGGATTGAATCCAAAATAGATTATAAGAAAAGGACTCATACTTATTACAGAATTTCCAATAGTTTATAAAATTTAAAACAATAACATTTTGCCTCAATGTATTCTGTTTCATCATGGATGGAAGATATAAAGTGAAGATGCAAATTACTGTCATTTTTTTAAATTAACTAATGAGTAAAGAAAAATTACATTTTAAATAATTATTAGAGTGATTATGTCTTTTCTACAAGGCTTCAGATTTCATTAAGGTATAGGTAGTGTTCCTTTCCTTATCAGTGATTTATTTGTGCTATCAGTAAATATTTATTGAATTATTATTAGTATGGTTTTCTAAATTTAAATAAGTAAACACATGTGAAATGTCAATCTATTCAATGATCTAATAATAGATATCCAGTTTAAATACTGATATATATAAATGCTGATTAAAATGTATTATCTTTTGCCTTTGTTGCTTAGAAGTTGTTATATGATGGAATAAGATCAGGAGGCCCAAGGTCTCATTTTATTTTCTTCAATTATTACCTATATGACTCTGAACAGATGTCTTTATGTCTCTAATAGAAATTCTGGTACTCCAAAATGCTGATAGAATACCTGCTTTCCCTTTTTAATGTCTCTCCCCCTTAAGATTATATATGGCAATATATGTAACACATTGAGGCTATAGAGTGATATCCAAATGCATGCCATTATCATAATTAATATTATGACCAATTTAGAGAATGATTCTGGATACATACTTATTTATTACATTTATGGAGAAGTGTATCTAACTATAGTTAACTATAGTTAAGTCCTTAAAATATCCTCCCAAATGACACCCTTGAGTTCAGTCATTCTGCATGCCATTTCACTTTAGAACATTGCCAGATTAATCTCTCAGATTTTTTTTTATGTTTTTCACATTACCAAAGAAAAACTTTAAAATGTCATAGCATGGTAAGTTGAGTACCTCATAAGTTTTCTACCTAGGACTTCATATAATCTTATTTCTAGCTACTGTACCCTCTTCCTCTGCTATTGTGTATGTATTTGTGTTTTGCAGGTAACAAACTATTTGTTAACACCTGGCAAGCCAGGGTCCTTCACAACTCATTGCCTTAACTCACAGCCTTCATTGTTGCTGAAATAGTCTTAACTTTTTTTTCTTTTTTTCTTTTTTTGGTCTATCATTGCCTATTTATAAAATTTAGATTATAATATCCAAGGAAAAGTCTTATTAGAACAATTAAATTTTATTGTTTATTTGTTGTTTTTATTATTACTCTTTTTTTTTTACTTACTAGTCATAGTATTCATTCCCTTCCATTATCATATTGAATTCAGCACTCTGTTCAGACACAGAATAAATAGTTGTTGAAAAAATGATTATAAATGTGACTATATTCCTCTTTAGCTATGTTTTACAATATCACTTGAAAGGTATATACTTACTAATCTACTGCAGTCCTAAAGATGGACTACATTTTAAGGACATTTATAGTTATATATTGATCTTACATTTCAGTTAGGAATTGGTTGCTGATAAAATATTTAAAGCAAGGAGTTCAGTATTAAATTTCACTTTAGGTAGTAACCAAGTTAAGCACTGCATCTAAGTAAAAATAATACTCTAATTACTGTTGAATCACTGTAATCACTTGGTGACACTTTTGCTATTGTATTCTCATCAGGCATGACCATTCTGCAAAATCTTCAAAATACTGAATGAACTGGCCATTTATTGATTATACCTTCATACTAACACAGTGCAACATTTCACATGCAATTGAGACACTTATTACTTTGAAGCATAAAGTAGCAGAATGAATCCCACAGGACTGTTAAAAGCAAAGAGTAACACTGCAAAAAGTATTGGATTATTTGTCATTAAAATGAACACATGTTTTATTGGTAGCACCTGCTTATCTATTTCCAGCTTTTAAAATATATGTTAATCAGGTAATGTGAAGAGCCATAATAGAAAGTCATTCACTAAAAAGGAGCCCTTAAAAAAGATTAGTGTGCTAGGAGTCAAGATGCCTGATTTTAGACTGCTCTGCTGCTGGCTAAATGTTTTCTTAAGAGATAGTTCACTGCTTTGAGTCTCAGTGTCAAAGGAAGAAAATTGACTCCTAACTTCAATGATAATTACCAAATTATAAATTTTGTGATAGAGAGGCATTAAATACATCTATTATCTACACCTTTATATCTATGTCTTTGTGTATATCTAGCTGTGTCTACTTTGTATCACGTGTATCCCTATATATGTATTTGTAGATATAGATATGCTTGCATTTACATTGTCTACATAGATATTATATAGCTTACTAGTGTTTACTATAAATATCATTTTTTCTATAATTTTATTTTTGGAACATAATACACAGTTTATTCTTCAGTCAAACTATTTTTAGGATTACGATTAATAAAGAAACTTCAGTTCACAACACAGAGTCCCCCAAAAATCCTCAGTGGTTTATATGGAAAATGTGCTTGATTGTTGTTAAATAAAAATTACAATTAAATACAAATAAAAATTATAACTTAAAAAACACAAACCAAAACATCTGATTTAATTGAACTTCAAGGACACAGGAATTCTTATGTAATTTGCCATATCATTAAGTAGAAAAAGAATGTAATATAGAACTGACAGTTGGGTTTCATGATTCAAAATGTATTTTAGTCATTATTTGTTGAACAAAAAATCTTTTACTTCAAGTACTCTTAGAAATAGAACGATAATTATTTTTCTGTATTTACAATCATATGGTATCTTGTATTAACAGAACACCTTGTGAGCAAAATTGATACAGCATTGAACCTATAACAGTGTGGGTAGGCATCAGAAAGTGTTGAATTTCTGTGAAATGTTTGAAAAGGACACTCATACAAGGAAGAAAACAGGTGCATGAATCCATAATTTATAAGTTAAGACTCCAGCATGATGTTTACTATATATTAATAAACCAGTAGCTAAAAATTATAGTCTCAGTTTTTAATTCAGTAACTTGTTATCTTTTGCCTGTTTCTCAGGGCAGAGAAGAGTTTTCAAAGTTCTTGTCCTCAACCAACTTCATATCTTGATTTAGAGATAAAAATGATGGGACTTAAAATGTTAGTTAATATGAATGGGTGATATATTTGTGTGAAATTGGTTTATCAGAAACTTTAATATACTTAGGGAGTGCCTAAGCATATTGATAAAAATGCGGATTTCTGATT
>NW_011888793.1:9647868-9657791 GCF_000151845.1 Pteropus vampyrus | reverse complement strand
TATTAACAGAACACCTTGTGAGCAAAATTGATACAGCATTGAACCTATAACAGTGTGGGTAGGCATCAGAAAGTGTTGAATTTCTGTGAAATGTTTGAAAAGGACACTCATACAAGGAAGAAAACAGGTGCATGAATCCATAATTTATAAGTTAAGACTCCAGCATGATGTTTACTATATATTAATAAACCAGTAGCTAAAAATTATAGTCTCAGTTTTTAATTCAGTAACTTGTTATCTTTTGCCTGTTTCTCAGGGCAGAGAAGAGTTTTCAAAGTTCTTGTCCTCAACCAACTTCATATCTTGATTTAGAGATAAAAATGATGGGACTTAAAATGTTAGTTAATATGAATGGGTGATATATTTGTGTGAAATTGGTTTATCAGAAACTTTAATATACTTAGGGAGTGCCTAAGCATATTGATAAAAATGCGGATTTCTGATTTAGTAAGTTTAAGTGACCTAAAAAGTCTTCCAGATGATGACAAGGCAATTGGTCCCTGACCCTACATTCTGAATAGCAAGTATGTGCTTTAAATGATGGTTAATCTACTTTATAGGTTAAAGAGGATTATCAGAAAGAAAAAAGGAAAAATAACAAATTTCAAAGGAAGAGGTTGTGTTCCCTTGAGGAAGGACCTTGTAAACTTACAACAAATTATAAGCAGTAACTATTCCCTAAGGAGACTGATGGTCATTTACCAAGTAAATATACACTGAAGAAAGACATTTGTCAAGGGTTATTGGATATAGGATCTAGCAGGACACTAATATCAAGAGACTCTCTCACAGTGGAATTGTACAGAAATACTGTGATAAGGATTTGGTTCTGATCAGGGCTATTTCACAGGACGTCCATGAGTTTACAGATCTAATCTGTGGTTATTTCACCTATCCCTGGGTGTATAATTGCAATAGATATAATTAGGAGCACGCTAACATTGGGACCCCTGATAAGATCCCCTGTTGGGGAAAAGACAAGGTGGAAGTCCTTAAAACTCTGCCCCTTTGACCAAATTAATAAAACAGAACCAGTATTGTATCACAGGTGCCATGACAGAAATTAAAACCACTCACGCAGACTCATTAAAAAATGCAGTACTGATGATGCTCATCATATTCACTTTTATTTTATCAGAATTGCATCTGCCCAAACCAGATTAATTATGGCAGATGATGATAAACTAATTTAAACTTAAAGAGAAGTTGTAGCTGCAATTTGAACCGCCTCATTTGATGTGATATCTTTTATAGAACATATTATCACAGCCTCTGGCACTTGATATCCAGCTATTGATCTGACAAATTTCTCCTTTTCAGTTCCATCAAGAGAGAACATCACACTGTAGTAGTCATTTTTCGTCTTGCCCTGGGGCAGAGTTAACTCTTACACTCTCTGTCGCTATATAGTCTAAATCATTTTTTTACACTTAAAAGTTTGACAGAACATCTACTGATGCACTACCTTGGTGACACCATGTTAATAAGACTAGATAATCAGCAAATGTCGCAAATACACTGCTGTTACATGCATACAAGTGGTTGGAAGATAAACTCTCCAAAGGTCTTTCATGATCACTGAAATATTTAGGAATTGAGTGTTCTTGATCATGTTGAGCTATCTCATTGAAAAATAGAATGATATATTCTGTCTTGAACCCCCAACAATTAAAAAAGGCGCAATGTATGATTAACTTCTTTTCAGTTTGGAAACAGCATGTGCGATACTGTTTGGATATACTCCTCTGATCTACTTACCAGGTAATTTAGATGGTTGCAGCTTTTGCGAAGGCTGTGCAACAGGTTCAGGCTGTGGTCGAAGAGGTATCTTAAAGATATACGAAATGCCTTGTGAGATTCCTTGCAAGTCACGATAAAGGTATCTCAATATAGACCTTTCAGTCTAGAGCAATGCCATGTCATACCAGAATCTTCGAAACCATATTTAAAAATAGTTCTTAAACATGAATAATGTTGGATAAAGAATAGAACAAGAGTACCACTATTAGTGATATTCGGTGGTCCTTCCCTTGATCTGAGCAAGTTACCTACAGAGCACAACTTCACAATAGAGGACTCCACCTTTCTTAGAAGTTTATTTAACAGCTATCATGCGTTCGTTCATGCTTCTTGGGGAACTCATCCCAATCTAATAAGTTAACAATCGTGTCTTTCAAACATATACTGCATGGTTTTCTCCATACTGACCTTCTCATGGGATGATGCTCTAGGACTCAAATAACATGTTTATGTAATAGATTCTAAAATCCATTATTATGAATAACAAAAATTGCTTTAGTAATAACCTTGATGTTAGTATTATACTGTTTTCTTGATTAATATTGAACTTTGACGTTTGTATGATAGCATGCTAATAATAGACATTCTAATTAATATTAGAGCATGCTGTCATAGAATTAACACTGGAACATAATAAGTACATTACCATCTGAAAAACATTGCAGTGGGGGTTTATAAAAAATAAACACTTGACAAATTAAACAGATATTTACATATACATATTTTTTATTACAGCATTGCTTTATTTGCATTTAAAAGAAGATAATCTAAATGTCTAACAAAAGGGAGCTGGTCAAATGGAGTATAATAAAGCCACATGACAGTTTTAGACTGCCATATAAATCATATTTTATTACATAGAAAAATTATGTTTTATAAAAGAAACAGATAATAATAGCATCAAATGTATTATAAAAATATATTGAAAATCACAAGGATATATACATAGAAATACAATAAGATTTTACTTGGTAATCAAATATACCAAATGTTATCAAAATATCTCTAAATGTTAAGATTTCAGGTGGTTTATGTATTTTTTAAAATTAATTTATTTATTTTAATTAGTTTCAAGTATACAGCACATTGCTTAGACATCTATATAGTTTATAAAACAATCCCCTCAATAGCTCCCTCCCTCCCCTGGCCCTCTACCTAGCCATTATATTAATGCTAACTGCATTCCCTATGCCGTGCTCCCCATCCCCGTGACTCTCTATCAACTACTAATTTGTACTTCTTTAACTTTTCACCGCATTCTCTCAGCTCCCCAACCTCTCTCCCCTCTGTCTTTCACCAAATTGTCCACTATATATGTGAGTCAGTTTTGATTAGTTTGTTCTTTTTGTTTCTTAGATTCTGCATATAAGTGAAATCATATGGTATTTATCTTTCTCTGTCTGATATATTATATATGTTTTTAAGACTATCCAGGAAGTAGTGAGATTGCTTCCACTAAAGTTATTTTTCTTTCAGAAAGGGGAGTGGGGAGACAAATACACTTTACAATAAACTGAAGGCTTGGGCTCTTATTTCAGTTCTTCCACTTAATTTATGGTCTTGGAGAAGTCACTTCAACTCGTAATGTTTTAAAGAATTTAGTGTAGATTTAATGGGAAAAATACATAAAGATTTTTAAATAATTAAATTATGTTATACAAATATTAAACGTATTTTAAAAATAATCATAAATTTTACAACCTAAAACAAGATGTGTATGTGTGTGTGTGTGTATTTAAGTTTTTGCAATATGGCTATACATTTTTCATAGTTAAAATCAATCACATAATTCTGTTTTTAATTTTTGAGATGGCCTTATAAACTAATAATATATACAGAGCACACCAAAATCTTTATTTGATTGGCGTTGGAAGTGTAATGATACAAAGATGAGAAAATGAAGAGATGAGTGGTTATTTAAAAATATAATTTTAGCTTTTCAATGATTATTTGAACATGAATTAATCTCCATAATTTTTGTGTTTTATAAAAATAAAAGAGAAAGCTAATTTTGTATTGCTATCACATTTAATTGAAATGCCAGCCAAAACCAAACTAATAAAAAGTATTTACAAAGTCATTACCAAATTAACACTGGTTACTTCAGACTCTGGTGTACTTTTTCTCCCTGCTTGAGTGAACAACTTTGGGAATTTATAATACAAAGAAAATTTGCAAAGAAAATAGCCAAAACATGGTCTATGGCATGCCACCCTGAACAAGCCCAATGTCTGATCTCAGAAGCTAAGCAGGGTCAGGCCTGGTTAGTACTTGGATGGGAGACCACCTTGGAAGATGAGGTGCTGTAGGCATAAATAATAATAACTAATAAATAAAAGAAAGAAAGAAAATAGCCAAAACATTATCGTCAAGCAATCTGATTTTAAAGTTTCTCTCCCACCACCTTACTTTTCAGTTATGTCTTAAGAAACTAGTTATTTAACCAATATTCTTAGTGCAAAATAAGTGTTGAATAAATGTTAGTTTGTTCGGTTGTATTCCAAGTTGCTTTTGTACAGACTATACCACAACCCTGAGAAAAGTTTTCACTAAAGTACCTAAGCATCCATTAATTGGAATACATGAAACAAATGACAATATATAATCTATTCATTTAGAACAAATGTTGTAGATGCATAATTATCTTTTCTATTTGCCGCCTCTTTGCTCTTAGAATTGATGAAAAGAAAGGACCATATGCCAAATACCATTGGCTTTTATTAGAATTGAAAATATTATCAAACGTCGAGCTTTTTTTTTTTTTTCAGCTCAAACTCATGCTATATTCTTTTTCATTGAGAAATGGAGCAAGAGTTTGATTAAGTTTCCTCAGATGAAAGACAAATGGATGTTACAATTAAACAAGCTCCAAATTACACATTTATGTGAACGAGGAGATGTTATATAGGGCACTTTAGTTAATAGTACCTGATTATGTTTAAGAGACACGTTATCCATTTAAGATATTTACACTTTGCTTCTGGGAAGTTTTGATATCACAGTTCTATACATCCAGATACACACAAATAACTATCTATACATGTACATATCTGTACACATACTTTCATGTATATGCACACCATCTGCAATGATATATTTGCATATATTTAAATATATCCAAATGGTCTTTTAAATATCTTGTGTTTGTTTGGTAAATAAATAACGTATAATAATAGAGTAGAATGTTTTGAATGTGTTTACAAGCTGTTTAGTTTTGTGACATGTATATTCTTCACATTCCAAAATACCCTTTATGAAATATACAGTGCTTTTTTTCATGTATACATTCAGTATTCTTTTTAGTATGTCAATGACCTTCTCTTCATTCATTCATTTTTAAATTATGGAATATATTGATAGGATATAAATACTCCATTTTAAGTGCTAATTATGTGCTAATTAAGTGCAAACTGTATCTTTGCAGAATGATTCATTCAGATATATAGTGAAAGACTTTATACAGTAAATTTGGAGGTTCACCATTAGGCCCACATTATTTTTATAATAGACTTCCTCAACATGGAATGAAATCCTCCTTTAGAAAAAATGAAAGGGAAACCTCAACCCTCAGGGAAAATGGAATAGATGTAATATTTTTTCTATATGTATTGCATAGAATTTTACCTTTTGTCTAATTTTATATGAAACATCTAAACAATTCCCTCTGCTATAAAAAATTCATATTTTAATAACTATAAGCTTTAAATAGTTGACATTGGTCTCTTAACTCATCACTTGCTTCTGAGTGTGCATATTGTTTATATATATTATTATTAAACATGCTCAGCAACTTTTATTTTAATCTTGTAAATTATGACGTCCTTTAGACAACCATTACATATAACATGCAATCAATTTTCTATTATTGAATATTTTCCCAACCAATCTGTGTACCTCTAATTAAGTATTAAGAAATATATTGAACAGAGTATAAACCTTTTTAGCATCATGGTGTATTTTCACATTCAACCTTGAAATATATTTTTATGAAAATGTATATATCATTTTTAGATAAAGATAAATTATTTTATACTGGAAAAATAGTGTTTTGTTGATATTGTTTTTTGTCCCTCTAGCCTTGATCAGTTTTGACAGTTTTTAAACATTCCTCTCACGTAGAGTTATAAACAGTTATTATTTTTCCATTTCCTCTTGGCTATTCATGCTGTCCTATTGACTATTTAAATTTCTATATTACAATTCAATTCCAATGAAACAGACATATTTTATAGATTTTAATCAAGTAATTGAAAATAACTGAGCAATCAGAATTTTAAAACTTTTCTCCCAATTTTTCTGATCCAATAAAGTTGAATTTATAAAAACAATTATAAAACTTAATCTTAATAGTAATGTAAAAAAGATGAATGCTAATATAAATATTGTTTGAGAATTTGAATATATGACCAAAGCAATATATGTGAAAAAAATCATTTTTGTTTTTAGGTCTGCATATACTGCCTTATAAGTTATGTATTCATTACTATAAGCAAAGTACTTTGCTAGGAGCTGTACCTTTGTACTCATAGTAATTCAGTTTCGATATTCACCATGTTTATTTTTTCCATGTTTATGTATCTTTGAAATTGAAAATTCTCTTTGACTTTGCATACAATGATTCATTTTACACTGTACTTCAAGGATCATTAATTCATTTACTTATTTATTTAATAACTATTAATAATTAATATGTGGAACACTCTACTCCACTTGTCATAGGGAGATAGAAAGATGAATCAGAGGCCACATGCTATCGAACTATATTTTGGTAGGGAAATATCATGCTTTTATCTTAAAATCATAATACAAGATAAGATATGATCAATGCCATGAATGAAATAAGGTTGTTGACATGAATACATGAGGAGATATGTAGAAAATGTGTACAACACTGCTAATAGGTATTAGATGGTGGTGGTGGTGGTGGTAGTAATATATGGCTTGAATTTGCCCAGATCCTCATTCTTATTCTCTATTTTTAAGTGTCCAAAACTGACTTATTTATTTTTCTACAAGCAAATACATGTCTTAGCCTTTCTTTTATATGTATTTATAAGATGAGGCAACATAATATAGTGATTAAAAGAATTGAACTCTAAGACCAAATTTCCTGTTCAGATTTCATCACTCACTTATATCTGAGTGACTCTGGGCAATTACATTCTTCTTTCTATACTTCAGTTTTACCATTAATAAAATGGAGATAATAATAAAATTCTTTACCTTATAACAGTATTTCAATTAGTGAATGAGTTAATCTATTAAATTAGAAAGATGTCTAAAATATAATAATTACTTTACAAATTAAATTATTTTTTATTTTGAAACCTCTCACCTTCTCTTTGCATTTGGGGTGGTAGTGGACAATAAGCTTTCCTGACTTATAGTTCTCTTTGTTCCTTATCCCAACTATCTAAATTGTTTGCCTAGAAGCTGAACTTATAGTGAAATCAGCATCAATTTTTGAGCCAGGGATACTTTGATTGAATTCCAGTTTACTTATAAAATATAACCTCAAGAATAGTACTTTAATATTTATGTCTTATTTAGCTTTACTCTATAAGGGTAATAGTGCCTGTTTCATAATTTTTCTATAAAAATTGAATCAAGTAACATGAGAACAATATTTTACCCAACTCCTGACACTGTTGCTTCTTCCCTTTAGCCTCTACTGCCAGACTCCTATGTCTTATTGATATCTAATAATGTGAAAAAGAACAATCTTCAATCTAGTTGGATTAAAGAAAACCTATTATTTCAGAGGTCTCCAAACACATAGGATCACAAAACACAAATGATGTTTCCAGAATTAAAGTCTATTTACCTAACAACAAAAGAAGTGATGAAAAAAAGCACCATACAGATAATATGATATATTGTTATACAGCCAAATAAAGAGATTGACTGGTTATTCCCTCAACAACTATAAGGAATTTAACTGTAATACAGCTGTAGAACTATATGCAGAACTTATTTTATCACTGGTGAGAAGGAGAGGAGGGCCAATAACTGTAATAAGAAACAAAGGAGAGATGAAAGTAGTATATGTCTGCCTAATACCAGGATAAGTGGATGTAAAATTAAAATATCAATTTAACACCATATTTGCTAGTTTGTTTACATAATTACAAATAAATAGAAGCTTTAAATTACACGTATTATGTTGATTTGCATGACAGCTAAGAAGTGAGAAGATGTTAGAGTCATGAATTTAAGCAGAATACTTCCAAAGGAAAATAATCTAAACCTCTATAGTTTTCTAACAATGACATAAAATAATGATGAGTGAAATTTACAATACGACGATACAGAAAGGTAAATAGCCTACATAACACCATTATTTCATGGAAGTTATTTTAACACGTCTAACTTTAATCGTACTCAATAAACAAATTATACTGGAGAAATGAACAATTTTTACCTATGCACATTACACTAGGAACAAACAATTTGGCATTGAAATTGAAAAAAAAAACTCATGTAAATATTACCAAATATGAAATATTTAAAAATAAATTTAATGCAACTCATTCAAGATCTGTACCTTAAACACTATAAGATACTGCTGACAGAAATTAACAAAGATTATAATAAATACAGAACTACATATGTTCATGGAATGGCAGATACAATATTGTTATGATAAATTATATTGTTCTATACAATTGAGACAATTCTAGTTATGATATTAACAGAATGTTTATTGGTACTGATTTATTCTAAGCTGTATATCAAAATGCAAGGAACTGGTAATAAGAAAAGTAATTTAAAAATAAAAACAAGATGAATTAAATATACTTACCCTAAAGATGTAGTAATGAAGACAATATTATATTTTAATAAAGATAGACATAAATCAGTGGAACAAAATATAGAGATCAACACGTATATGCTAAATTGATTTTTGACAAAACTGTCAAGGTGATCCAATAGGTACAAAATATTTTTTAGACATAAAGTATTTAAAAAAATGGTTGTTCGTATATAAAGAAAATAAAAAAGGAAACCTATAGCTTTACCTCCCTCATAAACACAATAAATAAAAATGTCTCATAGTCGTAAATTAAGAGCTAAAACTAGAAAATTAGAAAACACAGGAGAAAACTCTGTGACCTTATTTTAGCAAAGATTTCTAGGCTTAAATAGAAAAAGAAGTACAAAATGTAAAAGGAAGAAAGAATAAATTGGACTTGTGAAAAATTTTGAGGTTTTACTTTTCAAAGGACATTTGGAAGAAAAATAAATAGCAAGCCAAAGACTGGAAGAAAATTTTGCAAAGTGTGATTCTGAGTTAGACTTAGTCCACAATTAAATATAGGAAGAAAAATAGTCCTCATAAAAATTGGACAAATACCTCCGTGGATATTTCACCCAAGAAAAATAGAAATGTGAATTTAGCAATTGCAGACACTTTCCATATCATTAGACATTAGTGAATTGGAAATAGATACCCCTGCTCATTGACTAGATTGGTTAGAATTAAAGAGATAGTGAAAACAAGTGTTGGAGAGGATGTGAAGTAACAGAACTCTACATTGCAGATTGAAATAAAATTGCTACAGATACTTTGGAAAGGATTTATTTGGCATATAATTATTATATAGTTTAGCAATCACACTTCTATACATTCATCCAAAATAAATTTAAAAACTGTCTACACAAAGAATTGTACTTAAGTGCTCAAAGTAACTTTATTCATAACAAGAAAAAACATGGAAATAGTTCAAATAGTTGTATCCATACAACAGAACACTACTCAGCAATAAAAAAAAAAGGAACAAATCTGTTGATAAATGGAATAATACAGATGGACACAAAAGCCTTATGCTAAGTGACAAAACCAACACAAAAACTTACATACTGTTTGATTTCATTTATATGAAATTCCAAAAAAGAGGCAAAATTCTAGTTACAGACATTAGCTCAGTGCTCTGCAAGGGGCCTCTGGTTGAAACACAGGATGAGGCCTGACTGCAGAAGAACTCTGAGGAGCTCTGGGGTTGATACTGATGCTCTACTCCATGGCTGTGACAGCATTTACGTGACGGTGTACATTTCTCAGAACTCATCTAATTGTAAAATTAAAATTAGTGAACTTTATTTTATACAAATTATATTTTTTA
>NW_011888793.1:9637765-9643283 GCF_000151845.1 Pteropus vampyrus | reverse complement strand
TTTATTCTAGTAAACTAAAATATTTCACTCTAGTGAAATAATATTTCATTTTTCTTTTCAGACATTTCATATATTTTTACCTAGCAGTTTTAAATTAAATATTTTATACAATTCATATATAGAAAGTAAAATCACCAATTATATATCTGCTGCTAACAATCTCCATAAAAATCTCATGTGCGAAAATAATAATCTCTGGCAAAGCACAGAGGCTACGCTATGATAAAGAAGAGTAGTTGCTGGGTGCTCATTTACTTTGGGTCACATGCTCCGTAGATGGGGTAAAATCTTAGATTTGTACATTAGTACCCATTCTTAATCATGAGCCTTTTACAAGAAGAGGTATTGGAAACTTCACGCTCCTTGTTTGAAACATTTAATACTCCTTTGAATTATTGTTAGCATAGCGTCTGTATTAGATACTTTTTCTCAGTTTAACTACAATTATTTTTGACATGTATCTTCTTGTAAACTGCTTTCCTAAAAGTTATAATTCTCTAACATAAGAAAACCAAACCAAACAAATAAACAAAAAGCATTTTCAACCGTTCTGTCACAATTAGCTGTAAGACATTGGATAAAAATATGATTTCAAAATGGTCTCATTCAATCCCTCACCTTAAGGCTAAGATCGAGTTTGAGTCTATTCAAATTCAAGTTGTCTAGGTACTTGAGGCTGAAATAATGACCATTTTATACATAGTTAATAGTATCTTCCACACCAATGACTGATGGCTGAATTGGCCTTGAAAAAAAGTGTCATATGATGTAATTATTTAGTCTTATTGATATGGTCTCAAAACAGGTCAACCTCTTAATTTCAGAATATTTTCACAAGAACATATCCTTGACAGGGGTCTATTCTTCCTAAAGAGAGAGTAGACATTTAATGTTTAGTCTGTACCACAATTTTCTTTAAAAGAAACAAAAATAGCACCAATTTCACAGGTTTGGGGTAATAATTAAATGAACTGAAGCAGTAAATCATTAGAGCAGTGTATTACACAAACTGAAAATTGAATAAATGTTACTTCATTATCTCAAACCCAATAGACATAGTCTGGTAGCTACAGTCTAAAATCAGTGACAGATACGTGATTTAACCTTGACTACCTACATATTCTCTCTGAAGTTTGAAATTTAGAGTACCTCCTCTAGTCCATTTTCTGAATCTAAAAAATCAAACCACAGACAACTCTTAGAAGATAACTGCAGTTGTCCAAGCAATAGATTGGGTATATTTTATTCCTATTCTCAATCATAGAGAAAAGGAAATAAAAGCATATGGAATAGGGTAAATGTAACAAAGTTGTTTCAGGAATGTTAGATTGTTAGCTCCCACTGCAACTCACTAGTTTTGTGATGACATCACGTCTTTTAATTTCCAAGCTGAAAATTTCTGATAAGTTTTTGAAGTCTCCCTTAAATTTTAACTTTCTATGCTATAATGGTTCTCGCCCATAACACTTTTTAAAATGGTAATAAAATACAAAAATCTCTTGATAAAATAAATCTACATTTATTTTATAATGTCAATTATGGGATTCTCTCTGGAACATGTACTGCTCGGCACTCTATTTGGCATGCTGTGCTGTTTGAAGAAAAAATAAAAAAGATGCCCAACAATTATTTGAACATTAGTACCCACGAATAATAATTTGGAAAGAACTGCTGTTGAATAACTCAACTAAGAATGGAGAATTGGATCAAAATATGGTTTAAGTTATTATCGTTGCCTCTAAAAATTCAAGTCAAAGTGGGCACATGTCTTTATTTTTCATGAGGAAGTCATATATATATATCTTGGAAAATAATGATAATTATTTTTCCACTTTTACTTAAATTTTGTTAATAATTATTACTTTGTACTTGCTTACATTTTCCATTTGTTTTTAACTACTTAAATAGCTGCTAAAAATCCTTAAGTTTACCCGTGCTTTTGTGTGTGACAGAGAAGGATAAGAGATGGAGATAGAGAGGTGAGTGGGGAGAGAGAAAGGTAGAGGGAGGCACAGACTGGATTTGGAAACTAAAACTGAAAATATTCTTTTTTCTATATTTTTCTTGTTTTAATTTCTAGGTCAAGATCTCAGTCAGGAAGAGTGTTTCTCAGTAAGAGTGTAAGGCGCAAGGCAGAAGAAAGTGCGTTATATTTAAAAGGTTTAAATAGTGCACGTTCTGAAGGTTAAGGGTTCAAGGCAGTAGACCTGTTCAACTTTAGGCCACAATATAAGACTGACATCTTTTTGAATTATTTGAATCTTGCGGGGTAGAATTTTAGTTAGCTATTTAAATGAGAGTTAACTACTCTTTTGATTAAGTTTTAATTGACTACTTAATATTTTGTATAGGTGGACATTTATGTATTTTGTTTATATACTGATGTTATTACAGAGTGAAATTTAAACATTTCACATATGACTTGTAAAGAAAAGGTGCATTATGTATCATATTTCAGATCAAAATATGTACAGTGTATAAAACTGTGCTCAAATCACTAGAAAATAATCATTTTATTGGAGACAAGATGATTCCTGGAATTTCCTGATTACAGTACTTGCTTTCTAAAAACAATTCAGTTTATTTCTAGAAAGCCTGGCAAATATATTCAGAATTTTGAAGTACCCAACAGATTGGGAAGCTTTTAGATCATGAGTTAACTGAATGAACTATAGTGTAAGATAATCAGAGATGTTTCACGTATGTATAAAAAATTCTAATAGAGATCTTGAAGTAAAGCTTTAATGACAATATATATTTTAATTTTAGTACAAAACATGATTTAAGCCACTTCTGAAAATTTTATTTTCTTCAATGCCATCTAGAAATCTAATGGAAAATACAAATGATTGGGCTTTTGTCTATAAACCTCTATCTGTAAAAATGAAGATAATAGTAGACTTATCTAATAAGATTATTGTACAGATCATGTAGAATTCAAATAAATATTCTGTACCCTACTAAGCATTCAGTATGTTAGCTATACTCATTGCTGTTATTAAGTTTAGTACACTCCAAATTTGAGAATCATATATAACAATTTTTTATTATTCTTTAATAATAATAGCAAAGAAAATATTTCACAACCAGTAATACTTTTTAATAAATATATTACACACATTTTAAGGTTTTCTAAATTGCTTCAGGTCACTGATAGATGATCCTGTCAAAAATAAAGACCCTTTAAAATATGGTGCATTTTTTTCCAGTAATTGTTGGTCATTCTAGAAATTTCATTTACAGACCTAGACTTCAAAACTAGAGTATTGTTTGTCTTGGTTTGTATTATTATATATTCCTGAAAATGACTTCAAATAAATTGGAAAATAAATTTCAGGATTTGTTTAAATGTTATATTGAAAATCTCAGAGTTTGCATTTTAATAAAAAAATTACTCATTTTCACTCATATGACAAGTTAAATTATGTTTCATTTTTTTTATTTTATAGAACAATATTTTTCTTATAATATCTCTAGGACTTATAGTTGAGAATAGCTTTATGAAAATTATTTCTCTTAGCTCCTTTTGCAAAAATACTCTTTATCTGGCATCTGTAAATAGACAGCAAAATTACTATACGCATCATACATTTTCCTCTAAACCGACAGTTCAGTAACTGGCTGTATTTGTATTAAAGTGCTTAAGACATTTTCAGCAAAACCTATCAGTTAATTTTTCAATTAATAGAAGTAAGAGAATAATTTCAAAGATATAAATATTTAAATAACGGTGGACTGTTTTTGTGCATGTGCGTATGCAGTTCTCTCTTAAAACTGTGGCTTTCTTTATCTTACCTTCATCTACTTTAGATTTATTTATCATATCTATTTACCTAGTATCTCTGTTAACATAAGAAATGTGAACTAGAAGAGCATGAGATTTGGATTTATATAAGTCCTTAAATTGTTAACAGCCAGCTCCTGGCAATAAAGTTATATTAAATAAGTAGTCAAGATCAGTGAAGTGCAACCACAAACTCTTCCATGGTGTTCAGTAGAAACGAAACTTCCTTCTCCTACCCGCCAAGCATTCTAAATAAAATAAAATAAAAATAATCTTTACTGAATGTCTACTCATCAAAAAATCAACTATGACTATATCACAAAACTGAGAATTATATATTATAGGAGAAATTAGGTTATAGAAGTTTTATATAGCTAACAAATTTCACAAAACTTAGAAGTAACCGGGATCCTGCTTTGGGTTAACGAATGATTCTAAAGCCCCCTTGCTTATGTTATTAACTAGTGTTAAGAGGTTCGGGACTGTAATTTGACTCCAGTCTTACTTAGAGCTAGTTGGTGCTCAGTAAATTAACATAAAAACAAGTAAAACCTTGTCCTTATTTTTTATTGTCAAAACTTTGCTTCTTCCTTCCACTTTCTGCTTTTGTATGGAATCTGAAAATATCCAAGTACTAACTAAATAGGCAACATTTCTCTATTCTTGTTCCTCCTTAAATACTTCTTTCAGTGCTTATTGCCTAAGTCTTGTCATCTCTTTTGACATATCTGTTTTGGAAGTTTCTCCCAGACTACACATTATTGATTCTTTTCCCCATTTTCTGCCATTTACAATGAACAAACCAATATCAATTAGCCTAGAGCTGCTTGTTATGCTTTGACCTTTAAAAAGGCCAAGTCCTTGTTTCAATTGTATACTTGACAATACTGTTTTCCTGATAGAGGGTCATGGGTTGATTGCGATTTAATAACCTAAAACTTTTTCTCTCAATTTCATAACTCGGTGAATTTTTGACTATGTGCTGTTTGACTTGAGCTCCTTCTATAACCATTTTTAAGTTTATACTGAAATATAGGCATGCCTGAGAATCATTTTAAAAATTATTACACTTGAACAATTTTTACTACTCTGCACCCTCTCTCCACTCTTGCACATTACCAAGGTCATACCCTCATATTTTCTTCATAGACTGTTATTCACTGTCTTTAAAAAATTAAATATTTAAACAGATAAATTGACTCATAATCTGAGGGAACAAAGCGTTCTTCATTCATTAAAGGTATCTATATGATTGCAAATTTCCACTGATATAGCACTGTGACAAAAAATAGGAGCTCAGAATAAGGACCACCGACATTATACATCTAGCTGTATCTGATAGGAAAAGGATGGGAAACAGTGCGTGCACTCTTGGGATTTGAACTTTTTGAATTAGATTGAATGACATGAAATTTCTACTTTTATAGGTCAAAACAGTTGAATATCAGTGACTTTATATTGTTTAATCTACATAACCTAAATTCTACTGATGTCTTATTCTTTATTTCCATCTACAACTTCTTTATTCCAGCCACAATATTAAATGCCTAAGGCCAATTCTGTATGTTTATCTGGATGTCCTGTAGGCACCGTCTTCATTTTCTATTAATGCAGAATAAATCATCACAAATTTAATGCCTTAAACTCATTTATTATCTCATAGTTTTGTTGGACACAACAGTTCTGTAGCTGCAGGTACTGGTACTGCTGGGTTCCCTGCTTAAGTGCTCACAC
>NW_011888793.1:9630911-9636760 GCF_000151845.1 Pteropus vampyrus | reverse complement strand
ATAATAAGAATTGCACTTTTACTTTCCAAATATATCGAGTGTTCCAAAGAGTAATTTACTGAATATTTTCAGGCCTAACTAGAGAATATAAAGCCTGTTGAGTAAAAATATAATACTTTCTGGTAATAGATGATATTCACTCTTTTAAAGGAAAGGAAAGAAGATATAAAAAAGAAGGAAGTCTTAAAAACAGTTTAGTAAAAGATTCCAATTATAACCAGAGTGGATTACTTTATGAGCTAATCTACCTGGACAACTGATAATAAAATAGCTCTGGGAGAAAAATATAGGTAAACAAATATTAGATATTCCTAATGAAGATAAAAAAGTGATATTTGAATATTATTTACTTTGTGATATCTTAAATTGTCATATTTTCTTATTCTTCACATAGTCTGTGATCCCCTTACTTAAAGGAAAAAGAAAAATATATGTTTTGTGTGTTGTAGTAAACTTTTTATAAAGCCATTTGAAGAGAGTATGTTGTCACATTAGCAAGAAAACTGCAGAATAGAAAAGCAGACCAAAAGAAGAGGGGAGAGAAAAGAACTAAAAAAGGTTGAAGTAGGAAGAAGATCGTGTGCAATAAAGAAATAATATCTTGTCTAATCAGAGTAAAATATGTAATGAATTTTATAATTTTTACATAGAGCAAATAATTTTTTATTACATCTATCCTCATTATTATTATTTCCCCTTCATTAACATTATTCTGCTTCAGTAAAACTTTGATTTGCAACATGTTTATTCTCATTGTATTTAAATGAATTAACCAGCCTCTTGAACTTATCTTCTAATATATGATGTTCTTTAAAGAAGAGAAAATTTTCTGTATTTATTATAGTAATTTTTTTATTATTAAATTTATTGGGGTGAAATTGGTTAATAAAATTACAAAGGTTTCAAGTGTACAATTCTATAATACATCATCTCTATGTTGCATTGTGTGTTCACCACCCAAAGTCAGATCTTCTTCCATCACTATATATTTGACCTCCTTTGCCCTTTTCTATTCTTCCCTCCCCCTTTCCCTCTGGTAATCACTATAATGTTGTCTGTGTCTATGAGTTTTTTTGTTTGCTTGTTTGTCTTATTCATTTGTTGCTTTCAGTTTTATATTCCACATACGAATGAAATCAGTTGTCAGCTTTTTTCATCTGACTTATTCTGCTTAGCATGATTACCTCAAAGATCCATCCATGTTGTCACAAATGACAGTATTTCATCTCTTCTTATGGCTGAGTAATTCCATTGTATATGTTCGATTATATATATGTACCACATCTTCTTTATTCCACCTGATCAGATTATTCTTCTAGGAAATGACTTCTTTCACTTACATAAGGTAAGTGATATATATGTGAATCCTTTCACCAGTTTTTTTGGTATGCTGTCATTCTACTTTCATATGATACAATAAATGAGTGACCTAGAAGCAATATATATCAGAATTTTCCCCAAAATTTGAAATTTAAAATGAATAACTCATGATATATTATATACCTATATTATGCATACATACAACACATATATAATATGTTTATATTACATTACATATAATATGTATAATAAAATTACTAAAAATATGACATGTAAATGTAAATATATACAAACACACACATAGAGTAGACCCTTGAACAACATGGGTTTGAACTGAACGGGTCTACTTATACTACGATTTTTTTTTTTTTAATGAATACCTCTATTCTTTTTGTGGTTCATAATCAATGGATGTGGAGGGCTGACTACATACATTGATCTATGCCATTTTGCATAGGGGATTTGAATATCCATGGATCTTGGTATCTGTGGAGGGTTCTGGAACCAGTACTCCATGGATATCAAGGGTAGTTAAATTTTCAGAGAGTCAAACATTATATGGATTTTCAACTGCACAGGAGTTCGGCACCCCTAACTCCCATATTGTTCAAGAGTCAACTCACCTCTGTGTGTGTATAAAATATCTAATATTTTTTGGCAGTATTTTCTAAGAAAAATAATATGTGGATTTTTTATTTCTTTTATTTTTTCTCTGTAATACAATATAATATAAGCCATCTAGATGCTGTAATACAGATAAAGGTGGGATGTGTGTGTGTATATGTGTGTATGTATATATACATAGTGCATATATAATACATATGTATTATATATACACATGTGTCCACACGTGTGCATGCATGAAAATATCTTAACAGTATTCTAAAGCATTCTTCACTGAATAAAGGGAGATAGACTAAGCAATTGTAACCTACCAACCATCAAGGTTTAAGACCTATAATTTATTTCATATGTGACTGGCACTGAATATTAACCCTTGCATTAAAAAGGTTTACCAATATTTTCAATAGTATGTGTAATAGGTGTTGATGGTACTGAGTAGAATAGCTTCTTGCCACATAAATTATTTATGTCCAGTATAATCATTCAAACTCTGACAGTTCAAATGCTTATCATAACAGAAATTACTTTGCTCTTGCTAGTAAATGAAATTGACATAAGGATTGCTGAAGGAAATAAAATATGCGACATTCCAATTTTAATGTCTCAAACAGTCTTCTCAGTTTGCTTAAGAATTTTGAGATCTATAAGGTGATATCAAAGCTCAAAGATTTGAAAACGTAAATTCTGGTTTTCTTTCTGCATGTACATTTTAAACATACACCTAGTAGTCAAAAGGGTTCAGAAAAAATAACTTCTCTAAATTAATAGGATAAGATTCTTGAATGAGTTAAGAGAGATGCAAATTAAAGAAAGGTTTTAAATCATTCAAAATCTTGACTAAATACTTAAAGATTGGAGTTCAAAAATCTCTCCAGATCCAGAGAGCTTTTAAAATTTAAGAGTTAGTTGAGTACTTAATTTCTTAAAATAATCTGCGGTTGTAAATAAAGGATGATTGTGTTGATATTAGAAGATGACAATAATTACTGGTTATTAAATTTCCAGAGAGGATTCCTATAATTATTTAAGACTTAACCTTTAGAATAGTTAATGAGTATACTGAAGGGAAAAGTTAATTTAATAGAAGAAAAATATTAACTGATACCTAATGGTGCGCATTACAAATGTTGAAGATTAATGTCAAGGAAAATATGTATTAAAGTATTTGATGTTTGAAAAATGCATTATATATTATTGAAAATAGATGTAATGCCATGGATTCATTTACTTAGAATTTATACTTTTCGTGTCACACAATATTCTTTTTTTGACTTTTTTAAACATTTGAAAATGAAAAATCATCCCGAGAGCATAGGCTGTACAAAAACGGATCTGATTGGTCAGTCTTGATTTGGCCTGAGGGCCGCAGTTTACTAATCCCTCTCTTATGCAACAGGTCCCCCATTAAACGAAAATTATGATGCAAAAAAAAAAAAATAGTTATGAGAAAACACACTCTGAAGAGACAAATTAATCATCACATAAGAGTAAAAAACAGATATGTTGGAACTATGAGGTCCATTATTTCTATGTTAAAGAGCCTAATGGAAAAAATAGACAACATGCGAGATTACATATACATTTTCAGCATAGAGGTTAAAGCTATAAGAAAGAACCAAATATAAATGCTAGAAAGCAAAATCACAGTAGAGGTGAAGAATGTTTTTGAGGTATTATCAGTATATCCAAAGCAACTAGCAAAGAATTAGAGAGATTGAAGAGAGATAGAGATTACTCACACTGAAAGAAAGTGAGAATAAGACTAGAGGGGGAAAAAAAAAACAGAACAGAGCACTCAAGCAGGATTGATCCGTCTGACATATACATATTTGAAATCCATAAAGAAGAGAATAGGCAGAAGAAATCTTCAAAGAAATAAGGGACAAGAATATTCCAAAATTAGTGACAGATAAGATCAGAAGACATCGAGCAAAATTAAAACAAACAGAAAACCCAATCTCATAGCCATATTATATTTTAAACTGCTGAAAACCAATGACAAATAAAATTTTGTAGGTATACGGTACAGAAGAACTGAAGTAAAATTAAAGCTGACTGCCTGTCAGGAACTATGTATGGAAACGATAAAGATTATTAACTTATATTTTGCCTAAGGCTGCTTTTATGAAATGATGGTAGAGTTGAGTGATTACAAAGTCTAAAAATAGGCGGTTTAAAATTAAAAAGAAGAAAAAGAAATGCTATCTTAACACTATCTAAAAGAAAGATATGAGAAACTATTTCCAGTCAAAATAGACTCTAGAATATGGAACTATCAGAGATAAAGAGGGAATTACAAAATCATACAGGCATCAATTATCTAAGAAGACATAGAACTATCCTAAATGCATATAGATCTAATAACAGACTTACAAATACATGAGGCAAAAAGTGGTAGATCTGAAGGAAGAGATAGATAACTCTACAATTATAGTTGCAGATTTTAACTATTTTCTCTTCAATAATTGATAGAACTAATAGATCAAAGTTCAATAGGGAAATAGATGACCTGAATAACATTATCCAACAGCTTGACATGTTTAGCATTTATAAAACATTCTATATAGCAAGAGCAGAACACACATTCTTCTCAAGTGCACATGTAACATTATCCAATAGAGACTGTATAGACAATATAGACCAAAAAACAAATCTCTAATGCCAGATGATTTAATTAGTGAATTCTGAGACTTTATTAAAAACGATTTTATTAATTTATATTTTTACTTATCATAAATCGCTCATCTCAAGTAAACAATACTATGGTTTTAGTCAATTTGCCTACTGGAGAAATAAAAAATATAAATTAGTTTTAAAATATATTTATCATCCAGTCCTGATAAGGTTCTAATAAATATTGGCAATAATATGAATTCCATACAATCTAATTATTCAAAATGCTAGTATGCATATTGCACAAGTGGATGTCTAAAACCATGCTAGATGAAGAAAGAGAAAGAGTGCAGAGTCTGAAAACAGCTTGATAGTTTTTGTTTTGTTTTGTTTTATAAAATTAAGTATACACTTATATAACCCAGGCACACTTGGTATTTGTCTTAGAGAAATGAAAAATTTATGTTGACTCCAAACATCTACATAACTATTCTTAGGATTTTTAAAAAGATTTTATCTTTTGCCATAATTTTATCTTCACAAGAGGAAGTTACAAGAGGTTTTCTATATATTCTCTGCTCTCACATATGCACAGTCTCCTCCATCATCAACATCATTCACCAGAGTAGTGCATTTGTTAGCATTGATGAACATATGTTTTCACATCATCATCACCCAAAGTTTTCCTTAGGTTTCACTTTTGCTGTTGTGCATTTTATGGGTTTGGACAAATGCATTTTCATACATATTACATATAAAATACATATATATTATATATAAAATACATAGTATTTTTCAATACCTTAAAAATCCTCTGAGCTTTTCCTCCCATCTCACCTGTCAACAATCGATCTTATAATTGTGCTCATAGTTTTGCCTTTTCTAGAATATCAGTACTTAGCCTTTTAAAATATCTGCCTTCAATTAATAATATGCACTTAAAGTTATTCCATGTCTTTTCATAGCTTCATAACTCATTTTTTTTTTACTGCTGAATAATATTCCGTTGTCCGGATGTTTATCCATTCATCTACTGAAGAACATCTCGGTTGCTTCTAAGTTCTGGCAATTATGAATAAAGTTGCAATAGACATTCATGTTTCCATTTTTGTATGGACATGTTTTTAGTTCATTTGAGTAAATAACAAGGAGCTTGATTGCTGGATCATATGGTAAGAATATGTTCAACTTTGTAAGAAACTGCTCAACTATCTTCCAAAGTAGCTACACTATTTGCATTCCTACCAGCAATGATTGAAAGTTTCTGTTGCTCCATATCCTTGCCAGGGTTG
>NW_011888793.1:9622540-9630861 GCF_000151845.1 Pteropus vampyrus | reverse complement strand
TATACACTTATATAACCCAGGCACACTTGGTATTTGTCTTAGAGAAATGAAAAATTTATGTTGACTCCAAACATCTACATAACTATTCTTAGGATTTTTAAAAAGATTTTATCTTTTGCCATAATTTTATCTTCACAAGAGGAAGTTACAAGAGGTTTTCTATATATTCTCTGCTCTCACATATGCACAGTCTCCTCCATCATCAACATCATTCACCAGAGTAGTGCATTTGTTAGCATTGATGAACATATGTTTTCACATCATCATTACCCAAAGTTTTCCTTAGGTTTCACTTTTGCTGTTGTGCATTTTATGGGTTTGGACAAATGCATTTTCATACATATTACATATAAAATACATATATATTATATATAAAATACATAGTATTTTTCAATACCTTAAAAATCCTCTGAGCTTTTCCTCCCATCTCACCTGTCAACAATCGATCTTATAATTGTGCTCATAGTTTTGCCTTTTCTAGAATATCAGTACTTAGCCTTTTAAAATATCTGCCTTCAATTAATAATATGCACTTAAAGTTATTCCATGTCTTTTCATAGCTTCATAACTCATTTTTTTTTTACTGCTGAATAATATTCCGTTGTCCGGATGTTTATCCATTCATCTACTGAAGAACATCTCGGTTGCTTCTAAGTTCTGGCAATTATGAATAAAGTTGCAATAGACATTCATGTTTCCATTTTTGTATGGACATGTTTTTAGTTCATTTGAGTAAATAACAAGGAGCTTGATTGCTGGATCATATGGTAAGAATATGTTCAACTTTGTAAGAAACTGCTCAACTATCTTCCAAAGTAGCTACACTATTTGCATTCCTACCAGCAATGATTGAAAGTTTCTGTTGCTCCATATCCTTGCCAGGGTTGAAAGTTGTCAATGTGGTGAATTTTAGCCATTCTAATACGTGAATAGTGGTATCTCTTTGTTCTTTTACTTAGTATTTCCCTGATGACATATTATGTGGAACATATTTTCATATTCTTAAATGCCATCCATATATCTTCTTTGGTGAGTTTTTTGTTAAAGTCTTTGGTCTATTTTTTAATTAGGCTTTTTGTTTTCTTACTGTTGAGTTTTAAGACTCCTCTGTGTATTTTGGATAACAACCCTTTATCAGATGTGTTGTTTTGCAAATATTTTCTCTCAGTCCGTGGCTTGCTTCTAATTATTTTGATATTGTCCTTTGAAGAGTAGACTTTTAAAAAAAAATTTTTTTAATGAAGTCCTGCTAATCTCTTGTTTATTTCAGAGATTGCATCTTTGGTGTCATATTTAAAAAGGTGTCACCATACCAAGGTCATCTAGGTTGTCTCCTATTTAGGTCTAATATACATTTTGAATAAATTTTTGCAAAGAGGGTACATTTGCTTTCTAGATTCACTATTTTACATGTGGACATCTAGTTGTCCAGCACCATTTGTCGAAGAGACTATTTTTGCTCTATTATATTGCCTTCGCTCCTTTGTCAAAAATCACTTGACTAATTTATAGAGTTCTGTTTTGCCTCTGTTTTTTGTTACTTTGATCTGTTTATCTATTCTTTCACCAGTACCACACAGTTTTGATTACTGTAGCATTAATAATAAGTTTTGACATTGGGTAACATCAGTCCTCCAACTTAGTTCATATTTGTGTTGGGTATTCTGGGTCTTTTGCATCCCATATGAACTTTAGAATCACTTTGTTGATCTTTATAAAATAACTTGCTAGGATTTTTATTGGAATTGCATTGAATCTATAGAACAAGTTTGGAAGAACTGACATCTTGCATCCATGACAAATAAACCTAGCATATAAAGTCCTAGGCTCCTTCCAAATCAAAGCAATTATAATGGCCATCCCAGCTGAATGCTTCTCATGAGGTTGACCAAGACCTTGAGAGGAATTATATTACAGCTAAATTTTTTTCTCTGCTCAATTCTACTTACTTGTCCTCTTTTCCAAATGTGTTGATCCATAACATTCTACATGTCTCACAGTTCTTTTTTATTTTTATTTTATTTTATTTTATTTTATTTTATTTTATTTTATTTTATTTATTTTATTTTAGTTTTTTGCAAGTTCACAACCTGAAACAGAGATTGTCAAAAGAGGAAGGTCAGCATCTCGGATCCTTGTTTGACTATTTTGGAGTTGGGTGGGTTTTAGCCTTCTCTTTCTAGTCCTGGTCCTTAAACCTATACTAACTCACCAGCTTCTCAATAACTTCAAGTTTTTAAAATGTACTATTCTGCTCTACTAACCAACATCAGCAGTGCTACTCAGAATTATCTAATCTACCATTTCCATAAAAACATTTCATTTCTTTTTTAGCACAATTTAAAATTTAACTTCAATATTAATTGTTTTTAGATTTCACAGTGTGTGTTGGTACCATTGTCAGTATTGAGGTGGTTAAAACCTAGATCTGATTAATGTTTAATATTCTTATGTTATGTCCTTGATATTTATATCAAAGATATTTTCACTCCATTCTCATATGAATGTATTATTATTTTTAATAGTATAATTTGTTTTAAATACAATATTATTTGTTGCCAAAAGGAAATCCTGGAAACTTCTATTAATAATTTTATATAAGAATTCAGGTCACAATTTTAACATATATAGTGTTAAAATAAAAATATAACTACATATATTCTCTCTCTCTGCAATTACAATGACCTTTTTTTTTATTTTCACATCTCAGATTTAAAACATTATCAATATTACCTTCCTTAAGGCCCTAATGTAAATAAAATAGGAACTGTTCTCTTTATATTGGCTGCTTTAAGATTTAGTTATCTGTTTTTCTCATTTTCACATCCAGCAAAATCTAAGCTTAAGGGTAAAAATTGTATTGGATTTTACAATTGTCTCATTCTTGAATCAATAAGCTGTTTCTATAAAGCTTAATTCATTTTCAGTTGTTCTTAGAATGAGAGAACTGTCACAAATCTAGCACTTTGCTTCCTATAGAATTTTAGTCTCTCTTTCTGAATTTTTTAAAAAAGATATTACATATCTCTGTTTCTTCAATTCTAACCCCCAAACCATGCCCCTCCCTGGACGTACATTATTATCTACAATTTAGTGTGAAAAGAAGTAGCTGATTATATATCATGTCTCTATGAGCTGAATTAAAGGACAGTGACTGACTATATGATTGGCAAGAAGCTCATATATTGTAATTAATAGTTTTTACAAAAATATTATAAATGCTGAAAATGATCATGGATAATTTGCCTACCAGACAATAGTGATTTGTTCTGCCTAATGTTGATTGATAGTAGTCATAGTGCAACAGAAATTTAGTTAGAGACTTTGACAAGTTAGGAACAAAAAAAACCTGCTTTTTATTTAAGTATACAATTGTAAGCATTAATGAGTTTTGAGAATGTTTTTCTGTGTGTTTGTATTTTTCATGTCTCCATAAAAATTGGGATTACATGTCATCATATATCCCCTTGACTTATTTAAATAGACATATATGGGGCTTTTCCTAGTTCTCAAAGAGAGTAAAATTATTTTACATATTGACTCCCTGTCATTTCATAGACCATGGCATAAATGTTTAGATCCCATGACATTAATAGAAATTCAGTAGGAATTCTGTTATATATTTTCTTTTTGATTAAATTACAGTGGATAAGTAGGTTCTACCATCCCTAAGAATTAACAACTGTAAATTTAATATTAAAACACTTTTTTACTTCATAAATTGGATTTTATAATTTTTGTGAGTCAAAACTATAACAAACTTCAAGAAATTTATTATAGAATTACATAAAAATAAACTCCACTAGGAGAAGTCATGTCCAATCTTTAAAGTAAATATTTTAAAAACACATACAAAAAAAGTTTCCATGTCACATATATACTAATATTAATATACTCAGATTGGATATATTAAATTTTCAAAATTTTAGATTTTAATTGTTTTAATTCAGGACCTGTAGTTTAAGTGGAGACTGCCTGACTTTTTTTGGATGAAAAGAATTCTTTATGTGGATATTTATATTATATTCCCATGTTGATCTTTTATTATAGAGACATGATATATAATCCTAAGCAAGCTATTAGGATAAATAATTGGGTTTGTATTGCAGGTTTTATTAATTCTATGACTTTGAGTAATTCTATCTTTATTTCTTATTCTGTAAAATGACAATAACAGAGTCTGTTATATTTTTTTCTAAAATAATTTGTGGAGACCTAATGAAATAATGCACAAAAAGTCCTGTAATAGTTAGATACTGCTATCACAGTGTAATAAATTTATTATTAATAAATTTTAATTATTCTTAATGTCTTATATATTATAAACATAGCAAAAAAAGATGAATTTGAAGTATATTTAGTGTAAGATCTTGTTTTTAATATACTGATTCTTTTTTCATTATATAGTTTGAATTTAGTAAAATTTTATTCCTCAATGGTTATTTGTGAATGAAAATATACAAGCATTCAATTAAATTCAATAGTATTTACTGAATGTCCATGAGGTCTGTGAAGAGATTTAGAAAAATTAAAAACTGAATAATGTATCTTTCTGCTTTCAGAACTACTAAATAGATTTAACTGTGGAAGTGATGATAGAGAAAAAAATATATCAGTAAATAATTGTAATAATAATATGTTCAAATGAAATAATTGCTAAATAAGGGTATATGAACAATACCATAATACCACTGAGTAAAGAGACATTATTTTTGAACATTAGAACAATATTTCCTAGAAATTAGGAAAATTTACCTAGACTTTGAAAAAAAAAAGAAAGAATAGAAGAGAGCATAAAATAGAGGCAAGGGAAATCCATGGTGAAAGAACAAAGTTTAATGAAGGCAGGAAGTTACAAAAATGCTTCTCCAGAAAACAATAATCCTAGTATAGTTGGAAAGAAGATATGAATTGCAGTACAGTACGGAAGCATGGAATAGCTTCATATACATCGTTTGTGTGGTAGAGGGCCATCCATGCCCTATGAAAGATTACAAACTTTTTCTTTTTCTATAGAGAATGAAAAGCTGTCAAGAATTTAAAAATTTAAATGGTTTGTTTGTTTCATTTTGTCTTTTTTTTTTTTTTGATAGCTATCAAATTAGGGCCAGTAAAAAAATTGGCAAAGGGAATATTTAGATACATAAGGTTAAGTGAGGAAATCATTATAAACGAATTGTGAAATAATGATATCTGAATTAGGATTTAACAGGAATATATAGTTGACCAATATACATTGTGGAATTAATGTCTGGCTGGACTAGATTAGGGATGAAAAAGAAATTATCTGACGGTACCTTTGACATAACATTACAATGAGAAGTTTTAAATGATGTAGAAAGTAAATAAAACAGGAAGTTGGGATGAGGAGAGGAAGAGGAATGGTTAAAGGTGGGCACTCAGTCATTCATTGCACAAGTATTTATAGAACTACTGATATATTCCAGACATTGCATTGGACCTTGGTGAGAGATGAAGTGTCAAGACCACTGTTAGCAGTATCTCTGTCTTCTGTTGTGTTCTCATTACCTGAAATGGATCAAGACAAGACTCAATGGTCATATGTAATAGATGACAAATACCTAGCATTAATGTCAATTAGTGACCAGAGACTTCACTTCTTATTCCATTTCCTATTCTTATATTCTCATGCTACAAAAGCCACAGGAAAGAAGCTAAAAAATGGCTATTATGAATTCTTTTGTAAAATTCAAAAGTGGGAATACAGAGCCAGATACAATCAGGTTTATGAAATAAAAATTAGCCTACATTGTTAAGATGTAACAAAGTAATTTTCACCTGTTAAATATTTTACGCCTAAATGACTCTTTGATTTGACATTTTTATATCTAGTTTCCAAATATAAAACTGATATTTTGCATCAAAAAAAAGATAAAGATTAAAACACATATTTTATGGTATTATGAAAGCACAAGGCATCACATAAAATATATGAGAAAATACATTATTAAGTGTTGAAAAGGCTTAATTTTTTTCTCTCAATTTTAAATTATAATAAATAAAATAATGTTTGTCCACTCAGGCTGCCAAAAAAAAAATATTATAGACTGGATGGCTTAAATGATAGACATTTATTTTCTCCCAGTTTTGGAGGCTAGATGTCTAAAATTGAGTTTCTAACTCATTTGATATCTGGTGAGAGCTCTCTTCCTGGCTTGCAGACAGCTACTTTCTCCTTATTATGTCCTCACATGGCCTTTCCTTGGTTCATACGCACATTCACACACACACACACACACACACACACACACACACACACACACACACACAATCACAGAGAGAGAAAGAGAGCTGACTCATTTAACCTTAATTACTCCTTAGAGGCACCATCTCACAACACAGTTACACTGGGGTTAGGGGTTCAACCTGTGAATTTTGGGGGATACATTCAGTCCATAGTATGTCTTGAAAGTGAGAAATCAACTTGCATCGATATAGACAGCATTGTTTGATTTTTATTTCACTTTAATGTTCTCCAGAAGGTCTGTATTCTTGAAATTTCTTTTTCTTTATAGTGTGTTATGCACTGATGACCACCATATCACACTATTTTTCCTGAAAGAATAGTAAATATAAAACTGTTTTTTTCTTCATCATGATTGGAAATAAATCATGTTTTTCTAAACTCAACTCATATAGATAAGTGATTATACTGCACTATATGTTGTATGTGCCCATGTTTCCATGGATTTTCCCATGGCGATGCAAAGTAAAGGCATGATTATCTTCTTTATGTACCCTGAGACACGGCTGGGTTCTGAAAGGTTTACAAAGGCAAATAATTATGAGTACAGCAGGCAGCACCAGAGCAAATTTAAGAACATATGCTCTTAAGGATGCTTATTTGGGAAGTTTATTTGTTTTGTTTTTCCAATTAGAGTGGTTTACATGGAAAGAAAAGATAGGCATTTAAATTGAAGCAAAGCCGTTATCATTTCACAAAATATGTAAGTTAAACCACCATGCTGTATACCTTAAACTTATCAATAAAACTGAAAAAAATTTACATGTTAGTTTACTGTCTGTCTGAGATAGATGATAGCTTTATATAGAAAGGGATTCAGAGAAAATAGAAGTCAAGAAAGAGCAAACAAAATGAAAAAATAATTTCAATTAAAAATAATTTTTAGTAAGTTGAAAGATAAGAAGACTAAAGAAAGCCAGAATTAATAGTCAGATGGCAAGCCCAGAGGTCTGCCATTAGCAATGAAATGAATTACTCTGACAAATTCCCCCATATTACGAGAGTGAAGCATTTGTCTTAGAATCAGTCCTGTCAATAACCATATACAACTATGATAGTAATAGTAGTATCACATGATTGGGTCTGGTGTCAAGCCAGGTATTTCCTGTTTAACTCAAATGGCTAAAAGTGACAACTGAGAATAAAAGCTACTATGTGTGCTATGATTCACCACTCCTGAGTGTTACCACCCTGCAATAGAACCTCATCCCCTTAATTTTTTCATTTCACAAATTGGGTGCTCCAGGCTCTCACTTTCCATTATTTATACAGGAACAGTGCTTGATGCAAAGATAGGATACCCTATGGGAGAGTACAGTGTTCTGTAGTCATTTTCGTCTCTTTGAAAGGAGAGATAGATCATTGAGTAGTTGCGACCTGCAAAACAACTTAAGGAGGACCTAAGAGACTCTCTTAAAAGTTAGAGGATATTTGATGGAAGCAGAGATTAACATCTAAGTCCTTGAGTGACTGGCTGTTAGTTACCATGCTTATATCTATTCGTTGTGGTACAGAAATGGAAAAGAGAATAGAGGCAAATTATATGATGGTATATCCAGGTAGTTAAGCAAAAGTGCCACACCTTCAAGCTCATAGTTTATGAAAAGTATGGAATTTGGAGGCCTTATTTGAAATTCTAGAAGTAGGCATTATAGGAATTATGCTGTGAGACTGTGGGCTCCAGATTTCCCTGTGACTAGCACAGCATGATACAAAAGATTAAGCACATGAGAATAAGGAGGTAAGTGGCCACAGGACTTGCAAAAGAACCATTTTTTCCTAAGAAAGTTGCTAAAAATTAGAATGATATCCTTGTAAAAGAAACTGCTACTACTGAACACAAACCTTTTGTCAGTGAACTATTCTTTTTTCTGTAGCTGCGTGACAGCATTTGTTTAAAGAAATCACAACATGCCAGTCACATCTAAATAGATAAGATAGATAAGCAAGAAAAATTAGGTATATTTCTCCTTCTTGAAGATCATCCCTCCTGAATCATATAAATAATTGTATTGTACCTTAATTACTTGGTTTGGGAAAGGGAAAACAAGAATCT
>NW_011888793.1:9606908-9621677 GCF_000151845.1 Pteropus vampyrus | reverse complement strand
CCAAAAGAAGGAGAAATGTGGTATAATGTTAAGTCTCATTGTCTATTCCACAATTCTAGTCACTGTGTTCACCTCAAATATCCAGCAACTGTGCAGTCCTCTCCATCAGGTTACTCTGTGGTTTCTCATGAATTGTCAAGCTGTTCTCGAGAAACCATACGAACTTAAAAAAAAGTTACTTTGCCCCCCGACCCACCCAATATAAATAGTGAAAAAGGAGAAAATGACCACTATAAACACTCCCTTTCAGAAGAGTGGAGATAGGAAAACACACAGAGCAATGACTAATTTATAATAATTGTGAAAGGAAGTTCATTAATTGAAGTCTGGTCTTTGGAAGGAATAGCCTTGTCAAGTCTCTTCAGTGTTGTGTGTGTGTGTTCACATCCACCTTGCGAAGTCCTCCCTTGCTCATCATCCTCTGTGGTATCATCTAAAGTGGTTAATGAGAAATATGTTCTCTTTGAGGGTCTGCATGGCTTTCACTGCTTACATACCACTATGGAAAGTTTGAGGAGCAAAAGAACGGTTTAATATTTAACAGAAAAAGCCACCATAACGTTAGGTTCTTGCTGTCCTTGATGAAACAATTTCTTCAAAAAAACAAAACGAAACAAAACAAAACAAAACAAAAAAACATTAGCAAGTTTCTGATCTACCTGCTTCTAGCAATGCCTTTGTTCTGATAATCTCTCTCAATATTTTTTCTAGACATAGGTTTTAAGTCGGCTTTATTTCTCAACTCCTTCACATCTATTCATTCTTTTTCAAGGTGAGGTTATTTGAAATTATAGGCTTAGTGGGAAGGAAAGACCTTTAGTGTGTACTTTGTCACAAGGCTAAGTGACTTTGTTTAATGGGAAATTTAATGGACATTTATCACCCAAACAACTTTTGTCTCATTTATGAAATTTTGAGGACTAGAAGCAGCTGAGTTCTCCAACTTGGCAAGGCCACAGATTTCTGGACTTTATTTATTCTCTTACATTTCTGCCTAAAAACTGTCAATGTTTCCTTGTGCCAGAGCTCATCTGTTTAGTATTCTAGTAAAAGCAGAAAACAAATGCCAGTGAACACTATCATACCATTTCTTTACAGACACTTCCCATTGAGCTGCAGTCTTTTTAGGGACATGGACTGCCTTCCAGGTTATCAACCGTAACAATATTGCCAATTGTGTTGTCTCACTGCATGAAAGGATCTTTAGTTTTCTAATTGCTGACATCAATTTCCTCACAGATCACTACTAAACTGCTTAGCTAATTATATCTTTATCAGTTACAACAGCACCCGAACCATCAAATAATTTCTTATTTGGTTAAAGAATCGCTAAAGCCTGAAACAAATAGCTCCAACATGTGCAATGGTACAAACTGCACAAAATTACTTTCTCACTAATATGATGTCGTAAATGTGTGTTCCAAATTTGTAGCCTATTCTCTAAAAGTTGGTTTAAAATTCCCTGAGCAGTACAGGGTATTCAAGCTGATACTTATGCATAACTCTTATCTCTTTCCACACAAAACACAACAGTACAATGCAGTATTTTCTCCCACCTATCTTTTTTGTGCTATTTTTGGTTAATGTAATACATTTCTATATGTTATAGCCCCAACAATATATTATATGCATATCGTTTTGCAGTTTATTGTTAAATAAGTTAGAAGAATGAATAAGAAAAAAATCTTTATACTTTTTTTAAACTTAAATAATTACCTTTACTGTTGCTTTTTTGTTATTTTCATGTAGATTCATAGTACATAGTAGTTCAATCTACATGAACTACTGTCATAGTTCATGTAGATTCATAGTACTTGCTTTCAGCCTGAAGGGCATCCTTTAGTATTTCTTATAAGGTAGATCTACTAGCAACAAATCATGTCTGTTTTTGTCTATATGGAAATGTCTTTACTGGATATAGAATTCTATTTGAGAAATTATTTTTTGTGCACTTTGAATATGTTATCTTACTCCTTTCTGGCGTTCATTGTTTCTGATGTGCCACCTGTAAGCGAGCCATCATTCTTCTGCTACTTTCAAAATTTTCTCTCTGTGTTTCAATATTTTTCTATAATGTTTCTATTTTAGGATATCTGCATTTAATCTACTTGGAGTTTGTAGAGGTTTCTTAATGTGTAGGTTAATGTATTTTTTTTTCAAAAATTTAGCAAGTTTTTCTTTAAATGTGCTTCTGCTCCTTTCTTTCTCTTCTCTCTTTCTAATACTGCCATTGTGTATATGTTGATGTGCTTAATGGTGGTCTACATTTTTAAAATTTTTCAGTTAATTTTTCTTAATTTTTTTTCTCTCTGTTCTTCAGATTGCAAAATCTTTTTCAAGCTATTATCAAGTTGACTAATTCTTCCTTCTGTCAGTTCAAATATACTATTAAAGCCACTCTAGTAATTCTAATTCTACTATTGCACTTTTCAACTCGGTAATTTTCATTTTATTCTTTTTTGTAATATAGTTTCTCTTTATAGAAATCTTCTATTTGATATAACATTGTCATTATACCTTCCTCTACTGTTTTAAATATGTTTTCCTTTAGGCCTGTAAGCATATTTATACTTGCACTTTTAAGTCTTTATGTTAAATCCAACATTGGGTTACTCTAGCAAAAAGTTTCTGTTGCTTGCTATTTTTTCTTATTGGCATATGGATCATACTTTTCTACTTCTTTTCATATCTCATTTTTTGTTGAAAATTAAACATTTTATGTAATATTGCAACTGTGGTTACTGTTCCTCCCTCCAAGCTGGACCTCATTATTGTCATTTACTTCTTTACTTGTTTAGTAGCCTCCTAGATTATTCTATTGAGATCTATCCCAATTTCCACTACCCCAGCGTGAAGTCTCTGATGTTGCTCCTAAGAGGTGTATCTTTTGGCACGCCCACAGTCACTGTATGACGACAGTGTTTGGGCAAAGCTCTTTTTGACTGTCTTTCTCTGACCACACCAACTGCTGGCTGAATGCTGCATGGTTTTCAGTAGTATCCTGGGTATATTTTGCTTCATAGACTAATCCATTCCAAGTTTATTACAAGAGAAAGTTCAAGAGATCAGTTTTTAAGATTTATTCTGATTTCAAGAGAGCTCTTTCCAGTTATGTCTTTTCCTAGAACTCTGAAAAACTACCAGGACAACAGATTAGCCTATATCTCTGATGAATATATCAATGCTTCCAATTACTTTTTACTAAAACTTCCACTATTTTCGAGAGTACTCTTAGGCATGAATTTCTGCACACTGTGGCAAATCAAGTCAGTTCTTTTGGAGAGGCATTGTATCTCTCCATTCTCTAGCTGCTTCTCCTCTCAGGCAAAATCTCTGAACCATAGCACTGGTGCAGGGAGTGGGGAAAATGACATGTTTCTCTCTAGATAACACCTTTACTTTAGGTGCTGAGTGCTCAGTGGATGAAGGAAAGCAGGTTTGGTTCTCCTCAGTTTGCCTGTCTTGGCATGCGGGTCTCGCATGACTCCAGGGTGAGGGTAATCGGGATCCCAAATTCTCAGTAGCATTCTGTCTTAGGTAGGATTTCTGTTAACAAATAGGGCATGGGCAGAATTAAAGAGTCTCCAACTCTGAGTTTTATTCCCCAGAACCTGTCCTCACCAAGTAGCTGAGGGCAGGATGCAAAATGCTGATGCCTTGCCTTTCCTGAGAAGATAGTCCTCTGACTGGGAGCTTAGAGGAGAGTGAGCCCTGTCTTACTAGCTGTACCAGTCTGGGGTAGAGGGCTTAAGCCTCACTGGGCTGAGAGGAGGAGAGATGACGTGGGTCATGGTTAAGCTATGGTGATTACAGTCCTTACTGGGTTTTAGTATATTTTATTAAATTTTTTTTAAATTTGCTTTATGCCCTCTAGTCCATTTCCAGAGAATTTAAATCTTGATATTTTATCTATTTTATTATTCTTAACAGTTTAACTGGAGAGCAGAACCATGTAGTTCCTTATACTATCATGGTACAAGTGGAACTGTCACACTATATCTTTCAAAGGAACGTTTTCCATGGCTCACTTACTACTGTAGTTAGTAGAACCAGACTCCTATCCATAAGAGACTTAAATGTATTTCTTTAATCATCATATATACATGGCCCATTGGTACTGACAGAATCAATACTCATCATATTCAACTCATTGGCAGATCTCAGCCCAAACTTACTCACGCTATTAAGAAGCCAAGAGGCTCACTCCAGGTCCATGTGATTTCTCAGGATGACAAATTTTAATTAAAGTCTCTGGATGAAGACCTTTAAAAATATATTAGAAAAGATCAGTTTATAAGAAAACATTAAAATATTTGTGTTTATTTTAGTGATTTTTACCAGCAACAGGTTCATGTCAAAATATTTATTTAACTTTTGATTAAATATGCAGATTGAACATATCTTTAACACATCTTATTTCCAAATTCCAAGATAAATGGTAATAAAGTAGTAGAAACACACTAGGATAATTATAAATGAAAAAAAAAAAGGAAAGAAGCAATAGTGGCAAACATTTTAATAAAGGTCAGGAAGATGTAAAAGATGGAAGAGTAAGTGGTAAATAACAACCACAATGGAGAAGCAGATGTATAAGGAAATGTTAAAGGTTGTTTACATTGTAGAACACCAGATTTCAAGGAACATGAGGCATTAGTTACTATGAGAAGCAATGATTCAAAAGGGTTTAAAAATTTAGGTACCTCAGACTACGACTATTTGAAGACAAGGCCTTTATGGAGGTAATTAAGTTAAAGTGAAGCCTTAATGGTGATCTCTAATCCAATAAGACTGGCATTCTTAAAAAAATATTAGGGCATAGTAACATTAGGGATGGGTGTCTGTGTCTATATGTGTACGTATGTGTGTGTGTGTGCGTTTACAGAGGGACAGCCATGAAAAGAGGCAGCAAGAGGGCGACTATCTGAAAGTGAAGGAGAGAGGCCTCAGGAGAAACCAACTGAGCTGGCACCTTGATCTTGGGCTTTCAGACTCCAGAACTGTGAGAAAATAAATTTCATGTAAAGTTATTAAGGATAAAAAAGGTCATTCTTAATGACACAATTTCAATTCTCTCATAAGACGTAAAAATCCTTAATGTTTATGCACCTAATAACAGAACATCAAACTATGTGGAGAAAAAATGAATAAAACTACATGGATAAATAGATGAATCCACAAACACTGTTGGAAACTTCAACATCCCTTTCTCAGAAATGTATAGGTCCAATAAGGATACAGTTAAATTCAACAACAATCTATCGTTCAACTGAATATAATTGACATCTTTAGACTACTTCATTCTGCAACAGCAGAATACTCATTTTTCTCAAGCTCACATGGGATATTCACCAACATTGATCACATTCTGGGCCCTAAAACACACCTTAACAAATTTAAAAGAATAGAAACTATGTGGCCTCAGATCACAGTAGAATTAAACGAGGCATTATAACAGAAAAATAATTGGTAAATCTCAAAATGCGTGGATTTTAAACAATACACTTCTAAACAACACATAAGTCAAAGAGGAAATTTTAAGAGAAGTTAAAAATAGTTCAAATTACATGAAATGGAAAATGTTACTTATCAAAACTTGTGAGATGCAGCAAAAGTAGTGCTTAGAGGGAAATTTATACTACTGAACATTTATTTCACAAAAGAAGGAAGATCTAAAATCAATAATCTAAGTTTCCACCTTAGGAAACTAGTAAAAGAAGAGCAAAATAATCAAGTAGAAGAAAAGAAATAATAATTGGAGAGATTGAAGACAGTAAATCAATAGAGGAAATTAATGAAACCAAAAGCTGGTTCTTTGAAAAGAGTCATAAAATTGTTAAGCCTCTAGCAAAGCTATAAAGAAAAGGAGAGGACACAAAATTATTATCAGAGAAATTTTCAAAATTACTACAGGCCTCATGTACATTAAAAGAGTAATAAAGTAATCCTATAAGAACTATGCTCACAGATTTGATAACTTATATGAAAAGACTCAATTCTATGAAAGATATAATCTGTCAAAACTCACACAAGAAGAACTTGACAATCTGTAAATGCCTATATCTGTTAGAGAGATGGAATGAATAATTGATAATCTTCCAAAGCAGAAAGCACCAAGCCCAGATTAGTTCACTGGTGAATTCTTCCAAACATTTACATACCAATTTTCTGCAATCTTTTTCAAATGATAGAAGCAGAAGGACTAATTCCTAACTAATTTCATGAACCTGGCATTACCCTAATATCAAAAGGAAACAAAGACATTATAAGAAAACTACGGACTGATATCTCTTGTGAACATAGATGCAATGTCCTCAACAAAATGTTAACAAATGAAATCCAACAATGTTATAAAAAATATTATAGATCACAATCAAGTGGGATTTATCCCAGGTAGGCAATAGTGTTTCAATATCGGAAACCAATTAATGTAGTTTACAACAGGCTAAAAAAGGAAAACTGACGTGATCATATGAATAGATACAGAAAAAAACATTTGACCAAATCCAACACCCATTCATGATAAAAACTCTCAGTAAAATAGGATAGAGGGGAACTTGCTTAACTTGATAAGGAATATCTATACAATACCTCTATCTAACATCACACTTAATGTTGAGAAACGGGAAGCTTTCCCACTAAAATTAGAGAGAAGACAAGCCGTCCCTTTTCACATACTTTTTTTTCAACATTGTACATAGAACAAATTCAAACTAATGCAATAAGACAAGAAAAGGAAATTAAAGGTATATAAGTTGGGAAGGAAGAAATAGAACTGTCTTTGTTCACAGATGACCTGATTGTCTACTTAGAAAATCCAAAAGGATGAACAAAAAAATCTCTGAAACTATTAAGTGATTATAGCGAGTGTAGGATACAAGGTTAATATACAAAATCAATCACTTTCCTACATACTAGCAATTCACAAGAGGAATTTGAAATTAAAAATATAATACCATTTACATTAACACCCCCTAAAAATGAAAAGCTTAGATATAAATCTAACAAAATATATAGAATATCTATATGCAGAAAGAAAAAAAAAATGGGATGAATGAAATCAATGGAGAACTAAATAAATGGAGAGGTATTCTATCTTTATGAATAGGAAGACTCAATATTTTCAAGATGTCAGTTCTCAAGTTGATCCATACATAGATTGAATTAAATCTCAATTAAAATCTTCACAATTTGTTTTGTGGATATCAACAAACTGATTCTAGAGTTTATGTGGAGAGGCAAAAGACCCAGAATAACCAATATTGAAGGAGAAGGACAAAGTTGGAGGACTGACACTACTCAACTTCATCTTACTAAAAAGTTATAGTAGTCAAGATAGTATGGGATTGGTGAAATAATAAATAAATCAATGGAATAGAATAGAGAGGCCGGAGATAGACTTATGTAAATGTAGCCAACTGATATTTGACAAAGGAGTAAATGTCATATAGTGGATCAAAAAGTTTTTTTCAATAAATGGTGCTGGTACAATTAGATGTTCACATGAAAAACATGAATCTAGACACAGAACTTAGCACTATGAGAAAAATTAACTCAAAATGGGTCTCTTGTTCCATGTAAAACACAAAAGTGTAAAACTTGAAGATAACACAAGGGAAATCCTAGATGTTCTAGATGTTCTTGGATATGGTGATGACTTTAGATACAACACCAAAGGCACAATACATGAAATAAATAATTGATAAACTGGACTTTATTAAATTAAAACTGCTGCCTTATAAAAGACAAATATGAAGAGAATGATAAGACAATCCAAACTTGGAAAAAATATTTGCAAAAGACACATTTGATAAAGAACTGTTACCAAAGTATGCAAAGAACGCTTACAATTCTACAGTAAGATCGGGCAATAACTTTAACAGATGCCTCACCAAAAAACATACGAATAGCAATTAAGAATATGAAAAGATGCTTTGTATTGTATCTCATCAGGGAAATTCTAATTCAAACATTGAGATGCCATGACACATCTATCAGAACAGCCTAAATCTAGAACACTGACAACACCAAACGCTAACGAGTGTATGGAGCAACAAGAACTCTCATTAATTGCTAGTGGCCTTGAAAAATGGCACAGACACTTTTGAAGACAGTTTGGTGGTTTCTTGAAATACTGAACATATTCTTACCAAATAATCCAGCAGTTATGCCTCTTGGTTTTTATGCCACAGAGTTGAAAACATGCCCGCACGAAAACCTGCATGTGGTTGTTTATAGCAACTTTACTCATAATTGTCAAAACCTGGAAACAACCCAGATGATCTTCATTAGATGAATAGATCAATAAACTCTGGCACATCCAGACAATGGAATATTTCAGTGTTAAATAGAAATGAGCTTTCAAGCCATGAAAATATATTGAAGAACCTTAAACTCATATTAGTATGCGAAAGAAGCTAATCTGAAAAGGCTACCTATTATATAATTCCAACTATACAACATTCTGTGAAATGTAAAACTATGGAGATAGTAAAAAGTTCAGTGGTTATCAGGAGTTGGGTGGGGAAGGATTGATGAATAGGTGGAACACAGAGGATTTTTAGGACATTGAAAATAATCTGTATGATATTATAATGATAGATACATGTTATACATTCATCCAAACCCAGAGAATACTCAATATCAAAAGTGAACCTTAATGTAGACTATGGACTTTGAGTGATTAAGACATGTTAATATAGACTCATCAATTTTAACAAATCTATATTTCTAGTGGAGGATGTTGTTAATTGGGTAATAGTTTGGGGGGCAGGTGGTATATGTGACTTTTCTGTACCTTCCCTTCAATTTTGCTATGAACCTAAAACTGCTCTAAAAAAGAAAGTCAATTTAAAAAAATAACAAGGCCACATTGGATCATGAGGATGAAAGACACTTACAAGGAGATCTCTAGGAAATTAAATGGATAAATTATCTGATATGTTTGAATATATGGAAAATATAATTGAATGTTTTTTGATAGCTCCTTTAAGAATAACTGTGGATGGATACATAGAAATAGTACAAATGAAGAAACTATGAGTGTTTCTGCTTCTGGCCAACATGGATTAACATGCAACAGATTTACCCTCCTATCTGAAACAACAATATAACCCAACGTAACAAACAAAACAAAAACATGCAAAATATATAAAATAATGTATATAAAATGATCATATAAACAGAATAACTTGATGTAGAAAATGAAGAGTCTCATAAAGAGTCAGATATGCTTCGTATGTTATTTCAATTCTAAAGGAGAGATTTAATTAATAGAATTGCTGCCATGTATTGGCAATCATATACACGAAAATTACAGAAGGATGACAAATAGCACCATTCTTTAATTCCCAAGTTTGGAATAATTTTGAAGCTAGTCTCAAAATCAAAATTCAATTTTTCCCTGACAAATCTACACTGAAGAAGGTAGAGCAGATTAGTGGCCAAACGGGCTTCTTAATCTATAATCCATATGAAAGCCTTATCATGTCACAGGCAGTGTTGGACAACTGACTGCCACCAGCAGATGCCAAGTACTGTTTTTGTAGGCAGACAGTTACCAAAGAGAGAGCTCCCAGGGACAGAGTGGTCGTGTTTATTACTCTTTCCCACTTTAGTTGTATGCTAAATCACTTCTCAGTCCTGGGAAAATGTGAGGAGGCTGGGCATCTCTGGAAGCTTCCTCTCCTGTTCTTTTTTTCCTGAAACAGAAGGAAAAGCCCCTTCTCAATATGTAAACACATTGGGAAGACATGTGTCCTCTGTCATATCCTCTGTGTATTCCACCTATTCATCAATCCTCCCCGACCCAACACCTGAGAAATTACTGACTTGTCTTAGAAAACACACAAGCCAAAACCAAACATGATTTACTTTTTCTACCCTTTTCTTCATATTAAAAAATACATTCCTAAAAGAAGTACTCGAGGGGTCAAATTCAAGTTATTATTTCATTTTATTTGTCACATACCCTTCAACCCTTCATTTAATTATTTCTATTTTTTTTTCCTCATGAAATGCAGTAATCTTTTTACCATTAGTTACTTTAATTTGACTTTGTTGTGTTTTCTGCTTAGAGCAATTTGAATTTGACAGTTCATTTATGATGAATTTTCATAAGGAAAGTCAGTTAAACATCTGTCCAAATTATCCCTTATATACAGCAGTGGAATGTAAATTTGCATTGCATTAAGATTTATTAGAAAAGTTTAACTTGCCATCACCTAGTCTTACCACCTTTTTATTTAATGACAGATTCAGCCAAATGTATTAGAGTTGACGAAGGCGCATATTATAATACAATGTATTTTAGTAAAATATACTAATTGTTATTTTAGAGGCTATCAAAGAAATATACATTAGTTGAAATGATAATTTAGAAGTTTTCTTTATTCTCTTTACAGTTCTTTAAAGTGCCTTTTCTATAAAAAAAATATACATTAACATACTTATTTGTACAATTCAAACAACCTTTTAAAACTGTGCTCAGTTACTATGAAGAAGCTACTAGAATAATTGTTTCAAAAAATCATAAAGAAATATTAATGTCAAAATGCATCCTTGAGTTTCACTTGATAGAGTGACTTTTTTTTTCATACATTGCTTTACACAGCTGAAAATTTAATTTATTTCACTGGAATAATTTCAGATCAGGTCCTTAGTCCATAATGCCCAGACCTTCTATATAAAATATAATTTGGGGATTTGTCTATTCAATTTTCTGACATATAAAGTTTAGAGTATCTTCAGTAGTGCCTTCAGGTCTATAGCTACTTGTTGCCTATGTGAAAACTGGGAATTGTCTCCTATTAAGCCTTCAGATAGTCCCTGTATTCTAATATATCTGCTTATCTCCTGCATCTTCCATAAACTATGAGTTTCGTGAGGGCATAAACCTAATTTTTGTGTCTCCAATTTCTAGTAGTATTTGCTTGTTTTAGATGATCCAAACATTTAAAGAATGAGAAATAAGTATGTTGAATCTAGTACTAATCATGTCTTAAAGATAGCTGAGTGGTTTATATTTCTCTCTTTTAACTACTTTAAAACCTTTTGAGTTTGAAGAAGAGATATCTATTATATAGGTCCACTGGAGTTCATGTATTTTCTCTTCTTCATTAACATTTAAATTCACATGGTAAATTAAAATGTCAGATGATTTCTGCTTAAAGAAGGCTTCCCATTGTATGAATACTTTATGCTGATGAGGCAGAAACCTCAAACTCTTCAACTGCACAAAAAAAATGCTTCAAAGTACGAATCTTCTCTTATGAAAAATAAAATATCAGCATGACATAATGTTCTAAAATGTAGATATATTATGATTTGTTATATTATTCTCTACTGTTTGAAATTTAGTTATTTTTTTCCTATTAGTTTGCTTTTACAATCAATTCTGTGGTTAATTACCATATGTATATATAAATGTTTAGCTGTGTTGATTTGAAAATTTCAGAGCTTTCCAGCCTTTGGTATTATTAGGAAATATTTAGGAAGAAGTTAACACCACAAGGTGTACAATTTTATTAAGTTCACATCAGTTCATGAATGCAGATAGGTCTTAAATGTCTAAAATTTTTTCTAAGCTGTTATTTAATCATTCTTTATATGCATGTAGCATGTGAAATTCTACTGCTTATCATAAATAAGAGGTATAGAAGACTTAAATTTTATTAATTTAGTGTCCTTGGAGAGTAACTGCTCTGAAAATTAAATTTGAAAGCTTCTGAAGGCAATAAATAACTTGAAAAAGTTAAAATATTTCCATTTAAATTCTGCAAGAATACAGGTTTGGATTTGATCCTAAGAGCAATACATGAGCCGTCACTGAATTCATTCCCTCAATCGCATGATCACAGAACAACAGTTTATCAATCAAAACAGAATTCTTGTTTTGTTATTGTCTGTTTATAGGTCCATAAAGGATGAGATTAGTGATCAAAGATTGCATATTTTGATACTGACATGGAAAGACAAATATCAGAAGAATTTACACTTTGGGGATATCCTTCAGATGAGACTGACATCCTGAAACATGATAATGATGCATGACAATTTGAAATGCAGCGTCCTGACTGTTTTAAATACAAGAGTTCAGGGAGTTGTAAATTTTTATGCTAACTGCCTTGTCAAGATGACATATCTTGTCAAAGAAAGGTTGAAAAACAGAATTCTATGGTAAATAAAGACAGTTTTGATATTTTATCAATATTTCCAACCCACCGGGTTAATATTTTGTGATTTTTAAAAATATTTATGATAAAGGAACTCAGATTACAAATGAAATTTATTCTGAATATGTTATAAGCATTATAAATTTATCTTTTATAATTAGATTTTAATTTTTTCTCATAAAATGTTTTGTAGAAACAAATCTGGAAAGCAGAACCAAAATATCTAAGTCACTTTAATTCAATACAAGGTCATGTATAATCATTACCATGAACTTGAATACATTTACTATTTTTCAGTTTATTTTTCATTTGTAAATTAGTGAAATGAAATTCATCTTAAAATATTTACTATAAGAAAGTTCTCTTTCCCATTCTAGGAGAATAATGCAGCTAACAAAAATGCAGCTTCCAATTATGATATTTTCCTCACAAAGCAGTTATGAACTATTGCTTGGACTTTTCATTTTTTAGCATTTATGTAGCTCTGGAATTTTAACCATAAATCATAAAATTGTTCATCATGAGAAATTTGTTAAAACTTGAAGAAAATAAAAATACCTCATTATTTACATTTAATATATTGAGATATCAATCACATGTCAAGACAAATTTTTCTTTAATGGCATCATATACTTTATATCAAACACATTTACTCAAACTATATTTCCTACGGGCTCATATGTATATTCACACTATGATTTACTCTGGTGCATTTCTGTTCTCGGTTATTATTGTCATTATTCATCTATTTATTGATGTATCATGGGGAACTTTGCGTAAAGACTCACTTGGTTAATCATTTACCCTTCAGACAATCTTAAAGAAATGAGGCATAAAAAGATATGTTTAAAAATGTGATAAGAGGTATACCTCTCAATTCAAATTTTATATGTGATTACATCCTAATTCTTTACCTTTAAGAACAAGGTAGAGAATGAAAAATAGGATAAACATAGAATGAAATGGCATTCTCTTATTATATCTATAAATTTTTAATAAAGCATGCATGTCTAATAGTACACATATGAAAATTTTGCCAAGCAAAAATTATAAGATTCTTAAATTTAAGGTTTTTATTTCATTTTCAGAAGGTCCACAGACATATACTTAACTTAGTCAATCATTAATACAAATGATTAAAACAGAATTTTGCCTCTATTCTCTCTACACATAGCACGGAAGAAAGGTAAACTGTTCATTACGTAAAAGTGGTTAAGATTCAATACACACACAGAAATACTCAACTTGGTGGTGGAAGAATAGTTAATGAGGTTTATGAAGGAAATAAAGAAACAAAATTTAGCTGAATTGATAGAAAAAACTTCAGTTTAAGTGCTCAAGAAAACATTTGGCAGTTTGGTAGTTTTTAAACTGTTGTTTCTCTTCCCGTGGTACACCTCAGGATCAACTTGAGGAACTTTATATAAGACTGATGCCAAGACCTTACACCAGAGATATTGGTTCGTTGTTCCTGGCCCCAGGTCTTTATTAGAAACTGCCTGAGAGTGGGGGTACATGTATAGGCAAAGTTGAAAACCAATCTCTTAGCCCATTCTCATAGATATACAATTATTTGGAAATTTACATATATAGGAAACATGTTAGAAGACTCAATCCTTGTTTCTGCCAAGCTACCAGATAAGTTTTGGGCATTGGGTTAGATAAGACCCATTCTCTTGAGGCCTCAGCTTTCTTATGCATATAATAATTTTAACTAAATGTGTTCAATGTCAGTATATAAAATTCCAGCTTTAAAATCTCTGATGTTGTAACACTAATACATCCAAACATCCATGGAGTTTGATGGGAACCCAATGACAAAATTGCATATAACATAACTGGAAAAACTGGAAAAACTGGAAGAACAGTTGATGATATAGTTTATTTACTGGCAGCATCTTTCTCTGAAAGTTACTAACATTTGATATGTTACATTTTTGTAAGAAAGAATTATAATGAAATAGAAAAAATTGGTGTCATAAGCCTTGTGCATATGATTTGACCTCGTTAAATGTTAGCGTCCTCATCTTTAAAATGGTGGTGGGTGTGATAATACATGGTGGAATTACTGAGTTATTAGGAAAATGGAAATGACTTTGCACGTTTTAAATTATTTTATAAAATTATTAGAGGTGAATTTTTTAAGAATTATGAGATTTTTAAAAAGGTGGTAGAATATTAAACTCTCAATAGTAGAAAAACAAATTTATAAATAGGTAAGCAGGTCATTTGGAAATTCTATTTAAAATTGCAGCTTTGGACTTTCAGGAGAAGTTTAATCTAGTAACCCTAAGCAAGTTTTTAAGGTCATGTAAAATAGACTTCACCCTTGATTTATTTGGGGGCTGCCTTTATTATGTTTGGTTTTATTTATTTTATATCAGGTGGATAGAAGAAACTGGCTTTGCGAGATCAATATACCTCAGAATGAAGCAGGAATAAGACCCTCAAGTAGTTGCAGATATGTTGTCTTGAAGATTGATGACTACAAAGAAGATATTTTCCTGGATATATAGATATGTTCTTGAGATTTTTTGGTCCAACCACAACACAACTGTGCAACACTATACAAAGTGAGTTATGATGATAACTATAATAA
>NW_011888793.1:9600106-9605223 GCF_000151845.1 Pteropus vampyrus | reverse complement strand
ATAACTGAAATAAGCAGTTCATTTTCAGAGTCACCAAACTGGATTGCTACCACTACCTCTTCTGTACTCAACATTTTAGGTGTCCATGTGTGTACTAGAGATAAGAAAAAAAAAATCAATATAATGTCAAAATTACATGCTTCCCATGCTTGGTATCACTTGTCATAAAATATTTTCCTTGAACCTTTTGAAATGAAAAATAATGATAAAAATGTTGATTTTTTGTATATACAATCTGATTTAGACCCAATTCTTCTAGGATACATAGAGTCTGCAAATATAGAGCTGTATGTATACACATGACTATCTATCTTCAACTTATAGGATTTTGAAACTCTCAAGTATTATACTTTTATATTTTTTTCATTAATTTGACATTAATTTAAAGTACATGATATTAAATAATTTATTTAAACTATTTCACATTTGAAACAGTGAATCATGCCAATTCAACAAGCCTAGCCTAATCAATAAAATATTAATTATAAGATTATTTACTTTATTTGAACCCATGTCTATAACTACAAATATAAAAATAAATTAAAATAAGAAAAGATGTAATTAATTTAAGCTAGAACATAGTTTCCACATCTACAACTATTTCCACTCACATCCACTAAAATAGTTATTTAATTATGCTGTCGTCATATATTTGCTTTAAAATCTTCCTTAAAAGTCTAATAAATTAGGATGTAAATATTTAATCAACTATGCTTCTGTTTGCACCCAAATATGAAATATAATATGTTGTTCTACTGCAAAACACAATGTTATAGCCATTAAATTTAACAGCAGTTATGAAAAGATTTTACATATTTATGTACATATAGCAGAACATATTTTTAATGATCAATTAATGCTGTTCTGTGTGAAAAATAGACAAATCTATATATCTCTTGCATCCGCATAAATAAAAGGATTGCCTTTATGGTGTTTGAAAAGGATACTGAAAATCAGTGAGGTGCTCACCAATAAAGGAGAACCCATGTGTAAAGCTCCTGCAAATGTGATGGAAATGAGACATTTTATTCTATTTAGCATTTATGCAGAATTTTTGAAAAGTTTTTTTATTAGAATCTCCTCAGAACAATCTCATGTCGAGTTGTTATGCTCACTTACAAATGGATAAATTAAGGGCGAAAGGAGCCAGGTATTGCACGGGGACACATGGCAGCCAAGCAGCAGTGGAAGCCCAAATTACCACTCTGAGACCTGACATTTTCTTTATGTTATTTTCATTCCATGAGCCACACTACCTATTTTTTCCTCAGTGGAAACATTTTTAGGTAGAATCAGAAATGTAGCATTTTATATGTAAGGCTAGTAATTTACAGATAACTACTTTTAAAAAAGGCAAACAATGACACATTGTCACAGTATCATTTATGAGTCTAAAACCTATTCTTAAGCTCATACTTGCTCTTCTAATCACATATATGAGTTATTATATATATTTAAAGTCATTAATATGTATTATTTTAAGATACCTTAGGATATCTGCTTTCTTAGGGAGAAATAGTAAGTACAATTCTAAGAAACTTATCAGGCAAGTGAGAAAACAAACAGGCAATATTGAAGGAAAACTAATAGAAAATAATTTTTCTTAAATATTGGAATGGCATATTTTCGTAGGTTTTAACATAGTCAAATATGACTTTATGACCTATTAGTGATTCTGAAGGATTGATACTGCATCAAAATAAATTCTAGTTTCTGCAGTTCCAAACAAAAATCAAAAAATGCCTATTAGCTTTATTGAGTTGTGGAAGATTCACGGCCACAGTTTCCTTGCGAGTGTCACATTTTTATATTGTCCTGAACAAATGTCTCTTTCAACTTATGATGGTCTTCATATGTCTGCCATAGGAAATAAAGCTCAAAATTATTTATAGTCTGAGTATAAATGCTTTCTATTTTTGAATTCTAGCTTCAGTTCTTAGAACAACTGTTTTTCGTTGGCCGTTTCATTCATTACATAAGACATGACCTGGAGCCGAAAGAGTGTGAAACAATTAATCTTCATGAATTAATTACTCTTTTTACTCTTGATATTCTTTTAAAAATTTTTATTATTGGAATAATGCTTTTCTATGCTTGATGGTTTTCTAATTTTCTTTTTGCCCTGTCTGTATTTATTTTGGAAATTCCTTTTAATTCAAATTTTAAAATACATAAAACTTACAATATATGTTCAAATAATAATGATGTGTTGAGCACGTACTTCATACCTGGATTTTGGTTCTCTAAAGGAGGGTTTCTTAATCTCAGCACTACTGGCATATGGGGCCTGATAATTCATTGTTACAAGAGGCTGACCTGTGCATTGTGGATTGGTTAGCAGCATCTGTGTCCTCTACTCACTAAATTCCAGGAACATTACCTCTCTCCCTCCCTTAAGTAATAGCATTCAAAAAGTTATCTGTCCAGTCATTACCAAGAGAAGAAAGTAAAATCTCTCCCCACTGAGAACCTCAGTTCTAAAGGACAATTCTAATCCTTTCTCTCTAATTTTGTTGTTTATCACATACTACAAGTCCATTTACTGAAAGTTTATTATATCATGTGTTGGCTTACTTAGCATTGGTTTATTTTTACCTGACAAACACCTTACACAATTTGGCTCTTGGTTATTTCTCTGATATTATATTTGCTTTTAGCTGGCCTTGCTTTCATTCAAGCATGACAGGCATGAGTCTTTGTCTTATACTGTCTTGAATGCCTTAGTCCCAGTTACCTACCCTCATTAAACTTTTGCTCACATCTCACTTTTACAACAAGACCTACCCTGATCACTCTTTTAATATTAACACCTTTCCACCAGTAATTCCAAGTCCACTTACATTACTCTATTTGTTTATAGTGATTTTCAGTTTATTATACTATATAATTTATTTATTTCTAATATATAATTTACTTATTTTCATATTTATTGCTATTATGTCTGTCCACATGAGAATATAAGTTAGCCTGAGTGTCTACATCAGAATGTGGTTCAGGTGCTTAATAAGTATTTGTTGAATGAATTTATTAATTAGTGAAAACAAACTTTTGGCCTTCATTCACTCCCAATCACTGATGTTGAGCTAAATATAAATCAAATGTCAAAAATTCCTTAACAGGTACCATCTTTGTTTTACACTAGGCAATAAAATAAAGCCTGAATGTGCACATGCACAGACACACACACACACACACACACACACACACACACACACACACACATTTGGTGAATGAAATAGTAGTATAGAATGTTCCCAGGTGAAAGATAAAATGAAACAAGAAGGAAATTAAGCCTTCAAAATAAACTCTTCTGGTTGTTACACAGGGACTGGCACTAGTGATAATACTCTGCTTTTTAAAAAGTATATGCAAACAGGTATATGCATATTCTGTAAAATCATTTAATCTTGGGCTTGAGAACACTATAAATAAATTGGAAACATTCACTGAGTTGCACTCTTCAAAGGCATACAACCATCTGAGTACATCTGTACCCCCTGCTGCCTCATCCCTTAGCAATTTTAGTAGTTAACAGATAAGATTCTGTCCTCAGAGAACAAACTTTATAAAGGAGAATTCAACAGTAAGCATGACAACAAGAAATGATCAAGATGATTATATATGATGGTTATGTGTTATGAGAACAACTTAGTGGTAGAAAATAAGAATGTTATATTGAAGATACTAGTAGAAAGCAAGAAAGGGCCAACCGTATATAAGGAGATGAGGAGGTAAGGAGATAAAATAATCCAGGGAGGGAATAATACTGCTAAGGCCCTAAAGCAGCAATGGGCACATCTTCCTAGAGCAATTGTGGCCAGAGCATGTTTAACAAAGGGTATTAAAGGAGTGGGACAGAGGCATTTTATGAAAATATATCTTATTTTGATTGATGTGAATGAACATTTGTCTTTTAATATCCTGATTAATGATTCACTTCTCAAATTATAGATGATTTTTAGAGTAATTACAGAGTCTCTATATAAAGGCATTTTATTTTTTTTCGGTTTACAAAGACTTTTTGCAATTCTATGATTTAAGTATTTACAACAAAGATGAGTACGTACAGATATTCTTTTCCTTTGACCATCTAAAAAAGCTAAAAAGAATAGCAAATTCCTCAATAATTAATTCTGACAGGAATTTAGGATCAAGAACAGTAATAAATTATAGTTTATAGTGATTGAAAATGATAAATTACTTAAAATATAAAACTGATATTTCAAAAATAAAAAGTATTAAATTATATAAAACATAGATTTTCATTAAAATTATTAAATTATATAAGAAAGACATAAGATATTTTTTTAATTTAGAAATTATAAGTGTCCAAGATCCTCATTAGTACTAAATGAAAACTCTAAACAATAATATAAGAATGTCTCTAAAGAATTAAGGCAGTTTCTCACATATTAAGAATAACATCGATTTGGAAAATGTATAATGACAGTTTTTCATTTATTGTTTTTAACTTAAGTTGCAATAATATATCTGTTTTATACTTAGGGATTTGAAGCACAAGATTTGTAATTATTTAGGGCTAAGAACATATGCTTATAACATGAGGTTATGTACAGCATGAAAACTAATATCTGTTAAACCAATAAAATAAGATGCTAAAAGCTATCTTCAGAATATTATAAGTACATATAATGTTAAGTGTGTATTTCAATAGTGTGTTTCTCTCAAAATCCTGAATATTCACAAATAGAACCCAAATAGCTGCAGAATATTTTCATAAAACAAGTATTGTGTTTTATTATTGTCAGTCTGAAGAGTAAATGCATATAATTCAGATCAGTAGCTTGCTCTTTTATTGGTATACTGATTCTGCAAAATAGTCAGGATATGAATATGACATCCACATTTATTTCGGAATTTGAACATTGCATGTAGATGTAGAGAAAATAGTCCACATGAACCTTTTTCTTAGCTAGAAGCACTATCCAGGTGTTTTCTAATTTGTATTTCTGTACAAATGTGCAAGATTATGAACGGGCTCTATAGTCATAGGTAAACCAGTGACTCTATCCTAACTTCAGTTTCCTCATCATTAACAGAGATACTTAAAACAGATTAAATGCAGAGGCCCCTTTTATATATCTGATGAAGCGTTA
>NW_011888793.1:9597971-9600056 GCF_000151845.1 Pteropus vampyrus | reverse complement strand
CATATAATGTTAAGTGTGTATTTCAATAGTGTGTTTCTCTCAAAATCCTGAATATTCACAAATAGAACCCAAATAGCTGCAGAATATTTTCATAAAACAAGTATTGTGTTTTATTATTGTCAGTCTGAAGAGTAAATGCATATAATTCAGATCAGTAGCTTGCTCTTTTATTGGTATACTGATTCTGCAAAATAGTCAGGATATGAATATGACATCCACATTTATTTCGGAATTTGAACATTGCATGTAGATGTAGAGAAAATAGTCCACATGAACCTTTTTCTTAGCTAGAAGCACTATCCAGGTGTTTTCTAATTTGTATTTCTGTACAAATGTGCAAGATTATGAACGGGCTCTATAGTCATAGGTAAACCAGTGACTCTATCCTAACTTCAGTTTCCTCATCATTAACAGAGATACTTAAAACAGATTAAATGCAGAGGCCCCTTTTATATATCTGATGAAGCGTTACTCAAATTAGCTAAATTATAGTTTATTACAAATGTCACTCATCTAATAAGTGAATTTATCATGTATGTTGTTTTGTTTATAATAATTTTAGATATATTTACATTTTGAATTCTAAGAGAATGTGTGTACCCAGTAGAAAAAGTATAAAACTTAGTTTCACTAATCCTACGATGGTTCTCAGATATTGTGCGACCAACCTTTGTTTTTCTCTTTCTACAACTATGAAATTATTAGCCTATTTTGATGAGTTGTTGTCAATATGAAATTAAATAATATTTGAGAACTAAAAACTATTAAACCTTCTCAAAGCTATGTTATGCAGAATGAGAATGTGATCATGAGGATGACAGAACTAATGAAGATTCTTCTTCCCTTTTCCTCCTCCTTGTCAGGACTCATTTAGACAGCCAGTAATTCAGTAAGTACTTACTAATGTTTCCATATGCAAGGAAATGCACTCAACTTAAAAAATTATTTATAAACCAAAACTTGTAACCTCATATCCTGGTAGTCAGATATTTGGCCCAAACTTATTTTAAAAAATAATACCAACATCTAAATATAAGGAAATTACACTCAAAAACTAACTTTATTTTTTTTTTACTTAAAAAAATACTAGAATCTAGTAACACCAAACTGATATCTCTATGAAGTGTTTGTCAGCCTGAGCTAAGTAGCAGCGGTCCTTTTTATACAGTGGGTTCAAGAGAACTTTCCACTAGTATTTCTATACAGCTAACCTTTTTTCACAGTTTTGTTACCTATCAGGCACTGTAATTATTTTCATAAACCAAATCATTGCTCTGGAAGAGCTCTAAATCTCATCCAAGAAAGGGAGTTGCAGAAGTAAAATTAAATAAGACGCTCTCTTCTGACCCTGAGATGCTTCCTTTTATTTAATAAAGAGGTTAATATACTACATTATTTTTTTTACCAAGGTTATTAGAAATTTTAGAAATAAATTATAAGTAAAATAGCCAACTTTTTATATATTAATTTATTGTTTTCTATTTTATTGTATACTTTATTAGTTTTATTGCATATGTTCTATTAGTCATCAGGTAATATTTATTGTGTATCTACTACATGCCAGGGATTATATATATGCCTTTAATTGTAGCATTTCTATAAATTTTGTTTGGAAGAGGCAGAGAATAAAATGTGGTTCATAAATAAGACATTGAGCTGATGCTATTTTGAATTATAATAAGTAATGACACAACCTCTGTTTTCTTTTTCCTCCCAAACTGTAGAAAGCCACTACCACAGTCAGAATATTCCTAAAGTAAACACCTCAGAGAGTAAGCTAGGACCAATCTGTGTGTCTTTGCTATGTCTTGTGTGGATGATGAGGTTGTGTGTGAAATGATCTGCTTTTCTTGAGTACACTTCCTTGGGCCTCTTGGGAATGTCAAATTCAATTCACTGAACACTGATATACAAGGTTTAACACTTCACTGAAATACAACATGTTTTTTAAATATGCTTTTCTCAGTTATCCAAGATGCACAGAAATGAATAACATGTAGTTTTATCTTGAAGGATAACTAACATGAAGTGTGTTTGCTCTGTGCCTATAAAACCTAAGTATACTTTACTGTTAAAGTATACAAA
>NW_011888793.1:9592308-9596706 GCF_000151845.1 Pteropus vampyrus | reverse complement strand
TCCAAGATGCACAGAAATGATTAACATGTAGTTTTATCTTGAAGGATAACTAACATGAAGTGTGTTTGCTCTGTGCCTATAAAACCTAAGTATACCTTACTGTTAAAGTATACAAATGAAACTTATTGGATTTCATTAACCAATGTCACCATAAAAAAGAAATTAAATAATTAATTAAATAATTATTTAAAAAGAAAACCTAACTACACCTGATGTTATAAACTCCCTGACCGTCTCAGTTATTTGTGACTATATAAGATATACAATTTCAAGAGAAGTCAATGAAATGCTTTCAACATCAATAATTACTTAAGATGCCAGCTAAAATGTTGCCAAGATATTCAAAAGAGTAACCCAGTAGTATTAATATTTACGTCTCCAGAATAGAGCATAATTTCCATTTAAATATTGTAGATATTCCAGAATGTTTGCTAAATATGTTAGAGATCTTGACAAATGCATCAGCCATGTCAGATATTTTTTACCTTAGAGTCTAAATCCATTTCATACTCAACATGAAATACATTTGGTTCGATTTCTAACCAAGCTTTTGTTACTCTATTACCTTCTGTTTATATTTTACCTGGAATTAGAGTTTTTAATTTTATAGATGCGGTTGTTCTTATATCATTATCAGTTTAGAGGCAAAATAATCTTGTTCGTTTCTTTACTATTGCCATTTAAGAGGCTAGTATACAAGAAGTACTCCATTTAGTATTTATAAGTTTGCATTCTGAGCCTCCTGTGAGGATAGAAAAGATTCATTTATTCACTCATTTTTTTACTTATTCTAAAGTGTTTATTCATTAGTTACAAGAAATCAGGTACTATTCTATGTGTTTTCTATATATAGTGTACATGCAAAGATTGCTGTATTTTTCAATGCTGCATTCCAGCAGGTGAAACAGATAAAAACAGGAAAATATGGTCAATAATTAAACCATAATATATGATAAAGTTGTTAAATATCACGAAAAAGTAAAATAAAGATAAGCAGGCAAAAGATGTTGAGGTGTTATTTAGGGCAATCAGAGTGTTCTTCACTGAGAACAATGAGAGATTTGAGCAAACCTTGGACAAAGTGAGGGAGTTGGCCAAGGGGATGTTGGGAGAAGAGCATTCAAAGCAAAGGGAACAGTCATTTAAATTCTCTAAAACCCGGGTGCACCTGGCGCATTCACACACCTGAAAGGAAGGTGGATGGTGGTGGTAGATAAATAATGTCAGATGTTTATGGAGGTTCGAGTTCATAAAAATGTAAGGAATTTAGATAATTGTAAGGATTTTTTACTCTACTGAAAGTGAAATATGAAGCTGCTGTAAAGTGCTGAGCCAACTTAATATGGCCGATGGTTTAAAAGTTCCTTTATTTGAACTAGATTGTAGAGGAGAGAGGGCAAGGGAAGAATAGAAAAAAAAAAAATATATATATATATATATATATCAGGTGGCTATGATAGTAATTCAGATAAGACTTTATAATGTCTTGATCAGAATAAAATTTATAAAAATGTTTAGATTGCAAATATATTTGGAAAGTAGAGGCTGTAAGATTTTCTGATGGATTCATTTTGAGATTAAGGGAATAGTCAAGAAGAACTCAAATATATCTTTTTTCTGAAAGGTTGACTTGCCATTAATTGAGATAAGAAAAGATACGTGTGGAGGTCATTTGTATGGGGAGATGGAACATTAAATTTTAGACATGTTTACATTGAGTTGTCTGTTAGAATTTTTTTACAGCAGAAAAGTAAAGCTAAATTAGAAGGGAAAGTATACTTCTAGACATGGAAGTGGACCTGAGCAAGAGAAACATGGCTCAAAAGGCCTCTGTTTGATTTTAAAGTGAATTTGTTGAGTACCTTTTGAATATACAAATATAAACACTGAGTGAGAAAAAATTGAAGAGTCATTAACAGAGAGATGATATTTAAAGTTATGAGACAGAATGAGATCACCAATAAAGCAAGTGTAAACAGTAAGATTTACAAGGATTGTCCTCTGAATTTTCAGACTTTATTATATAGAGAAGAAGGAAATGAACCAGCAAAGGAGACTAAATAAGTGTACTTATGGAAGAGAGAAGCCCAAAGTTTAATATCTTAGAAGTCAGCTTTTATATGTATATATATTTGTATAGCAGGGGAGACAGTGACGCTGAAAAAGGATCATCTTGGCATATGGATAGCCCTATATAAAATGAAGTTTTTGTCTAAATGTTTTGATGAGGACCAAGTACTAAAAATCAAAGAACAAAACAGCAAACAAACAAAAACAACCTGAAAACCCTGTAAGTCCTAGAAGAGCCTCTTACATAGGACACGGAATAAAGAATGTATTTCTATTTACATGACAGTCATTAGAGGCCAATCTAAAAAGAACCAACTTAATTTGATACAAAACATTCTACAATTTATTAAAACAAATATATTTTTTAAGTTCGAGTAATTCCTGTTGTTTCCATTTTGTTGAGCACATTATGCTTGCTCAAAAGTAATTTTATCAAGTAGTTGATACAATTTATTTGCCAAGTTGATACAATTAATTATTAACTATAACATGAGATATATAGCTTATATTGTGCTTTAGCTTCCTAGGGCTGTTGTAACAAATTACCACAGACTAGGTGGCTTAAACAACAGAAATTTACTCTCATACGGTTCTGGAGGCTGGAAATCTGAAATCAAGGTGTCAGCAGGGTTGCAATTCCCCCGAAAGCTCTAGGGGAGAATATTTCCACGACTCTTCTAGCTTCTGTTGGCTGCTGGTGTTCCTTGGTTTATGATAGCATAACTCTCATAACTTGCCTATGTTTTCAAATGGCCTTCTCCTCTGTGTCTCTTTTCTTTGTCTCTTATAAGAACATGTCATTGGATTTACGATCTACTCTAATCCAAGATAATCTCAGCTTTTGCTCCCTATCTAATTACAACTCTAAAAAGCCTTATTCCAAATAAAGTAATATTCTGATATTATAGATGGACATATCTTTTTGGAGGAACACTATGTACCCAAGTACTTATGTTATATATCAGTCTCTTATGTTGTTTTATTTTGGAATCAATAATTCTTCATTATGATTAAAATTTGTTAACCTAAATCAAAACATATTAAAAGTATATTGATATACCCAGTGTTTCCATTTACTCTGCAGTTTGCATATATTTACAAAGATGTAGAGCATAAAACACCTGTAATCTTTGCAGCTCTTCTTATTCAAAAGCTTTCCTTAACGGGTCCCATCCTGTGACAATAGTGCTAAAAGCCTTTTCCTGTGAACAGCAGGATCCTTCAAGTTAGCAGCTTTAAAAACTAAGGACTTTGAATACATCAATCTTTTCTCTGTCTGGTATTGGCATTTTTCTATGCCTGCCTCATTCACTTTGTCATCAAGGCCACAATTAGTGACCTGGGTATAAAATCAATTTTACCCACCCACAGTTAAGATGCCTGACAATCTCCTATTTAAACACATACTTTCTACCACCAATCAATGTCCCTTTTCCATGACAGGTAAAATTTAAAAGCTACATGGGGGCAAATCACGATTTAGAAATAACTGAAATATTAGTGTCATGCCCATCCAAAAGAGAGTGGCAGCAAACTTAATAGTACTTCACTTGAATTGCTTAGTGACAGAACATTTAATTTTTGCACATTTTTGGTGTTTCTGTGTTAAGAAATAAGATTAGAGAGAGAGATTTTACTTTACAGTTTCCCTAAATTGAAATTGTACAATTTACTATTTTAAACAACATAGCCTTACTTTTCTAAATCACATTTAATCTAGCTTTACACCATGACTCCTATTGTGAAAATTTTAAACTTAGTTATGATATCCTCAGTTTCTGTGAAGATTTCAGACTTAAAAGGTTTAAATACTTAAATCCTCTGCTCTCTAATCTACGTCAGTTATTTCTGGGTAAGTTTGTCCGAATCCATATGGTGAATATGGAGCTCTGATTCCCCAAACAAGTCTCCCTAGAGGAGCAAATCTATCTTGAGAATATCTTCCCTCTCCCTGGGGTATTGCTTCTGTGTCCATATCTCCAACCCCATCTCTCTATGCTGGCTTTCTGTGGAAGGACACAGTATATTTCCTTTCAATTGTTCTTTAGAAACAAAATGTTTATTCCTTTTTTTGATTGAGGATAGAGGATACAGACAGCAGTTTTTCCTATATCTATATTTACATCATCTGTCATTTCTTAATACTTGATATAGTCATATTTTTTTTCCTTCATGACCTCTTTCTAAACTCCATCTTCTCTTCCTATATTACTAGTCACATGAGCTTATTGTGATTCTCTAATGAATCAAATGAGTTTATTTGGCTCTAGGAAAACCAGGAACTGTATAGTATAGTCTCAATGCTGACAAAGAGCAAAACAGTCCCTG
>NW_011888793.1:9590096-9592258 GCF_000151845.1 Pteropus vampyrus | reverse complement strand
TATGTTGTTTTATTTTGGAATCAATAATTCTTCATTATGATTAAAATTTGTTAACCTAAATCAAAACATATTAAAAGTATATTGATATACCCAGTGTTTCCATTTACTCTGCAGTTTGCATATATTTACAAAGATGTAGAGCATAAAACACCTGTAATCTTTGCAGCTCTTCTTATTCAAAAGCTTTCCTTAACGGGTCCCATCCTGTGACAATAGTGCTAAAAGCCTTTTCCTGTGAACAGCAGGATCCTTCAAGTTAGCAGCTTTAAAAACTAAGGACTTTGAATACATCAATCTTTTCTCTGTCTGGTATTGGCATTTTTCTATGCCTGCCTCATTCACTTTGTCATCAAGGCCACAATTAGTGACCTGGGTATAAAATCAATTTTACCCACCCACAGTTAAGATGCCTGACAATCTCCTATTTAAACACATACTTTCTACCACCAATCAATGTCCCTTTTCCATGACAGGTAAAATTTAAAAGCTACATGGGGGCAAATCACGATTTAGAAATAACTGAAATATTAGTGTCATGCCCATCCAAAAGAGAGTGGCAGCAAACTTAATAGTACTTCACTTGAATTGCTTAGTGACAGAACATTTAATTTTTGCACATTTTTGGTGTTTCTGTGTTAAGAAATAAGATTAGAGAGAGAGATTTTACTTTACAGTTTCCCTAAATTGAAATTGTACAATTTACTATTTTAAACAACATAGCCTTACTTTTCTAAATCACATTTAATCTAGCTTTACACCATGACTCCTATTGTGAAAATTTTAAACTTAGTTATGATATCCTCAGTTTCTGTGAAGATTTCAGACTTAAAAGGTTTAAATACTTAAATCCTCTGCTCTCTAATCTACGTCAGTTATTTCTGGGTAAGTTTGTCCGAATCCATATGGTGAATATGGAGCTCTGATTCCCCAAACAAGTCTCCCTAGAGGAGCAAATCTATCTTGAGAATATCTTCCCTCTCCCTGGGGTATTGCTTCTGTGTCCATATCTCCAACCCCATCTCTCTATGCTGGCTTTCTGTGGAAGGACACAGTATATTTCCTTTCAATTGTTCTTTAGAAACAAAATGTTTATTCCTTTTTTTGATTGAGGATAGAGGATACAGACAGCAGTTTTTCCTATATCTATATTTACATCATCTGTCATTTCTTAATACTTGATATAGTCATATTTTTTTCCTTCATGACCTCTTTCTAAACTCCATCTTCTCTTCCTATATTACTAGTCACATGAGCTTATTGTGATTCTCTAATGAATCAAATGAGTTTATTTGGCTCTAGGAAAACCAGGAACTGTATAGTATAGTCTCAATGCTGACAAAGAGCAAAACAGTCCCTGGTATCAGGGAACTGATCTGACCTCACAGATAGACTTCTGTGTTAAAGTGTTATTGTTACAAACTATCCTGGTATTCACAACTAGGCCTCAGTGTTAAATATTATATTACAAATTCACCTGGCATTCAGAGCTCGCCCTCAATGCCAAATGATAAGAGGCTTATAGCTAAATCATATTGTTCTCCTATTGGACGTAAAGAATATCACAGCACATCTATAACAAAGGAGGTCACTCTGAGACCGTGATAAAATAAGACAAAAATGAGGTCACTGTGAAACCCACAAAATATCAGACATCTATCTCTTTCTCTCACTAAATGAGTGACTGCTACTATTTTTTTTTAGAAATCACAGCTTTATCCTTATTCTAGTTTCTCTTTATGATAAGATTGATTGAGATACTCAATGATAAAATAAGCCCCACTTTCTAACACCACCCAAACCAAAGCAATTTCTCACATGCATAGACTCTCTCCAAAGTTATACAACCAAATCACAAATCTTATAACAAGTTCTGTATAAGGTCCCTCTTGCTGAGCTGCCCCATGGATTCAAATAGTGTTTTTTCTTCCTTACTGTTATCTGTAGTAAACCCAATTTGTGCGACTATAGGAATTCCTGGTGGTCTTTGGTTGAAGGGTATTGACAGTGCAAAACACTGCATTATAGTAAGTTGAGAGGAACTCATGGCCAACTTCACAAGGAAATCATTGACCTTGCAATGAGGTCAATTTCAAGCTAATCCTTCTGCCAACAAAGTTGCAGCATGTAATCCATCCTATGTACCTACGACCTTTCTAAAATAA
>NW_011888793.1:9589338-9590046 GCF_000151845.1 Pteropus vampyrus | reverse complement strand
GACCTTTCTAAAATAAAGACAAACATTTTTCTTCCATGTCAATTTACTTTTAAGGTTCTACTTACACATGGTAGCAGTGCTACTAATAAATGTTTTTTATATCTATATGCTGGAAAAATTTGAACATAAATCATAGAAAATTTAAGAGCATTTTATTGATAATCACTGAATTCAAGAATTATATATATATATACAGTAATATACACAAATTTGAGTCTTAACTTGTTACTTTTTACAAAATGACTATATCTGTGTAATGACTAGCTACATCGTGATTAAGAGATACAAAATAGTAGTTACAAAATAGTCATGGGTTGTGAAGTACAGCATAAGGAATATAGTCAATAATATTATAATAACTATGTATAGTGCCAGGTGAGTACTAGCCGAATCAGGGGGGTTACTTCATAAATCATATAAATGTCTAACCACTATGATGTACACCCATAACTAATAAAAAATAAAATTGAATGCAATTGTAATTGAAAAATCAAAATTAAAAAAATGAAACTTTATTTTGAACCGTACACATATAAAAAAAAGGATATAGATTATGACTCACACTCTAGAAGCTTTCTTCAGGTGTCTACCTGGTTAACTCTTAAAAATCTCCCTTTTTCTCTTTCTCTCTCTTTATAGATAGATGATAGATGATGATAGATAGATGATTGATGATGATAGATAGGTAATAGTACATGATAGATGGAT
>NW_011888793.1:9584262-9586383 GCF_000151845.1 Pteropus vampyrus | reverse complement strand
CCCTGTACTTAATGTTTATCAGTATATATTCTGTGTATAAGTAGTAGCAGTAAATAGAAGGTCCACATCATTGAACTTACTTTCTATGTGAAATCTTAAGTCCTGGATATCTTGGTTTCTCTCTGGTACATTAAAAAAAGGCTGTTGTTAGTACCTTTTACAGATTTTATTTTATTATCAGCAGGAGTGTTATTTTATATCAACCATTCAGCTATAGCTAGATATGACCACCTCACATGTTTTTACTAAGTCATAGTCTATAAATAAGAGTCGATTCCAGAAGGGGCATATTAAGGAAACAGGATCTTTTCGCTCTAAAAATCTTCTAACTTTTGGATTTGACTCAAATTTGAATTTGAGGTTTGCCAGCTCATAGTTATAAAATAGGTGATGTAGCTACAAGTATCATGACCTCTTATAACAGAACTCAAGAACAGAATAGAGGAAGAGAACAAAAAAGGATTTTTACTTTGTAAATTTATCTCCTTTGATGGAGTAATAATTCCAGCATTCCCAGAAGTCTCCAGCCAACACCCTTGGTCAGTAATAGTTTCACTTCCTCTTTTAGGCCAATAACTAGCAAAGAGGAATGGGCTACCATGGTAGTTTAGACGAATTATAATTTATTTCCTGAACATCGGGTCCAGTTAGTAAAGAAGAAATGGCAGTGACTTTTTATTAGGCAAACAAACCTTGTTACACAAAACACTTCACAATCTACTTATTCCACTTTTCCAACTTCAGCCTCTACTCTTATTGCCATGTTTCCTGTGTTCTAGATAAGGATTTCTCGACCTTGGCTGTGTTGACCTTTAGTGAAGATAATTCTTTGATGTGCGGGTGGTTTTGTGGGATGTTTAACAGCATTCTCAATCTATACTCACTAGAGGCGAATTGCATTTCCCTGTCATTCATTTGAGAAACAAAATATCTCCAGTAGTCCTCTGGAGGCAAATTTCCCTCAGTCGAATGTGACTTTACTGGATGGTTAGAGTAAAATGGAGTAGAAAAGATGCCCTGAAATAGAGAATTTGTCAACAGAATTAAACATCCATTCAGAGGATATATGTATATATTTATAAATAAATTAAAGCACATGAGTAGAAGATATTTCAGTGCTTACCGTTTCTGAATAATAAACTTTTCAATCACACAGAAGCAGTAAAATGATTAATCCAATTGCTAGCTCAGTCTGCTATGGATGTCAATGGGATGACCCATTTTCACTAATGTAAATGAATACATAAGAAAAATGTGTGACATATCAAAATACAGGAACTATAGGAACTCCAAAGTTTCAATAGTATCCCTTTAAAATGGGGAATCTAAGAGCAGTCTTTACCTTGATATTTTAGCAGTTTTAAGAATGTATTTTCTATTTTGTATACTTAGAAAATTACGTAGCATCTAGTACCAACATAGGATCGCCTATGGCAACTTACAATGATCTGCCAGGAATGGGTCTTTTTAGTGTTTCCATTACTACCTACTAGAGTGTTAAGGAAAACATAGTTTAGAGAAACAGTCTAGCAGTCATTTATTCTGACTCTTAAAATAAAAGTTCAGTAATTAGTTTCAGAATATATCTGTTCATTATCTAGACTCAAATGCTTCATGTTAGGTAGATTTGAAGCAGAGGTTCTCTGCAAAAAACCATGCATTCATCTTAGACACACATAAAGGAATTGAAAAATTGAATAATAGAGAAAGAACTTTGCATTTTTATTGTACAAATTATTACTAAGAAAATCCAGAGAAATATGTTTGCTGCAAAGTTTTATATACTACTATATTTACTTTTTACATATGGAACCAAAGTTGTTGCTTAGTACCTAATGTTTTTACATTTATTTTATTAGTTCTTTTAAAAATTAATTTAATTTCTCCTGTCCTGTTAATTCTTTCTACTTCTTGGACAGAGAGCCCTGCATGTGATCTCATTTTGTATTTTTATTTTATTTAAATTTATCTTACAGTATTAATTAATAATTTCCCACTTAACATTATGTAAGCTAGTTAACAGCATGAAATATTTCCTGGTTCACTATTGTAATTCCCTTCTCAATATTTATAACTACTTATTCTTCAAAATCCATCAGTATTTAATTATTGAAAGTCCAG
>NW_011888793.1:9582270-9583985 GCF_000151845.1 Pteropus vampyrus | reverse complement strand
CTGCTTAAGGAACTGCTTACTGGATTGTTAACACACCCAAAACACCAAGTGCTAAGCACATATCTTCCTCAACTCTGCCACCACTTTTTCTTTTTCTTTCTTTTTTTTTTTAACTTCTCTCTCCCAGCCTTTTTTTTTTTTACATGCACCCTCTGGACCTTAGCACTGATAAGAGAAACCAACAACTTGTACTGTACTGCCACCTTCTGGCAAACAAAAGGAAGGCTCCAAATTACCAATGGATTGAATTAGAATCAAAATAAACAAGGCTGTACCTAAATAAGAAAGATGTTAACTATCTCAGATGTAGTGACAGAGACACTTTTTATCAAACACATGAAAAACCACCATAATACAGTGTTGTTAAAAGAAAATGACAGTTTTTCAATGACACGGACTATTGTGATAAAATTGATAATGAATTCAAAATAGCTGCTATGACGAAATTCATTGAGCTACAAGACAGCACAAAAAGGCAACATAATGATCTCAAGAAAAAAATTAAGACAGAAGGAATACTTTACCAAAGATATTGAAATTCTAAATAAGCACCAAACAAAAATTGTGGAGCTGAAGAATTCAATTAATGAGATGAAGAATGCAACAGAAAGCATTAGAAACAGAGCAGATCAGATGGAGTAGAGAGTAAGTGAGCTCAAGGATAGGAATATAGAACTTTTTCAGGTGGGAGAGGAGAGAGAATTAAGATGGAAAAAAAAATTGAAGAAACTGTACGGGAATTTTCAGACTCCATTAGAAGAACCAAAATAAGATTATTGAGTATATGAGAAGAAGAAGAGAGACGAAAAAGAGCAAAAAGCAAATTTAAAGAAATAATAGCTGAGAATTTTCCACATCTGGGGAAGGAATTGAATATACAAGTCCATGAAGCTAATTAAACACCTTATTATCTCAACATGAAAAGGACTTCTCCAAGATACATTATATTGAAGCTGTCAAAAGTTAACAATAAAGAATTTTAAATCCAACTGGTGGCAGGGGCTCCTAATTACCAACATGGGGCGGGGGGGAGAGTGACCACAGAGGAATTCGTGTTAGGCAATCAGCAGATTTCTCAGCAGAAACTCCATAGGCCAGGACAGAGTAGAATGTCATATTCAAAGTATATAAAGATACAAATTGCTAGTCAATAATACTTTATTTGGCAAAGTTATCCTTTCAGATATGAAGGAGAAATAAAGGCTTTCCCAAACAAAATCTGGGAGAGTTCACTACCACTAGACCTGCCTTACAAGAAATATTGAAAGGAGCACCTCAAGCTGAAATGAATAGAAGAAAGTACACAAAACTTTGATTAGGGTGATAAATTGACAGTGAGAATTAGAAAACTAACCTTTTTTTCGAATATTGTATTAAACAATTATAGCATAGAAGTTAATGGAACAAAGTAATATAAAAATGCTATAGCTATACAAGTTGGTAATAAAATTACAGCATAAAAATGTATTTGTGACATCAAAAATATAAAAGAGGAAGAGTGAAAGGATGGAATTTTTAAGGGTGAATGGAGATAAATTGCTATCAGTGGAATAAAGACTGTTGTATATATGAAATGTTTTCTGGATACCTCTTAGTAACTACAAGTAAAAATCTAGAGCAGAGACAAAATATATTTAAAAAGAAGAGACTGAACAAATTACATGGAAAACCACCAACTTACAAATGTAGACAAACAGAAAGAAAAAGAAACAATA
>NW_011888793.1:9572993-9580925 GCF_000151845.1 Pteropus vampyrus | reverse complement strand
GAGACAAAATATATTTAAAAAGAAGAGACTGAACAAATTACATGGAAAACCACCAACTTACAAATGTAGACAAACAGAAAGAAAAAGAAACAATAGACAGACAAAATAACCAGAAGTAAAAAGATAAAATGGCAGTAAGTAGATCCTTACATATCAGTAATCCTTCTATATGTAAATGGATTGAACTCACCAATCAAAATCACAGAGTAGCTGGATGGATAAAAGAAAAAAAAAAAAAAAGCCCTACTATATGCCATCTACAGAATACTCATTTTGGCTCTAAAGGTATAAATAGGCTGAAAGTGAAAGGATGGAAGACTATTTTCCCAGCAAGTAGAAACCAAAAGAATGTGAGTGTAGCCACACTTATATCAAACAAAATAGACTTCATTCCAAAAAAGGTAACAACAGACAAAGAAAATCATTATATAATGATAGGCAGGTTGATACATCAAATATGTATCACCCGAGCACTGAAATATATTAAGCAAATACTGACAGATTTTAAAAGGGTAATAGACGGCAATACAGTAATAGTAGGGGATTTCAGTACTCCACTATCAGCAAAGGATAGATTGTCCAGAGAGAAAATCAAGGAAACATTGGAATTGACCCACATGTCAGAACAAATGAACTTAACACATATATACAGAACATTCTGTCCAGCAGCAGAACACACATTCTTAAGTGTACATGGAATGTTCTTCAGGATAAATCATATGATTTAACACTAAATAAATTTTAGCTAAGGTAAGAAGATGAAAATCATACCAACTATCTGTTTTTGAACATAATATGAAACTAGAACTCAACAATAGGAAAGTGAGATCTACGAATACGTGGAAATTAAACAGCATGCTTCTAAACAACCAATGGGTCCAAGAAGAACTCAAAAAGAAAATAAAAGATATCTTGAAACAAATGAAAATAAAAAGACAACATATCAAATATTTTGGGATGCAGCAAAAGGGGTTCTGAGAAGAAAGTTTATAGCAATAAACACATATGTTAAGAAATTAGAAATGTTTCAAATTTAATGTTATGCATCAAGGAACAAGAAAAAGAAGAAAAAATTAAGACCAATGTTAGCCTAAAGAAGGAAATAATAAACATTAGGCCAGAAATAAATAAAATAGAGACAAAAAAATCCAAAGGATCAACAAAACTAAGAAATGGCTATTTGAAAAGATAAATAAAATTGAGAAACTTTTAGCTAGACTAAGTATAAAAGAGAAAAACTTAAATAACAGCAATGAAAAAAGAGATATTGGAACTGATATTACAGAAATACATAGAATCAAGAGACTGCTAAACAATAATATGCCATCAAATTATGTAACCTAAAGGAAATGTATACATTTCTATAAACACACAAACTTGCCAAGACTGAATCAGGAAACAATAGAAAATCTGAACAGATCAATAATGAATAATGAGATTGAATCAGTAATAAAAAAGTTACCAACGCAGAAAACTCCAGGACCAGACAATTTGACTGGAGAGATCTGTGAAACAATTGAAGAAGAATTAACATTAATACTCGTCAAACTCTTCCAAAATATCGAGGAGGAGGGAATACTTTCAAACTCATTCTATACAGGCCACATTACCTTGATACCAAAACCAGATGAGGATACAACAAGAAAACTGTACACCAATATTTCTGATAAATATAGATGTAAAAATCTTCAACAAAATGTAAGTACATTGAATTCAAGAACATATTGAAAGGAATCTTCACTCTAACCAAGCAGGATTTATCCCTTGAATGAAAGGATATTTCAACATATGTAAATCAATAAATGTACTATATCACATTAATAAAATAAAAGATAAAATCACATTATCATCTCAATAGATGCAGAAAAAACATTTGACAAAATACATACTTTCGTGACCAAAAAAAAAAAAAAAACCCTTAACAGATTAGATAAAGAAGGAACATTTCTTAACATAACAAAAAACCCACCGCTAACGTTGTACTCAAATGAGAAATATTGAAAACATTTTCTCTGAGATCAGGAAGAGGACAAGCATGCCCACTCTCACTACTCCTATTTAATATTGAACTAGAAGTCCCAGCTAGAACAATTACTCATGACAAAGAAATAAAAGGCATCTAAATCTGAAAAAAAAAAAGTAAATTGTTCCTATTTGAGTAAAGTGGCAGGATAAAAAATCGGTGTACAGAACTCAGTTTCACTCCTTCACACTAATGATGAAATATCAGAAAAAGAAAGAAAAACTATCCCATTCACAATAGCATCAAAAACAATGAAATACTTAGAAATAAATTTAATCAAGTAAGCGAAAGATCTGTACAATGAAAACTTTAAAGAGGACACAAATAAATGGAAAGAACTTCTGTGTTCATAGATTAGAAAAATGAATACTGTTAAAATGACCATACTAACCAAAGCCATCTACAAATCCAACATAATCTCTATCAAAATACCAAGGGCATTCTTCACAGAAATAGAAGAAACAATCCTGAAATGTGTGTATAATCACAAAAGACCCAGGATAGCCAAAGTTATCCTGATAAAAAAGAGCACACCTGGAGATATCATGATTTCAGATTTCAAACTATATTACAAAGTCACAGTAATAAAAACAGTATTTTACTGAGCGCGCGCGCGCACACACACACACACACACACACACACACACACACACACCACATTGACCTATGGAACATAACACAGATCCCAGAATTAAATTATGGCTTATACAATCAACTAATATTTGAGAAGGCAGCAAAGAACACCCAATGGGGAAAGAGAAGTCTGTTTAATTAATGTCGCTGGAAAAACTAAAGAAACACATGCAGAACAATGAAATTGGACCCCATTTCACATTACTCACAAGAATTAATTCAAAATGGATTAAAGGCCTAAATCTAAAAATTGATACCATAAAACTCCTAGAATAAAACAGAAGGAAGAAGGTCATCAATATTGGTCTTGGCAATGATTTTTTGGACATGACTCCAAAAGCATAAACAATAAAAGCAAAAATCAACAAATGAAAATATATCAAACTCAAAATGTCCTTCACAACAAAAGAAACAATTATTAAAGTGAAAAAAAAACTTACAGCATGGGAGAAAATATTTTCCAACCATATACTAGATAAGGGGTTAGTTTTCAAAATATATAAAGAACTCATACAACTTAATAACAAAAAAGACAATCTGATTTAAAAAGGTCAGAAGAACTAAATAGATATTTTTTCCAAAGGACATCAAAATAGCCAACAAACACATTGAAAGGTGCTCAAAATCACTAACTACCAGGGAAAAGCAAATGAAAACCACAATGAGATATCACTTCACACCTGTTAGAATGGCTATGCTCAAGAAGACAAGAGACAACAGGTGCTGGAAAGAATGTGGCAAAGAACCCTTATACAATGCTGGTGGGAATGTAAATTGGTCCAATCAGTATGGACAATAATATGGAGGTTCCTCAAAAAATTAAAAATAGTTCTACTATAAGATCCAGCGATTCCACTTCTGGGTATTTATCCCCGCCCCACCCACAACCCCCAAATGAAAACCAGGATTTCAATGAGATACTTGCACTCCCATTTTTTATTGCAGCATTATTCACAATAGCAATTTATGGAAACAACCAAAATGCCCATCAACAGATGAATGTATAAAAAAAAAGTGTTGTATATACAAAATAGGATATTATTCAGCCATGAGAAAGGAGGATATCTTGCCGTTTATGACAACACAGATGGACTTTGAGTATATTATGCTAAGCAAGATACTCAAACAGAGAAAGACAGTACTGTATAATACTACTTATATGTAGAATCTAGAAAAGTCAAACCTGTAAAAAACAGAGTAAAATGGTGGTTACCAGGACATGGGGGTAGGGTAAGATTGATGGTGTTCAGTGCTACATACTTGTAACAAATAATTAATAAGCCTTAGAGATCTAATACACGGTATAATGAATATAGACAAAGATATTATACTATAATTATGTAATGTGATAAATATTACTACAACAGCAATCATTTTATAATAAAAATGTGACACACTGTCCACCTTAAACTTACTCAATATTACATATCAAATATATTCAATAAAATTAATTTTATTCACTACTGCATACTCATATATTACCTGCAGGTCTGGCATAGTGCTGGTATAAAATAAGCACTCAATGTAGTTCTTAAATGAATAAAACATAGTTTTACCAATCATACATTTGTACTGTGAATAACTCAAGTTTGCTCTTCTTTGACAGCTTATATATTCTATGCGTATTAATCTTAATTCCACTTATCCTTACATTGTTATACTTTTTCTATTTCTTACATATAATGCCATTTATCAAACATATGCCAGCCAATGTATAAAGGGAATATCATATATTATTTAAAGTAATTATCATAATGATTCAAGTATTAACTAACATTAGTAAATATGACTATTATCTCCTATTTATAGATGTAGAAATGAGGGTAAAAAAATTGTGTCTTGTCTAAAGATATACAAAAGTATAGGAGGTGCTAAAATGTAATGTAGGCAATTTGATTTCAAGGGTAGCACTCTAAATTTCCATGCAATGATCTATTATTGCAATCCAAATGAATTCTTGGAAAGAGCACACTAACTGAAGTATTGTTTACAAAATTCTACTTTTAAGTCACATTATAGATAATGTTTAGAAACCCCTTGACCTGGTAAGATTAATTTCAAGCCTTTCTTATATCTGAAGAATATTTTCAGAAAAGAATAAAAATAAGGAGGGGGGAGAAGAAATGAGAAAGGAAGAGGAAGAATCACTGTGTTCACATTGCACTGGAATTTTTTTGGAGTTATTTTATGGTGTAATATTGCAGATAATTCCAATGCAGTTTAAGTACAAGTATTCAGACTGATAACGTTTACCATTATCCAAGTATCACATTGCATTGCTGCACCTTTGGTCAACTTAGAAGTTTAAACAAACCCACAAAAGTAGAATGTGTGCAACATTTGTATTTAAATATACACAGAGACACACACACAACCACAAATATATGGCAGTGCATGCACAAAACCATGAACTGCTGCAAAATAGGAAGAAAAATTTGATTTAATTTTTATTCTTCAAATTAATAGATTGTAAGAGATATAGTTACAACATCAATGAATACAACACACATTTTTCTAAAAATATATGAAAATATCTTTAAAATAATTAATAAGTCATTTCAAATTAGAATTATTTCAGAAATGAATACAGGAATTGAACATTTGTAAATAAGTGTACACAGTATTAGCACAGATTTCATATTTTATGCCAATGTTCTTAACTGTTAATTGTGATGTTTGTACTTGTTGCTTAACTCTGTGTATAAAAGTTTACCAAATCCTATTGTATTTTGAATACATGTTCACAATTGTCAGTACGTAATGAAACATTTCTTCCTGCATTACTAGTTTTACATTTTGTGTTACATGTACCTATCTTTCACCACAGGCTATATTCATGCGTATTAAATCAATTTTACCAGAAGGAATTCTTGCTTGATTAAATTAAATTTATGAAGTAAAACAACGACCATCAAGAACTGTATTCAGCTATTGAGAATTACACATATTCTGTCCAAATAACATTCTTCAATTACTTTCTATCATTCTATGATTTGGGGGTGGGGGGTGGGGGGGATGGCATTATAAAACACAGCCATTCAAAAGTACACTCAACTCTCAAGTTCTAACAGCTAATTACAATTTTAGTCTCATAAATTACACACCTTTACTTGTGTTTTTTTATTTAAGTTTAAACAGCTTTCTGCTCACATCAGGAAGAAAAGCTATCAAACAGACAGGTTTCCTAGTCTTCCTTCCATCCTAAAGCAATGAATATCCTAAGGGACAATCCACAGGAGACTTTCAGCTAGCTATGGCTTTTGAAAGTTCTCTTTTCCTCTTTTGGCCCATTTAGCAAAGCTACATCTTTCATCTGATCTCCTATGATAATTTGTAATTGAAATATTATGGCAGATGCAGAATTAGTCCATCTCTCTCCCTGAAGATTGTATAGAAGCAACTTTTCTCCTTGGAAGATCATGTGAAAAAAATAAGGTATTCAGACAGAAACATTTATTTTTTATTTATGTCGTCATATATATTTTATTTAGAATGATCATGCAGCTGTCATCTTGTCACATGTCTGATGTTTTATAAAGATTTATTACATGTAAGTAATTAAAATAAATTTCCTCATTTTAATGAAAAAAAGCATTCATTCTCTAACCAAATGGTCCAGAAGTTAAAGAAATGGTACCATTTAGTTAAAAATTTTTGATCTCTAAAAATTTAGTCAAGTTTTGTTGAACTATCTGAATCATAAAGTGCTCTTATTTCTTAGTAAGAAAATAATGTGTAGTTGGAACAAGTTTAGAAACAAATTGACTTTTTAGATATACATCCAAATACTAATTTTATACACTGTTAATATTTAAATATAAATATTTACTTACACTCATATTTTCATTGATTTGTTTTTTATTTTCTTAATTTAATTTTTAATGAAGTTCTATATAAAGTGTACATGAAGATGATATACATATACAGAGTAAAATGATTACTAGTCAAGCTAATTAACACATCTCTTCCTATAGTTACCAATATTTTTGTATGATTCGAACAACTGAAATCTATTCAGCAAAGTTTTAGTAGTCAATACAGTATTATTACCTACAGTCTTCATGTTGTGCTTTAGACCTCTAGACTTATTCATTCTATATTACTGCAAATTTGCCCTTTTTATTTTTGGCAAAATATTGCTTCATCCTATAAAATATAACACTAAGAATCTTACAACTTCCAAAAATGGAGAGAATTTTAAAATTCTGATGTAAATTTCAAAATTGGAAAAAAGTATGTGACCAGTAAGATTTCCATTATAGTAATAACAGTTTCTTTTAAAATGGCAATTGTTAAATATATCAGATATTCTATTATTTGTATTGTTTAAATGAAAAAATATAGAAATCAATATAATAATGTATGAGAACAGATAAAAATTTTCACAATTATTTTTAAGAGGCACAAAAGAAAACATTTTGAAGTTCTATGTATTGTCTCCCAAGCTGTTGATTCCATCTCATAAATCATGATTGCCAACTCTTTTTCATTCAACTTTCCAAACTTTAGTTCTAATTCACATTATCTAATTTCTCACACTGATTATTAACATCCTTCACAGGAACGTCCCTCACATTCTAGCCACAGAAAACTTTTGCACAAAAATTATGAAAATATAATCATGTATTTCGATAATCAGTTCTTTATTCTTTCTGCAGCATTCTCCTTTTTTCAGAAACAATTACGCACAAATATGTAGTTATGTGCTTGCATGTGTGTATATATTTTTAACAACAACAAAAAAATGCAGAAATTGGTTAAATTGCAGAGTGAATCCTAAAGCTGCACCTGTTTGTCTTTTTTTTTTCTCACTACAGCTAGAGGTCCTAAGAGGCTTCTGTGGAATAATTGGATTCTATGGAACATAAATTGAAAACCACTCTTTATACTGATTTGAAATCCAAGCTTCAAGAGCTATGCAAGGATGTTCATAATCAGACTCCAGAAATATGTTCTGTTTCATTCTTGCCACTTCTCCACATAAGCTGCTGTCACAGCCATTCATAAACAGTTCTGTTTTCCAAAATATGCCCTCATGCTCTGCATCTCCTTTGCTCCATATGTGCTCTTCCTCTGCCTGGCATATATATTTCTCCTTTATTCCTTTATCATAAGTTCCCTTGAATATTCAGTTCAAATATATGATGGTCTTTTCCTAGCATTTGTAGGAAAATTAAATATACGTCTTTCTTTACTCCTTCTGTATGTTATCCATAACTATATTTTAGCATTTACCATGTTTTGTTTTCATCTTCATCTTCCCTGTTATTCCAGAT
>NW_011888793.1:9556695-9572943 GCF_000151845.1 Pteropus vampyrus | reverse complement strand
TTCGATAATCAGTTCTTTATTCTTTCTGCAGCATTCTCCTTTTTTCAGAAACAATTACGCACAAATATGTAGTTATGTGCTTGCATGTGTGTATATATTTTTAACAACAACAAAAAAATGCAGAAATTGGTTAAATTGCAGAGTGAATCCTAAAGCTGCACCTGTTTGTCTTTTTTTTTTCTCACTACAGCTAGAGGTCCTAAGAGGCTTCTGTGGAATAATTGGATTCTATGGAACATAAATTGAAAACCACTCTTTATACTGATTTGAAATCCAAGCTTCAAGAGCTATGCAAGGATGTTCATAATCAGACTCCAGAAATATGTTCTGTTTCATTCTTGCCACTTCTCCACATAAGCTGCTGTCACAGCCATTCATAAACAGTTCTGTTTTCCAAAATATGCCATCATGCTCTGCATCTCCTTTGCTCCATATGTGCTCTTCCTCTGCCTGGCATATATATTTCTCCTTTATTCCTTTACCATAAGTTCCCTTGAATATTCAGTTCAAATATATGATGGTCTTTTCCTAGCATTTGTAGGAAAATTAAATATACGTCTTTCTTTACTCCTTCTGTATGTTATCCATAACTATATTTTAGCATTTACCATGTTTTGTTTTCATCTTCATCTTCCCTGTTATTCCAGATTTCCTGAAAGAATTATGTTCTAATCATGTCTGTGTTTCCAGCAAATGGTAGGTTCCAGATACTTAATAAATACTTAAGAATTTCCTAATAAATTAAGTAAATTTTGACTTAAAAAGATGTTATGATTTAAAGAGATTCTCTTTATTGTCAACTTATTCAATCTCATATAGTTTATTATAACATAATTGATGTATCTAACTAACAATACACTGAAAATCAGAAATGTCAAGCACTGGCTCTATATGCCAGGCACTCTGTTGTGTGTTTTATATGCATTACAACAGTTAATATGCTCCTGACATCCTAAAGTAGGTACAATTAGTCACCGTAGAGGAACCTGAGGCTATTTAAATTACCCAAAGCCACACAAATAGAAAGTGACATGGTTAATATTTAAACATATCTTCTAAGACCACTTAATGTGCTTTTACCAGTACTATCAACTCCAAATCAGAGAGTACTGAATTTATGGCATGCTACAGATGCTTATATACCGTTCATTTCAACAAAGAATCAAAGCAAAAACAATTAGCCAAGCTAAATTAACATTTCTTTCCAAGGTTTGTCAGTTGTATCTGTTTATAACAAATTTGAGAATTTGAGCTAGTGCTTTCATCAGTTAGGAATATTGTTTGCTGTAAATCAGGGCACACAGTTATTGAACTTGGTTCAGTGGCTTTATGATGTCAGTGACTGCAATTTTTTTTTTTTTTTTATTTCTCTCAACTTATTTTTTCTTTCTGGTTGCAAAATGATTGTTTAGCTTCAGACATTAGATCAATGCTCCAGTTAGGATGAAGGGGAATGGGGCAATGACAGTCAAGTCTGTTGCTTTTCTAAGAAAAGTAGAAAATTTCCCAGAATCTTTATTAGACTTTCGCTTTAATCATGTTGACCAAAACTGAGTCACATGGCATCCAACTAACTGTGAGTTTAAGCATATTTTTCTTATTATCTGTTTGCATTTTCTGTATTTGTTGGTTTTGTTCATCTGGCTTTATTATTTTCCAAGTGCGTCATTATTCTATGACCCTGAAATCTCTAAATGACATATTTATTCCCTAAAAATTCATGAGAGTTCTTTTACGATACCAGTAGTAATTTCAATAAGACATTTTTAACTTGTGTACAAAGATCCCTCTGTACAATAGTTCTGCTTCTGCTCAGTTGCACTCCAGATTAACAGACACCAACACATGATTACAAACGCCTCATTTATTATGAGATTTGATGGCAGTAACCTCACAATAGAAGCAAGAACCCCCAAACAGAACATTTTTATTAATATACAAGAAAGCTAACAGAATGGCTACCTATTCACTAAGAATGTATACTCTTTGTGGTCATACAAATTGCCTTCAACACCTTATCCAGAGATTCTAACTTGATGTATATACAATATCAATCATAAGTTTGATTTGATTTCTAAGTATAGAACATTGTGGAGGCAAAATATTAGAAAAAGGCTAATTAGAAATTAGCAGACTACTATAACAGAAACTAGACTGTAGACTAGTAAACTAGTAGATGGAAAAAAAGAAAGCAGGTTGAAGAATTATAAAAACACCAAAGTGTGCTAAGATTAAGTCTAGTCTTTTGTACTACAACACACACCCACCCCCACCCCCACACTCAGTGAACATTATAATCAATGTTCGTTAAAATAATATGGTCATAAAATAGAAGTCAATTGCATATTCAGATTACTTTTCAAAATATAAAAATATTTATCACTTGGAAAGATTTTTACAAAAATAATTGATAATAATGCGCTTTGAGTGTCAAAATTATTGAAATTCCATTGTCCAGAAAATTCACTTTTATAAAATGCCTTCTTTGATAACAGACCAACATGACACTATTGAAAATAACTTTTAAGTTCTCAGTTCTCAAGGGAACTCAATGAAGGCATAATGTATAGTTGCTAATGTGATGTTACTAAAAAATATTTTTTCTTCCCTATCCTTGGATTTAATTAATAATTTAGAGTTGTGCCTTAAGCTATTTTATCTTCTTTTTCCGGTATGCACACAGAGAAAAATATATCTAACATTTAGAAATGAAGCAAATGATGACCATGAAACTTTCTAAATGTTGTGCTAGATTGTGTCTTAATAAGCTTCTCTCATGGCCATTTGTTTCTTTCGTGGAATTTGACTTTGTTGGAATAACTTCACAATTGATTGGTATTCTGCCGTTTTACAACCCAGTAAAATTATAGGTTAAATTTGCAGAAAAGTGTGTTAATTGTCTTTTGTTTGTTTGTTGGTTGGTTGGTTAGTTGGTTTCCCACAGAGAAAATGACCTCGACAGTTACAGTCCAATTACCCTACAGGACATTAACAAGTTTATGCATAATTTAGTATTCATATCTTGTCACTTGCTCTAGTTAACTGGGTACATCTCTGTTTTTTCCTATTTTTAGACTATCTCATGTCATTCTGCTGAGATTATTACTTGATGGATTAAATAAATTGTTAACACGTACTCTCATTTGTGTGCGAATTAGGTTGTAACAGTTTGAGAAATGTGTTTCTACACAGCTCTTGCAATATAATGTATATAATAGAAGATATGTTAAGCAAGATACAAACAGAGCTAAAGTCCTTCAGGCCATTGGAATAGTTCCCGCAATGACCACACACTCTGCATTTCAAATTCGAAGTACAATTACTTTGAGAATTTCCTGCCAAATTCACCTGAAATTTCCCTAGTCTGCCTTAGACATAAGGGATCTGATATAATATCAATTTTCACAGCTCATTTATACAAAAATCTTAACAAAAGTGTTCTAAGACACTCTTTCCTCCTTTCTTTCCTTCCTTTCTTCTTTCCTTCCTTCCTTTCTTCCTTCTTTTCCTCCTTCCTTCCTTTCTCCCTCCCTTCTTTCCTTCCTTTGTTCATTCATTCATTCTTTCATTTATTTTGTCTTAAGGTTCTGTATTTTGGGGACCTTGATCATATGGGAATTTCTAAAATCTACTAAATATATTCCAGAGACAAGTGACATGATTCTCTTTCCTCTAAAATATCAAAACTGGGTGAATAAGATTTCAACTTTCTTCAAGGTAACACAAATCATGTTGGATGAAATTAATCTAAAATTCTCTGAAAGCAACCCTAAATGTTTTTGTGGGACTGCATAGAAATAGCTTTCTAAGATGAAAATTTCCAATGGTGAAGAATATATTTTCTCCTCACTAATCTTGCTTCCTTTTAATATTCTATTGTAGATCTATTGTTCATAACTTAATTCTTAATTCCTTATTAAATTTATTTGTATAAGGAATTCAAATACCTTTTGAAGCTTATGATTCATAATGCAAATTAAAATTGATTTTCCTTGACCTATATAGATATACCAAAGAGTGTTTATCTTGTATGATAGTCTGGGTAAACTCGAGTCCACACAGTTAGGACATAGGTTAATCTGTCCTATTTTCAGATCTCATGGTTAATAAGCATTGCATTACTCTAACTTTAGGTAAACACAATGAAAATTTCAGATATAACGATAACCAAAGAAGTCTTCCTAAATCTGGACCATTATTCTCTAGCCTTTCCTAGTTCTGTTACAACTTCCTTAAGAAGATATCCAGAACTCCATACCCAAAATGAGTTGACAACAGTATTTTGTATTACTACATTACATTTCATTTTAATAATGTTCTGGCACAATGTCCCAAAATCAAATTTTTCTCTCAACAAGGATTTATTCATAAAAACCATAAGAGAAATATAAAGAAAGATTATTTCCTGTGTCTTAATAAATTAATCAAATGGTTGTACCTACTACCTAATAGACAGTACCAGTCACTGGAGATATGAAAGTGTATGGCATGTTTCCTATTCTTAAGTAATTCACAAAGAGCAGACTCACGGAAAAGCAAATTATTTTTAAATAGCACAGTATATGCAATGATGATAAATAACATAACTGAAATGAATTGCATTAAAAGTGACAGTAGAGGAAATGCAACCTAGCCTGAGAATAGTCGAGGTAGGCCTCCTAGAGCAGGTGGCATTTTAGCTGAGGTAAAAAGAGCAGTCCGGGAAAATAGGAATTTCCTAAAATCCAGAGGGGATTACTAACAATGACTGTCATCTGAGTTCTTCCCACATATGTTCTTGTGTGCCATATTTGTTCATTATCTATATAACCTTATTTTATCTTTACGATAGCCTGACAAAGTGGGGACAGTTATTTATTTTAAAGAAAGGAAAAAATAAGTTGATAGATAAAGTAATTTTTCTAAGACAACTCAGCATAAAAATTATGGCTCTAAGAATTGAACTAAAACTGTCTGTTTCCAATGATTATTTTCATTAGGGCTCAGTTCAATTTCATTATTTAAACACTTACTTATCATTCTTCATGTCTTAGGCACCAACTCTTCAGTTCTAGATAAATGAAAGAGAATAAGATGGAGTCATTGCCTGGAAGAAATGTATTAGCATGGCTCATTCTATCCCTGCATCCTTGAATAGCCTTCTCATTTTGAGTAACTGGAGAAGTCAGTTCAGGTTTTTTTTTTTTTTTTTTTTATGTTCCTTCGGTTTTCAAAATGCAAAACAGGTATACTATATTCATCACAATTAATTATTTGGACATGTGTGTAGTTACTACTTTGTGGGATTTTAATAACCTCTCAAACTTGTTTATAAATTATTTCTACATAACATTTAAATTATCCCATTCTTTTCTCCTCTTTTATTCTGAAATCTTTGGCAGGCCCCATGGTACTTAGAGCTTTCATATCCGGCACATAAACAAGGAAAAATATTACCGATGCTAATTCAAAGGTGATACTATTATTTCTGTGACTAGCCTTTCTAATCCATTAATATAGTTTGCTTACATGAATGTTATTTTGCTTGCTTCAAGGCTCCCATACTTGATTTCCCCAATTCAGATGATAATGTCACTTAAAAGTGTTCAATTTAACTCTCTTCTAATTATGATGCGATTCCATACACATTTGTAAAACACGCTTTAAAGCTCTGGTTTGCCTTATGGGACCAGTTATTCAAAACGCAAGTGGACAAAACTTGTATAGTGCTGAAACACTACACAGTTGTTTTCTCCCAGATGAGAGGCTTTTTCTGTAATCACATTGTGGAAACACATAGTGACCAACATAAATTACAAAGAATTATGGGAAAATTACAACCTTCTAGAATTATATAACATTTTCCTATATGTTATTCTTGGTGTAGAGCTCTAGGAATTTTTTCCCTCTTTTACTTTTTGTTCTTATTTTTCCCTTTTCTTTTTTCTTTATAGAGTACCTCCTATTTTGACGACCTCATTATTTTCTTTAATTCATACAGAGAGAGAGACACTCAGCATTAATTGCCCTAAGAACCACTCCTGTGTTTGCATTCTTTACTCTTAAAGTTAATCTAATAAATGAATTTAAGTTAAGCAAAATAAATATGCATTCCTACAAACCATCAAAATCAAGTTTTGAAAAAAAATATGTTCTCGTGTTGGTTTATTTGATTTTGAAAGGGTTAAAAGACATCTTGAGACTGTTTATACATGAAACAAAAAGGAGTTATTTTAGAATTTTTTTTTGGAGGATGTACTTACCTCTTCATATATATGATCATCCTTCTGTTTGACAGGTTGCTGAAAGTGTTGTCTCAATTAGATTGCCATGTTGATAGAGGCAGTTAGTCTCTTCATTAAAAGGAGCTAATATTGGAGGTACCCAGGATAATAGGACTTACAGCTACCTTTTTATCATTAGTGCCAGCTGAGAAGAGTTGCAGAGATACTTTTAATTCAGACACTATTTTTATTAAAAACTTGAAATTTTAGATCAGTTTCAGGTTCACAACAAAATTGAAAGGTACAGAGAATTCACATATATCCCCTCCCTCCACACATGCATAGCTTTCCCATCATCAGTATCATTCACTAGAATGTCACATTTGTTACCAAAGATGAACTTAAAATATTTTTAAGATTTACTACTCTAATTCTCTTATGTGAAAAATTGCTTCGAATGATTATTATACTTGTGATTTTTGTTAACTTTTCTATGGTGTAAAAATATGTGTAAAACTTGGGATAAAAATGAACAATTTTTATAATCCTTTTGTATTTAATTAAATAAGCTCTTTAAAGATTCAAAAGTCATTATTACTAATATAGCAACATTTCCCAGGATAGTACAAATCTAAGTATTTACCTATCAGAATATTTATAAGAATCAAAGTTTAATTACACAAATTACTCAAAACAAATATTTCAAATTATGCTCATCTTCTAAAAGGTAAAAGTCAAAGGTTCAAGTGTAATTAAATGCTTATTAAACAATTTGTTTCTCAAATTCCATAAATACTGTAGCATTCAGTTTATTTCATTATGTTACTCTACTTTTAGCTTTTACACAGGTTAAAATTAGGGCTTTTTGTTTATTCTGAAAATAGTTTGAAAACTTATTATATGCTAGTGCAACTGACAAATATTTTATGTGGCTAGTACAGTTAGGCTTGTAGACAAATAATTACAAATCATGATCACTGTTTTGAAGAAAAGGCACCAAATATCATAAAAAACAGAGGTACTTCCCTAAAGGTTAAATATTAACAGCTAAGAGAAGTCCTTTAAAACATCTAAATGCCTTTTTGTAGGTGATCTCCTTCAGTAAATGCTTGAGTAAATTTCTGACTTGATATTAATTTCTGGCTGTCAGGTCTTAAGGATACAGATTACTAGAGCCTCTTCTCATAATCCTGATGGAAGTTATAAAAAGGAATGATGATGTTGAAGAAGATTAAAGAGCAATGCAGATTTTAATAACGTCAGGGCCAGAAGAAAACTAGTGTTTCACATTGAAGTCAGGACAACAGAACTGAGAATCTGGATGTCAATGACAGGTTAGTGTATCAGTCTACTCAAGATGCCATAACAAATACCATAGACTGGTGTCTTAAAAAAGTTTTACACATATTTTTACACCATAGAAAAGTTAACAAAAATCACAAGTATAATAATCATTCGAAGCAATTTTTCACATAAGACAATTAGAGTAGTAAATCTTAAAAATATTTTCTGAAATTGTTAGACTTAATGTGACTTTCAATATTAAATGAAGCAGATAATAAAGTGCCAGAACAGTTCTTGCTAAATAGTAGATTTTTAATATTTGGCAATCTTGTGTCTTTAAAAAAATTAAAATAAAAAATATATTTATTTATATAAATCAATCAAAAAATTATTTTTATTTAAAAGATAACCATAACTATAAATGCACATATTACATAGGCATAAAACTTATATGTACTTATGGTTAAGTTTTATGAATGAATACATGCTAATTGTACTTATTGTTACCTTTTAAGGGAAAGTAATTTCTCGATTATATTATTTATGGCTTAAACAAAATGTTTATGAAAAATGCTTAATATTAGATTTTAAACAATTTTAAACAGACTTACAACCTATTTATTGATTTTCTAGCTGCAATTTATCTTATGAATTGAAAAAATATGGCAAAACAGAAATTGTTATTGTTCTTGTTTTTAAAAAAATTGTAATAAATAGTTGATTAGGGTCAAAACTTTACCCATTCTTTAAGAACAGCTAGATATTGGTGCTAGAAAATGGAAACCAACCAATTAGCTTAATTTTATTATAATAATTCATCGTCTCACCAGTTAAAGAAGGCCATTCACCAGCTCAAAGATATGGAGAAATGCTAAAGTTTTAGAAATTGAGTGTCTGGTAATTTATTTACTTGAGTCTATTTTAGCCAAAAAAATAAAAGTTGATTGCACAAAGACCTTTTTTTCCTAAAAAATCTAGGTATAACTCCAGGTATTATTTAATTGAATTAATAGCATTGATAGTAAAGAAAATTGAATTCTATGCCAAGCAAAAAACTAATTTTTATACATGCACTTTGTTATAAATCAGCATTTATAAAATTAAAATACCATTCGTATGTATAATATAAACACCTGAAAAAGGCAAAGTATCAGTATGTATCTTGAAAGACAATAAATAAGGCCCTTTGAAATATGTCAGCTCTTTTCACATAATTCCATACAACTACATGGTTTCATTTGTTGTAAACTAGAACTTATTTGATAGTCATTTAGAAAATTTAAGTAAATGGCTCATTTCTAAAGTAACAACATATAATAGTTCCTAAAGTATTTTGAAGACATTTTGATGCTATTAAGAAATAGGGTAATGTAGCTAAAGGTGAAATACAGCATATTGTATATGGCTTATATGTCAAGTATACCCTATTATAAGTTACAAAGGATTAATTAATAATGAGATTAATTAATAATGAGATACTAAAAAGTAAAACTTTATATTAACATAACACTTTAACTTACCTATGTGTAAACATATCCTCCAATAGAGTTGGTAACCAGGGCTGACTCTAGCCCCCAGTGAATTTATTTTCAGCTTGTTCTGAGGTTATCTCTTTATTTCCACAACCAAGAAATAAAAAAAAAAAGACAACAATGCTTTTAACAAAGGTCAAACTCGTGATTAGAAAATGGAATGAGTGCAATGATCCAGTTGTTATAAACTGTAAAATCAAAGGTGACAGTCAAACTATTAAAATTTAGTAGTTTAAATTATTTTAGTGGACACAAGCCAGTGCATGATCAGGGCAGAATTGCCCAGAAGGTTTATAATGTACACTAAAGAAATGACAAAGAACACAATATGCTATCATTTTGAATCTAATCAATTGGAATATGATATGACAATGTGTAGACTAGAAATTGATCAGTGATTTATCACTGACCATTCTCCATTGACAGGTAGATTAAATAAACAACATGTCACAGATTGGAGTGGGCCATTGCAAAAGGAAATCTGCTAACTGAATTTGAAATTAATGTTATCAACATGAGGCTTCAGGAGAAATGAATTTAAACAAACAACAAACAAAGAAGCCTTTGCTGATGCAGAAGTAGAAAGCATATATTAAAATGAAGAAGGAAGTTGAATAAGGGAAGAGCCAAGAACAACTAATAAAAAACATGAGTGCTTAGTTGCACATTCTTCTCACTAAGCAGGCAGCTTTAAAACACCAGACACTTTCTTAAAGAATAAGGCTGACATTGAATGGTCACATATTTTAATTCCAGGGACAACTTAAAGTTCTTGTTCAAATTCTAAACAAATATTATATACCAGAAAAAGATGCTATAATATTTTCATAAATGGCATTTATATGGCATGTAAAAAAATTTTTTGAGAGACTCATCATTAGCAGGGAACAAGTAATTCAAGATCTGTTATGACAGTAATCTTATATATAAGTAGCCTAACTTCCTTCCTATGTCAGCCTAATTAAATTGGGTAAGTAAATTGTTTAATGTATGGCTAAATTTTTTTTAAATGTTTATTGAAACCAAAGTGTGTTGCAGTGTTTCATAACAAAAAGATTATCATTTAAATTTATCATATGAATTTAATAAAGAAATGTATTATAAGGATCTTTATTTATTTTCTAAATTGATAATTATGATACATTAGAAAGAATAAGAAAATTAAATGACTATAATTGTAAAAATGTTTACAATCTATTTCTAACATTAACTGATAGTAAACATAATTAGAGCAACATTAGAGTAAAATTTAAACTCTGTTCTTATTTTAATATCAACAAATTAACTATGCTTCTATTTTAACATTTATGGAGACAGGTAAATTAATATATTTACTTAGATGCCATGCTCTAATAACATTGTGTAAAAATATTACAAAACTATGAGTACACACTGAGAAATATAAAGTCAAAATAGTTACCAAATGCTTAAGAATTTACAGCACAATCTTTTATGAAGTCACTAATTATTATAATAAGTCAAGATGATTTTGTTTTTTTGTTCTAGCGAAAGAGCTAAAGCAAATTTATAACTCTGAAATCATAACATTAGTTTGTGTTTTTGATTGGAATAAATAGAGATATCTGATATTTTAATATTTGGGGATATTTTTTAATTGGAAGAATATTTTAAAATAATCCCATATGTAGCTAGGAAATTTTTACTCTAAAATAAAGTGTTTATATGAGTCTGCCTAATAGAGATAATATGCTATTAGCTTATCTGAATTAATAAAAACACATTATACTCACATGTGAGGTATGGAATGAAGATGTGAATAAAGAGTTTAAATTGTTTTCTTATAATTATGAAGTGATGTTTTATACATAGAATTTACCCTACTTGGAATATTTATATTTATTATCTTGATTCCTCCCATAGAAGTCTATCATGGATAAATCACAAAATTCCTTTGTGAAATGTAAGTGCCCATTTGTAACTAAGTTTTGGTTGTGGTTCACATCGAAATCAAATTGTGGTATCTAAGGAACAACAAGAACAAATTAATCAAAAATAGACTCACAAATATAGTGGACAATTTGGTGACAGACAGAGGGGAGGAGGGTTGGGAGGCTGGGAGAATGGGATGAAGGGTTAAAGATGTACAAAGTAGTAGTTGATAGTTGGGTACGGGGAGCATGGAACAGAGAATGTAGTTAGCTTTAATATCATGGCTAAGTGGAAGGCCAAGGGGGGAAGGAGCATTATAGATGTTTAACCAATGTACTGTATTATTGAAACTAATTTAAATAAATAAATTTATTTAAAAAATTTTTAAACAAATACTTAACCAAGCACTGGATATAAATATTTTCACATGGATTATTAAAATATACCCGTTTTACTTTACTTGCCAACTTTTCAAATAAGAATATAATTGATTTGATGTAGTATTTTAATCTCTACTGTTAAACCCCTCACATGAAACCAGAAATAAAGATGATCTATTTGCTTGACTTTAGACTTGCAAAATCATATAAAATGACAGGAAGATCTGATATCTCATCTCAAACTACAATTCTTTTGAAACTTCATACTTTCCATGAAATTTCAATTCTCATAAGGTCTGCTACCAATAACTGAAGTCAGAAAAAATTACAGAAGAATTTGTACAACAGAGATAGGAACTCAAATTTAAGCAAGAGTTAGGAATTATTATCAATTAAAAAAAACTTTATTGAGTTATAATAAGTTCATCCTATAACATATGAAATCTGATGAAGCAAAAAAGTAAAATAAATACCTTCCTGATTATGTACGGCTCAGAAGTCACTACCATTTATTCATATTAAGAAAAATGGAGAAAATAAAGTTTTCTTGCGATCGGTGATAGCTTGCTACTCTAGGATGAGAAAATCATGAGTGGTAAACCTTGGAGAAAAAAATATTCCTTGATGAAATTTGATGTCAGCGACATTGGTACTACACATGAACAACAGGATCTTGACTGAGTGTCCATCAGGGAATTGCAGAATACCAAGAAAAATTCTACCCTATCTAATGAGATATCATCTTTTATTAAGAATAATGCTTTGGAAAAAAAACTCAAAGAGTGATAGGAAGAACTGTAAATCAAGTTACCACATCAAAAGTCAAATCAGGAGATAAATTGGAAGGAAGATATTATTGCCAGGGAGGAAAAGGGGAAAAAAATAAATTTGAAAAAAAGGGGATAGAGAGTAAGTCATAAGGAATGAAGTTAGCATTAATGTATTGGTTAGGTGGAGAGCCATAGGAGAGAAAGAAAAATTAGGGAGATCTTTTTTTGAACTATATAAATGTCTAACCAAGATACTGTATAGTTGAAACTAGTAAAATTATATTAGATTATTGATTCTATAGAGAAAAAATAAGCCAAAATAAATTTGTACTTTTCAAAATCTATGAAGTAAATAAATCCTTATTTTGTTTTAAATTTGAGATTGTTGATAACAATATCAACAAATTATACTCATTACCCGAATTTAATATATTTTATCTTAGCGTTTTTTGGAGTCAGAAAACTGAGGTTCTTTCCTTGATTTTGCTACCTGATGAGTTTCCTGGTGACCCCTTAATTTCACAGAGCAAATCTATTAATTCTAAAGCTGACACGACCGGAAGTTAACATTATGCTTAATATCATTTTCCATGGAGAAAGCTGGTTTAAAACTAAAGGAAGGAACAACTGTAATGACGTAAGCACTTCTTCAAGCATATTTTACAACTGTACTGCTGTTCGAAAGATTTTCCACTGTTCCATACTGGTCTCTTGGGCTCCAGCCTAAAAAAAGAAAATCAGCTTTATTTAAACGTAATATTTTCTGTCAGTGGCAGTTATTGGATTGCTTATTTTACATAATTATCAAGAAACTGGTGTTTAAAATATTCTTTGATGCCAAGACATAATTCCTCTTCCAAATCAAAGTTGTAATTCAAAGTTCTGGCCAAAAGCAACTATATTCTGCAAAGTTCCAAAAGTTAACTAAGTAAAGCTAAGTGATAAAAATCATTAGTAGATGATGTTTTCAGTTGTGCTTTTCAGTTACTTTAGCAGATGCAATATTGGCTTCTTTTCACAGTAAATTGGATATGTAATTACTAGAAGCAAGAAATAGATTTACATTATGTAAAAGTGGTCTGCATAAGATTAATTATGAGCAGAGAACTAAAAATGTGCCAATATTGAAATAGCTTTACCATGGGGACATTCAGATCTAAGTGATTAAATTAGCCTTTAGCTAGATGATAACTACTTCTCAGTCACCAGATCGGTAAAATGCAGGAATCAAGAGTCATGACTTTCCTTAAAATATAAAGATCGATACCAGATTTTTATACCTTCATGGAGCATCATTTGATATTATCTATTATAAATTCTTTCAGCACTTTATGCATATGTATTCATATAAAATTCTGATGAGACAAACTAGAAAGCTTGTCCAGTTTCCTGTGACCTGGTTTCACAGCCTTGCCTAACACTTGTTTAGGTTTAGATCAGCTCTATTTGGCCCTACTTAGAAAAAGATGAATATTTTACTTTTTATAAATTCCACCTTACATATATTTTCATTTCCTTGGTCTTATGAAAAATATCTTATATGTGGGAAACTGGAGGCATTTAGAAATAGATTCTGATCTCTCTTGCAACTAGACATAGATCACTAGTTGTAGATCTCTGCATGTCTCAAATATGTGGTATTATTCAATATATCTTCAGCAGCCACAATGCCTGACAGATTTGTTCTAGGAATTCAAATTACATAAAAAATCATCGATATGCTGTCATTAAATAAGAAATATATTGCTGTAAAATATGACTCCTTTGCTTTAACAGTGTTCATATGACATAAAGAAAATTCACTTTTTATAGATTCTTGCCATAACGTTTACCCTTATCTATGCTATATTTTTATTTTAATAAAAATTATAAATTTTTATACTGAGAATATTAAAAAAAATCAAAATTTAAAATGTAACTATCTTTTAATTATTCCAAAAAGTAGATCCTTATTTATTTATTTATTTATTTGTTTATTTATTTATGTATTTATTCTTTAAATATTACTGAGTGTCTACCATAAAGCATCTATGACAGAAAGCTTCTTCTAGGTTCTGGGATGTACTATCAAACAAAACAGACAAACCATCTGAAGTTTACAGTGTGGAGACAGAAAATGAAGAAAGGAATTAGTTGACCACATAGTAGAGGAGATGGCAATAAGAATGAAGGGAAAAAAAAGAGGAAGAGGAAAATGAGTGATGGGGAAGAGGAGATGCATTTTGCAATTAAATTGGTTAGGAAAGCCTCATTTAGCATTTGAACAAAGACCTAAGGGAGGAAAGATAATGGGCAATGGTGATATCTGAAGAAAGGATGTTCCAGAAAGTAGGAACTACAGGGTAAATATCCTTAGATAGGAACATTCTTGGCATGGTCCAGATACAAGAAGGAAACTAATGTTACTATATATTTTGTAAATGAGGCAGAGAACACTTAGAGATGAAAGATAGGAAAGGAATTGGCTAAGGGTAATGGGGACAGTCTTCATGGAGGAGGACCTTAAAAATCATTTGAAAGACTTCAGACTACAAAGACATAAACACTTTTTAGCACAGAAGTGACATCTGACTTAAGGTGCTTTGTTTAGCTTCTATCTATCTATCTATCTATCTATCTATCTATCTATCTATCTATCTATCTATCTATCTATCTATCTGCATATATATATTCATATATTGTTATCACATAATTTAAGAGATGTTTTGGTATAGAGTTATATGAATTTAATAGTTATAGACTCATATGGCCACTACCAAAGCATTTAAGGTGTTAGATGGATGAATCTGGCTGCTTTTCTAAGAATAAAACATAGGATGGTGAAACAAGCAGGAAAAATAATGAGTTTATAACAATAATCCAGGTGAAAGATGACAGTGACTTGGACCAAAGTAGTAACAGTGGAGATGTTTAGTAGTGGTCAGATACTGGTAATTTGAAGATAGTTCCAATTGTCTGGATGACAAATATAAAGAGAGAGAGAGAGAGAGAGAGAGAGAGAGAGAGAGAGAGAGAAGAATCAATGGTGATAGCATGAGTTTTAGCATGAGCAAATATAAAATGAGGCTTTACTGAGAGGGGAAGACTTGGAAAGAGCAGGACAGAAGGATACATAGAGAGTTCTGTTGGGATCTGTAAGTTTGAAATTACTTTTAAGAATAGGAAATAGTAATATAAAGTACTTGGGTATATTAACCTGGAGTTGAGAAGACAGGTCAGGTTGGACATACAAAGTAGAGAGCCATTAGTGTATAGAGGAAGACCGTGAGACCAGATAAGATCACAAGTAAGTACAGACAGATCAAGAAACAAATAAATGTATGACTGTTCTAAAGACAAAAGTTTAGGGAAATGAGAAGTAACCAGCAAATGAGATTTACTTAAAAATATTTTCAAGAAACGTTAAACAAGATCAGAACAGCAGGATGAGGGCAGTTAACTTTGTCAAATAGTAATGGCAGATCACATTTTGGCCATGAAATGCTGAGGGCTTATCATGAAAAGCCTTATGAAAATTATTTTGGGAGAATAAGAAGAGAGCAATTAGAAGCTGAGATTCTATAGACAACTCTTTTAAGTAATTTTGTTATAAAGGGGAGCAGAGAAATAATGCAGAAACTAGAGGGAAATATGAGTGCAAAGAGTTTTTACAAATTGTTTTTTGTTGTTGTTCTCATCAAGAAATGATTTGATTTCAATCAATGTCGGTACCAGAAGGTGAAGGAAATGTCTAAAGATAAGTATGAGAACATAACTCATTATTTTGAGTTCCACAAAACTCAGTGAGAGTTTTAGAAATTAATGGGAGGTGAGAAGTGGATCCAGAAATGGAGATTAAAGAGAGTTGATTAGAGGTTGGGAGGAAGGAAGAATGAACAGGCAGTCCTGGTCATAATTTTCATTTTTCAAGTTGTCCCTATATAGCACAAGTAAAACCTCGATTTCAGATATCTTTGTTTCTTAGGTTTTGTACTATTTGCCCAAACACAAGAGTATGATTTAATCTTAGTCCTATCAAATTTTGATATATAGTTGAATTGATCTTCAGATAGAATAGCAGTGCTACAAATTATTGATTTTGCAAAAATAAAAACCCCTAGTGCAAGTTTTTCAACTAGTCAGTCATGAGGTTTATATCTTGCACCTATTCTTTGTCTTTTACAGCATTTAGCATGTTTTAAATTTATAA
>NW_011888793.1:9549903-9555065 GCF_000151845.1 Pteropus vampyrus | reverse complement strand
TGTGTAGAAATAGACATTCTTAGCCTGAGAAGGTGGTAGAATAAATTGGTGCAAATGAAGGAAATTTTGGTAACTTTCAAAATTTATGAAAAGATGTATTATTTGATTGAATCATTCCATCTCCATACACTACCTGTAGATGTAAGCTCATATATATGCAAATGAATATGAGACAATGAAGTTTATTATAGAATTGTTCTTAAAAATAAAAATTCGAAACAAACTATATACATCTGTAGAGGACCAGTTAGATGCATTATTTTGCATGTATTTAGATGAGTTCTATTGATAGTAAATATAGATATGTGTTTTTCAGAGCTATATTGATAGAAAATATGTACATACAAATATAGATACAGATATTTGCATATATATAATTTGCATATAATTAAATGATATTATTTCTAAAAAGTTTTAGAGTCCACTTTTATTTCAGAGTATTAAAAAAATAACAATACACTAAATTCGTTTAATGTAATTTTATTGTAGACTTAAAAATATTCATATTTACCTTATAAAAGAATTCTTAATAGGATTACTATAAAAGGAAGTAATTAAAACCTGCCTTGGGGAGAATATGTTTTACAGTTTTAATTTTGATTTGGGGAAAACAATATTTTAACGGCATATTCTAATTACAAAATTGTGGCATATTGCATTACATTTCTACTTAGCATCTTTCTTTCAATTTTTCTGTACAAGGCCTCAAAATTAAAATTAACCCAATTAGCATTATAACATTTCAAAATTGTAACACATTTCATTATGAGTATTAATGTTAATTCCTTTTTTAAAATATCAGGTATTTCACCTACACATATTCATCTCATGGCCATGTTACATATTTCATAATACATCATATATGTAAATGGTATTTAGATTTGTTCCCATTTCTAGGTCGTCCTTATCTATTGCTTGAATCTCATCCTCATCAAACTTTTCTTCATCCTTGCTCTTATAACCCATTTTCCAAACAGCTTTCTGGAGTGATTTTCATGAAGTGTAATACTCATCGTGTTACCCTTAATGGAAGCACCTTCACTGGTTCCTGATGACCCTCAGATAAATTCTAACAGTCTTTGTTTGGTGTACTGAGCTGTCTGTGATAGGGCCTTGGCTTACATCTTCAGTATCATGATTTCCTTGTTAATTCAAAGAAACTTCCATGATCAACTCGGTCACTTACAGTCGGTGCTGTTCCCTCAATCCGGGAACTGTTTTATCTTCTCTTCCTACACAGTCATTCCTTCCACACTGCATAGTTAACTGCTACTTATCTTTTTAAGTTCACTTCTCAGAGAATCTTTTACAGCCCTGAACTCACTAGTCTGGGTGAAATGCTTTCCTATGTTCAAGAGTTCCATGTTTATGCTCTGGTATAGCAAATATCAGTGTGTATAATAATTGTCTGTTTATCTGCCCTTCTCCTTCATCATGATATAAGCTTCTGCAGCAGGAACTTTATTATTCATCTTTGTATTTCCAGAAATTTGCCCCATGCATAACCAGTAGCATGCACAAAATAAACAAGTTAAATGATTTAATAATTTGTCTAAAACTTCCCATTCTCACACAAAAGCTTAAAGGGGGCAAATTAAAGAAAAATAAATAAGCAGTATAGCTGTATTTTTAAAAGTAAGTCAGGAGATTCCACAAAGATTTAGTTTGGTAAATAATGTTGGAGAAGTTCTATGAAATGCCTTCTTCCTCTTAAAAGTCAAAACACATTTTATCATGTAAAACTCTCTTAAAAGTACAGAATTAAAGATTCTAAAAAACTTTTTAACTGTGTTTAAGAGAGATGTGGCATTTCTCTTGCTTTTTAAAGAAATAAACATCTCAAGAGAGTTGATTTTGAATAATAAGTTAAGCGAACATATATGTCAAACAAAAAGAAAGCGTATTTTAGCAACATATATTGAAATCTTTATACCTTGTGATGTATGTGTTTCTATCTTCTTTACAATAGATGACATTAAACATAATTCACAAAGCCTACTTTTTATACATTGATATCCTCAAAGTTTATACATAGATTTATTTTTATACATTGATATTCTCACAGTTCTCAGAACTGTGTTGGGAAATTTTCTTTTTTGTTAATGATTCTAGCTTTCTTCTTCCCTCCCCCACATTTTCTTCCTTCCTCCTTTCTCCTGTTCCTCCTCCTCCTCCTCCTCCTCCTCCTTCTCCTCCTCTTTCTTCTTCTTATTTGTGTATCTTAGTTTATACAAACAAATTGTCTGTTATTGGAGATCTACATACTGTCCAAGTTATAGGCATAAATTTTGTTGAATAAATTTTGTCACATTTAATTTACACTAGCATTTTAAAATTCTAGCTTTTTGAAATGTGATGGAGAAAAATTATTAGACAACTGTCTTTGCATAAATAAAATAGTATACAAAGTTTATAAGATGCTGGTGTTTAGAACATTATTACTTCCATTTCCTTCATTTAGATGAAATATATATTAAGGGTATATCATTCAGTAGAATAAAATTAAAAGTTATAAAGAATCACCTAAATCATTTTTTCCATTTTTTTAAGTTTTTATGTTTTAATTAGAGTTGATATTCAATATTATTTTATATTAGTTTCAGGTGTACAGCATAGTGTTTAGACATTTATATAATTTATGAAGTGATTCCCCCAATTAGTCTAGTACCTACCTGGCACTACAAGTAGTTATTACAATATTATTGATTACATTCCCTAGGCTATAGTTCACATCTCCGTGAAGTAACTACCAGTTTGTACTTCTTAATCTCTTCATCTTTTTCACCCAGCACCCCAACCACACTCCCATCTGACAGTAACATTTATTCTCTGTATCTGTGAGTCTGTTCCTGTTTTGTTTGTTCATGTATTTTGTTCTTTAGATTCCACATATAAGTAAAACTGTATGATATTTGTCATTCTCTGACTTAGCATAAATTCTAGGTCCATCCATGTCATTGCAAATGATAAAATTTCATATTTTATGGCTTAGTAATATTCCATTGTGTGTGTGTGTGTGTGTCTTTATCCAATCATCTGTTGATGAGCACTTAGATTGCTTCCATATCTTGACTATTATAAATAGCGAACATAGGGATGCATAGATCTTTTCAAATTAGTGTTTTGGTTTTCTTTGGCTGAATATCCAGAAGTGCAATTGCTGGTTCATAAGGTTGTTCCACTCTTAATTTTTAGAAGAACCTCCAAACTGTTTTCTATAGTGGCTGCACCAGTTTGGAATCCCATCAACAGTGCATGAGGGTCTCCTTTTCTCCGCATCCTAGGCAACACTTGTTTTTTTGATTTTTTGATGATAGCTATTCTGACAGTTGTGAGGTGATATCTCATTATGGTTTTAATTTGCATTTTTCTGATAATTAGTGATCTTGAGCATCTTTTCGTATGCCTATTGACCATCGTAGGTCCTCTTTGGAGAAATGCCTATTCGTGTCTTCTGCCCATTTTTTAACTGGATTTTTTTTTTTTTTTGGTGTTGTGTTGTATGAGTTCTCTATAAATTTTGAATATTAACCCCTTATTATATGTATCATTAGCAAATATCTTCTACCATTCATCAAGCTGTCTTTCCATTTTGTTGATGGTTTACTTTGCTGTGCAAAAACTTTTTACTTTGATATAGTCCCATTTGTTTACTTTCTAGATTATTCTTTGAGCTTCCAAAGGATGATATTTCAGACTCAGTTTCACTTATTTCTTCTAGTTGAAGATCCTCAACCTTGAATATATATCAAGTAAGTCAAATCCCTTCTGCCAGAATCTTCAGTTTAACTGTTTTTCATGGCACTTTCACCCAAGAGCTCAATATAAAATATATATGTTAGTATGTATACACATGCATAAATAAACAAAATTGTGAATCTTATCTTTTCTTATTCCTAGTACAGTATTGGTCGTCGCACTTTAAGGAAATGTGTTATTTTCTATATACTTAGTTAAAAGGAAATTCAGAAAATATACAGTAACTGAGATTTTTGACTGCTGTCAATCTGGGATGTTTGGGTGAGATGATCAATATAAATACAATGAATAAAGAAAAAAACGAATTATATATAGCTTTCTATCATATAGGAAGAGACACGATAGAGCCTCAGTTTAGAAGGTACACTCAAATCCTGTTTAACAAGCAAGAGCAAGTGTATTTCATGTATATTCATAGAGGGTAGGCCAGAAGAGAACAGACAAGGTAAATACACATGGTACATAGTAATACTGAAACAAACAAACAAACAAAACTAAAAATGTATAGACTATTTCCTATGGCCTTCTTATGCTTTGAATATAAGTGTCACTATGGATATTGTCATATATTTCACATTAACATCATATAGCATTAACTCACAGAAATATTTCAGGGAACACTGAGTATAGTTCATTTTCTTGGAGATAGAGCCTCAGCCATGCATTTCTAGTGTGATTTAACAATTCTTATCTTTCAATTGACCTAATATTAATGTTTATTAGTATTTACAGAATTTTATTTATGTAGTTTCTTAGTAACTGGTGATATTTTAATGATGGTTTCTATTATATTATATAATGAGTGTTGTGATTGTCTGAGCTGAAAGCACAAGTTCCAAAGCTGTGGAATGCTAGAGCATAAATATTCTGTCTTTCAGTACACGGTGTTTTTCTCAACACAGCTACAAATACTGTTCATTTATAAAGGCAAAATCTGATGTTTAATTATATACATTTATATATAGAAAGAAAGAGAGATGTGTGCATATATACAAACATCTATATCACATATGTTCAAGTTGAACCATGAACAACACAGGGGTTAAAGGTGCTGACCCCCTTCACAATCAAAAATTCACGTATAACTTTTGACTCCCCCAAATCTTAACTACTAATAGCCTACTAGTTACCAGAAACCTTACCGATAACATAAACAGTTGATTAACACATATTTTGTATGTTATATGTATTATACACTGTATTCTTACAATAAAGTGAGCCAGAGAAGAAAATGTTATTAAGAAAATCATAAGAAAGACAGAATACATTTACAGTAATGTATGCGTTTATTGAAAAAAAATCCATGTATAAGTGTACCTGTGCAGTTCAAATATATATATATATTTTTTTTTTCCACACACACACTTGTCTCTCATTTGAATCACTTCTAAAAAGCAATTAAG
>NW_011888793.1:9547351-9548597 GCF_000151845.1 Pteropus vampyrus | reverse complement strand
TTTTTTTTCCACACACACACTTGTCTCTCATTTGAATCACTTCTAAAAAGCAATTAAGTGACAAAAATAGAAATAGATACATTTTAGCAAATGTAGCTGAGAATTACCTGATCTTTGAAGATTTGAGGACACTCTATGAACAATTTACTTCAACTAATGTTGCCATAACAATTTTATGTAATACTATTCATTTTTTTCAGGTAATTACCTAGTAATTAGAGTAATAGCCTGAGAAGGATGTTTTAAATATCAACAATTAACACTGGTGAATTCTTAAAGGCATAATATTTTTGAAAGCTATTCAACAATTCCCAATTGGTTTCTTAAAATCAATTGGAAATTGCTCCAAGTAGATTGAGAAAATCATTTAGAATAGGATGCTAACTAGATTCAATTCCATTTTCAAATTAATGGAGCTACTTTACCATTTTCAGTGATGTTTTTTCAATTTAAATTTTCGATATATTCTTCTTGTCCATTTTTAATTATTTAAAAATACAGGTAATAGTGTATCTTTTACAAAGTCTAACCAAAACCAAGTTTAATTTGGTTAATGGAATATTTAGTTAAGATAATTCTGAGGATGGTCTAAAACTAAAAGCAATCATATGGTTGATATAATTTTAGTCATTTAAAGAGAAATAAACCACTTTTTTAAATTACATTTTCCCCTGAAATTCAGAAAAGGAGAGAGAGAGTGCATATATATATTCACAACTGGGAAATTAAAAGGATGTGAAGATAGTGTCTCTCTGGATCTAGAAGAGATAATTCATTGATATTTTATTTATTTTTTATTAAAATCTCATAGTCCAAGTCAGAAGTTAAGAATTCACCCATCATAGTTTCTCAACTTTTTTAGGAGTTTGAGTTGTTGGTGTGACCATTAACATCTTTAAAAAATATATATTAATTTATAAGCTGTGATTTTAAAATACATCTTTCTAAGGTCAATGGTTAGAACCAACTAGAGCCAGATATTTTATATAGCTAGATTGATTTCAGAGGTATACCTGTCACATAGTCAAAGCATAGAAGTCAGATGCATCTAAACATCCCAACATCATTTCCTTTTCGATGTGTGAGTTGCCTTTCTACTAATATTTTCAACAATAGAGAGCATAGTGGTTTGTCATTTTCAAGCTATACCATTCCATAAACAAAGTGCATATGCAGGATGGCTCTGTAATGATGTGATAAATCAGTCAATTTGAAGTTGACAGAATATTATTAGGATTGCTTTTAT
>NW_011888793.1:9541473-9546441 GCF_000151845.1 Pteropus vampyrus | reverse complement strand
AGAAATAAATCAGTCTATGGCATTAGCCTGCATGGACTAAAATATTGCATAAGCTTAGAAAAGGCCAGAGTCATGCCTGAAACACAAGTATTCCAAGTTTCAATACAGATCATGCCCATGATTCTTGACACTCCTACACAATGAAGCACACTAATGAGAGACTCAGTACTTGTACTGTATCAGGAAAACATTGGGCCATGATTTGGGGTGACATTGAAAGAGAGGTTGACTTAAGGAAATAGAGAGTGATGAAAGAAAGGGAACATTTATTCTGAGAATAATTCAAATACATAGCACTTAAAAATAGAAAGACTGGCCATACAAACTTCTTGTAAATGCTAGTTCTTTGAATGCTACTGAGGAGATCTAGTGAACAGAATGATTCTGGAAAATCAATTTTCTTGCCATAATCACTTGATACAAGTTAAATTAGCACCAGAGCAGAGTCTTTCCAGCTTCTGGAATGACAAGTAATTAATACATCTTTTGTGAAGAAGAAAAGAAAGCAAGGATAACATAAAAGGCAAAGCCTGCTGCAGAGCTTTGCACACATCAGGCATTCTAAGCCTATGCTGATTCTGGCCTAAACTCATCCAGTGCAGAAATTAACAATGGTGGAAGTACATAGTGATGTAATAAATACATAGCGAAGGAATGAAAGAATTTCTGAAGAATTCCTGAAGAAATTCACTAAGATTTGAAAACTTATTGTCTCCCTTCTTCCAGTTGCTTAGAGAAGAGCTTGTATAACAGGTCTAGGTAAAGTCAACAGAACAAGCTGACACATGATAGTAAACTCCACTTATATGACCAGTGAATTCCTATTTTATACTTTTATAGATGTTGTCTGTCCCCTGACCTGATAAATATATAGATAGAATACTACAGGAACAGGGGCACTCTGCAGTGGTCATGATAAGTGCTGACCATAGACATTTTACCGAAGCCATGGGATACTGAAGGTTGGATGGGGGGTGGGGGAGGGGAGATGGGCATACTCTACTAGATGTCTTTCTTAATTTTTTTCCCAATAAGCTTTTTATCTTTACTAATTGTGTGTGCCTTGAGCACTATGCTCAATGGTTTTCAGTTCTTACCACACTCACTCTTGTGTTGACTAGATGCCTTTGCATTGACCACTTGAGCCAAATACTTAGTTAACTAAATGTTATCTTCTAAATATTTCTTCACTTTCAAATATTGGTCTTATATTATTTCAACCAGATTTTAAAATTCCCTTTTATTTATCTAACTCAGATTACCTGCTGTGGTGGTAAGCTTTATTTATTCTTTTTCAATCAACATCAATCATATCTATGGTCCATTACCCAGAGACTTTGAAAAGATGACCTAGAAAATTTCAAAGAATTCATGAAAACATTACACAATCATTGTTACGCTCTTCCCTTAATATCATTTCATTTTGGACCTTTTGCAGATTAAGCCAAAAAGGCCAATAATTTAAATGTTCAAAATGGGTCTGTAATACAAATATATTTGCCTTTGATATGACTTTATAACAATTTGTTAAAATATAAGATATAATAAGCAGCCTTGGTGTCTTCTGTCTTGGGTGGTCCTTGAAAGCCACTATGCATATTGCCAATAAAGTGATACGTCTGTTTGAGAACTCCAGTCAACTTAAGAGCAGTTGTTTTTTGTTTGTTTGTTTTTTCTCTTTTCCACTGTTTTCGTTAACAATTCCAAACTTTGTGAGCTATTTTCCAATGAGACAATACATAAAGGAGTATCGACAGTACAGTGTATTTACTGCAGATTTGAAAGCCTTTCACTTTCTAAAGTAGATCGGTTCAGTATGTTTCACATATAAGTAAACCAAGTAGACTTTTATTTTCATTTTAATTGCTAGAACTGACCATTTTAAGGGAGGAATCATTTTTTGATTAAACCAATTTTTCAGTCACTAAAATAAATTGCACTGAAGCATGCAACCTTTTCAAATCTATTTTTTAATTGTCAACATAGCACACCACATTATTTCAGACCTTAAACGTAATTAAATGTCAGAAAATGTCATGTGAGTTTTGCTTCAGTAATAATTTGTTAATTATTCTACCAGAGTACTTAAAAAAATCTTTAGATATAGTTTTCGATTCAAGATTTTTAAAGTTTGCTAAGTCTCACCACTAAATAAGCTTCTGCTTTTCCTTTAGGATCTTTATTTTCTGATTCTTTAAGCACAGGAGAATAGCTTCGGCATAACAAAACAAATACACCAGGTATATTTTCTATCTGGTAAGGTTTGTACGTTGTCTCTTTTGCATAAGCCTTGCCAAATAGAAAATGACAAAAGTAATAAATCAACTAAAGTGAGCATTACATATAATTATATGCATATATATATATCTATGTATATATATAAATTTAGGTTCTTGAGAATTTAGATTCTGAGTTTTGATATATTATTATTATTTGATAATACTTATACCATCTTTAAATGTTGCCAGAGTAAGTAATCATTTCCTTATGTTATTTTAGTGTACCAAGAAGGGCCACCTGGCCCTCCTCATCCCTTTGATACCTGAATTGTTATTATAAGAACAAAGTCTTATATTCTGCAGTGACAGGTCAGACAAAAAAGCCAGATATTTCTAGTAAGAAAGAAGCACTTTGGTTTAAATTTACACTAACATACTAGTTATCGACATGAGAATATTTCCCCACAGATTTTGTTAAGCAAGTTGTTAAATTATTTGTTAAAATAATGTCAAAGAAGAGTACAGAAGATGAAATTTTACCTAGAGACAACTCTACATATATTTCATGTACAATTGCTTATGAGAAAACAAAAGTCATTTAAAAACAAACAATTTTAGAACGTGAAGTTTTCCCATTAGTATATTCACTACTACTGCCTTGTTCTGGGTCATTGTCATCTCTTCACTATGGTTAGAAAATCCAGTTCAATCAGCATTAGGATTTCCTGGTTTAAGAGTGCCACACTATAGACTTTGGTACAGAAGATATAGGATGGGCAGGATTCTCTGATATTTTAAATCTTCCTAGGGGATTCTGATGCACTTTCAAGAGTAAGATTCATTCTTTAAAAATTTTTAGTCATTTGGTGCATTCTTTACTATGAGAGCATTCAAAAGAACAATCTTACCTAATCACTATCCTCAAGGTGTGCTCAGAATTGCTTTCCAATTATTTGACTATCTGGCTTTAACTGTCCAAATCCCTCAACACATATTACCAAAGCTATTCCCTCTAAGTCACACAACTATTTGACGTTTACCACAAAATACATTGCTTCTCAGATCCAATCTACTCATCTTTGCCTGGCATTGTGAGACTCGACTGAATTTTTTCCTCAGCCAGATGGTGCAGTAAAGATGCGTTGGAGGACCATTGCAAAGCTGTAACAGAAGAGTAGGTTTCTCTTATCGGTCCAAAGAGCATTCCTCCTTGCTCCTCCAGCAGAGCTACCAGTGGCTTGAGGGAGGTCCAGGGACACACAGTCTCACACTCCTCTGAACCAACTTGTGCCTGCAGGCTCCCCAGTGAACATCTCAGGCACATGTCCTTAGTTCTTTTGGATCATCTCTACCTAATCTCATCCTCCAGCAGGTCTTAGTCCCACCTTAGGCTGCTCCAATAAACAACTTGAGCCCACACCTTCTAGCAAACTTCTTTACCTTCACCAAGTCCTTTGTTCACTACAAGGATATCTGACCTTCCACTTGGGTTTGAGGTGAGAAGAAAGGAGGGGATGCACTTTTCCAAATTTGTTCTTTTTGGATACTCTCCCTCAGCCCTAGATGTAGTAGTCACTTTCTGTATTTGCTATTTCTTTTTCCTCTTTCAGCCACATTTAATAATTAACAATTCTTTATATTTTCCCTGTTCATATTAACCAATGTGGTTTCTGTCTCCTGACTAGACTCTAAAGAATACACTCTTCTTTTTGCCTGGTTTCTTATTCCCCCTTCTGTACTCATATTATTCAGTAAAATACAACTGAAAATCTCTCCCTGATCTAAATCCCCTCTCTGTCTGTGTGGGCCTCAGGCAAAGTTAGTTACTCTTCTTTGTTCACTTTGTTCATATATTTGTAATATTTACCAAAGTATACTGAAATTATATCCAAACATACTCTCTCCTATTAAACATGGAGCTCCTAGACACTATAACCATGTCTTCTTTGTCTCTCCAAAGTTTAACATAATAGGCATTTAATAAATATTGTTGTGTGAAAGAAACCATAGCAAAAAATACACTAAAGAACAGCAAGTCTGTTAGGTAAGTCATTTTGATCAGAAGGGATGTCAGAGCCAGCATTAAATGCTTTAGAATTTAATACAACATTTACAATATTGTAGTGACAATTTATAACATATTGTGTGCTTCTTTTCTGTTATATTATGTAGTTGGAAAAGTATTCTGAGACCTTTACTTGACAAAGTTGTCTTTATTTAAGAAGTTGCTATTCTACTTTTAGTACATTCTATATTTTTTAATGGAAATGAGTAGATTATAAAAGAGTAGAACTTGCCATTTTATTTTATTCCAGCTACAGTAAATTATTATGCATGCATTGTATGTGAATAAGATGTACTATATTTCCATACTTCAGATATATAGCCAAATCTGTTCTTTCCTTCTTAGATCCATCCAGCAAGTTAAAATCAGTCTATAAATCTTTGAACATCTTTTGATCACCAGCTATTAACATGCCAAAGCTGTATCACCAACTTGAATTCAATGAAAACCAGAAATATCTATTTATTGTGATTTAATTGATTTGTTGAAGTTATATACCAATGGGAATTAAATTAAATCATATTTTCCCCTCTCCATGACCTCTGTCCCTGTCATCCATGAAAATTTCATATTCTAAATTTATATGGAGACTCTGAGACAAAGTTTAGAGAATAAGTTTACATCACTGTCATTGCCATATAGCTATTCAATTTCTGTGCTAAAAAAAGAAAAAGAAAAAAAAAA
>NW_011888793.1:9515574-9541423 GCF_000151845.1 Pteropus vampyrus | reverse complement strand
AAAAATTTTTAGTCATTTGGTGCATTCTTTACTATGAGAGCATTCAAAAGAACAATCTTACCTAATCACTATCCTCAAGGTGTGCTCAGAATTGCTTTCCAATTATTTGACTATCTGGCTTTAACTGTCCAAATCCCTCAACACATATTACCAAAGCTATTCCCTCTAAGTCACACAACTATTTGACGTTTACCACAAAATACATTGCTTCTCAGATCCAATCTACTCATCTTTGCCTGGCATTGTGAGACTCGACTGAATTTTTTCCTCAGCCAGATGGTGCAGTAAAGATGCGTTGGAGGACCATTGCAAAGCTGTAACAGAAGAGTAGGTTTCTCTTATCGGTCCAAAGAGCATTCCTCCTTGCTCCTCCAGCAGAGCTACCAGTGGCTTGAGGGAGGTCCAGGGACACACAGTCTCACACTCCTCTGAACCAACTTGTGCCTGCAGGCTCCCCAGTGAACATCTCAGGCACATGTCCTTAGTTCTTTTGGATCATCTCTACCTAATCTCATCCTCCAGCAGGTCTTAGTCCCACCTTAGGCTGCTCCAATAAACAACTTGAGCCCACACCTTCTAGCAAACTTCTTTACCTTCACCAAGTCCTTTGTTCACTACAAGGATATCTGACCTTCCACTTGGGTTTGAGGTGAGAAGAAAGGAGGGGATGCACTTTTCCAAATTTGTTCTTTTTGGATACTCTCCCTCAGCCCTAGATGTAGTAGTCACTTTCTGTATTTGCTATTTCTTTTTCCTCTTTCAGCCACATTTAATAATTAACAATTCTTTATATTTTCCCTGTTCATATTAACCAATGTGGTTTCTGTCTCCTGACTAGACTCTAAAGAATACACTCTTCTTTTTGCCTGGTTTCTTATTCCCCCTTCTGTACTCATATTATTCAGTAAAATACAACTGAAAATCTCTCCCTGATCTAAATCCCCTCTCTGTCTGTGTGGGCCTCAGGCAAAGTTAGTTACTCTTCTTTGTTCACTTTGTTCATATATTTGTAATATTTACCAAAGTATACTGAAATTATATCCAAACATACTCTCTCCTATTAAACATGGAGCTCCTAGACACTATAACCATGTCTTCTTTGTCTCTCCAAAGTTTAACATAATAGGCATTTAATAAATATTGTTGTGTGAAAGAAACCATAGCAAAAAATACACTAAAGAACAGCAAGTCTGTTAGGTAAGTCATTTTGATCAGAAGGGATGTCAGAGCCAGCATTAAATGCTTTAGAATTTAATACAACATTTACAATATTGTAGTGACAATTTATAACATATTGTGTGCTTCTTTTCTGTTATATTATGTAGTTGGAAAAGTATTCTGAGACCTTTACTTGACAAAGTTGTCTTTATTTAAGAAGTTGCTATTCTACTTTTAGTACATTCTATATTTTTTAATGGAAATGAGTAGATTATAAAAGAGTAGAACTTGCCATTTTATTTTATTCCAGCTACAGTAAATTATTATGCATGCATTGTATGTGAATAAGATGTACTATATTTCCATACTTCAGATATATAGCCAAATCTGTTCTTTCCTTCTTAGATCCATCCAGCAAGTTAAAATCAGTCTATAAATCTTTGAACATCTTTTGATCACCAGCTATTAACATGCCAAAGCTGTATCACCAACTTGAATTCAATGAAAACCAGAAATATCTATTTATTGTGATTTAATTGATTTGTTGAAGTTATATACCAATGGGAATTAAATTAAATCATATTTTCCCCTCTCCATGACCTCTGTCCCTGTCATCCATGAAAATTTCATATTCTAAATTTATATGGAGACTCTGAGACAAAGTTTAGAGAATAAGTTTACATCACTGTCATTGCCATATAGCTATTCAATTTCTGTGCTAAAAAAAGAAAAAGAAAAAAAAAAGTAGCACAGAGAAAATGTAATATTTTTACATAAACCCAAGAAACCCCAGAAAGTCTTGTAAAGGCAAAGCAATCTATTCTGTCTTAATTATTAGGGAGCTATAAACACCAGTCAAGCTACTATGTTGAATTATAATAGTTTAATATTATAAGGTGTGAAAAGGTATAGAAGAGATATAATTTACAAAATGTTTTCTGAAGCTTTAGTCCCGAGAGTAAGTAAAATGTCGAGCTGGCCATTTTCTCTTTTAACCTGTATATGTCGATCTCTTTAGGTGTAGAAATCAGATTATGGAATTAAAAAAAAAAAAAAAAAAACAACAACAAAAAAAACTTCTTCCAGAATAAGAAATTAGCCCAAAATGTCTTCAAGATAGTAGATTTCGTATTTACATGTAATAAATCTCAACAGTAAGATCTAATAATTAAGAATGAACAAAGCAATGACATAATCTTCATCATAGCTTTAAATCAACATTCAACCCTTTGGAATCTGTAATTGGTTTTGAACCACCTGATAGCAACATATTTATTTATAAAAAACCCTGCCTACTCACCTCTCAAGTATTAGACTCTTTCAAAAAGGTTTCTAACTGGAAGATTTTGGAATTATATAGTCTTGCACTTCAGATCACCCTGATTCTGCAAAGTCCTAAAAGTATGATTTCTCATGATTTCATCTTGGAGGGCAACAGAACTGTAATACTATGTCTTACTTTTCATTGGACATTTTATGGCTGCAGCTTTTCTGAATTTCTAAAAATGTTGGATAAAAGAAACAATGTAAGGTTTATTTTCCTTCTTTCCTGCTATGTCTGTGGGCCATATTTTCCTCTATCATCTTTCATTTAATTAACTACATAGTTTAGTACTCATCTGGATTAGAAAAATATTTTCATCAATTTTGCAGATCTTTTGAAAAACTGAAAATACATATTCCAGAACATGATTCACCAGTAAGCTTTATATAAGTTTTACATTAATACAGTACTGAATTAGAGTTAACACTTTGGAGGATATGAATGGAATTCAATATGATTTTTTAAAATGGTCTGACAGTATCAGAATCAATCAATAACTCTAAAATGTAAGACAACCCTAAAACTTTCGAATACATTACATTGTAGAAAAGAGACAACTTAAATTGTTGTTCTACTAACAAATCTCAAGAGGAAAGAAAAAATTAGGGTAATGCTATAACACATTTTTCAGTTATGTATCCATTATATCAGTTAAGAAGAGAAAAACTATATATCATTCCATCTGAAACCCTAAATAAATTTATCTCTACTTTCTTCCTCTTCCCCACCCTTCCCAAAGGAAATGACTATGGACCTCTTATGGTAGGTAGAGTAATGGCCACCCAAAGACGTCCACATTCTAATCCCTTGGATCTGTGAAGAATGTTATATGATATGACAAAAGAGATTACGTTTTCAGATGAATTAAAGTTGCTAATCAGATAATCTGAAAATAGGGAAACTATCTCGAATTATTCAAGTGAACTCAATGTTATCATAAAGGTCGTTAAAGGTGGAAGAGAAAGGCAGAGTAGAGTCAGAGGGTGACATGACTATGAAAGAATGATCAGAAATGCAACTTTGCTGTTTTTTAAGATGGAAAAAGGGTGCTCAAGGTGAAGCAAGGAATGTGGGTGACACTAGAAACTAGAAAAAGCAATGGACCTTCCCTGGATCCTCCCAAAATGAACTCAGTTCTGCCAACACCTTGAACTTAGCCAATTGAGACCAAGGTCAGATTTCTAACTTACAGAATTATAAGGCAATATTTTTATATTGTTTTAAAGTCACTAGTTTTATAGCAATTTGTTACAATAGCAAAAGAAAACTAATACACTTCTCAAAGTAAAGTTTTGGGTTTCTTCCTTCTCTCCATGATATTAACTAATCTCGTGCCTAGCACATTCAGCAAACACTGCTACTAGTAAATTCTTGTTCTAAATAATAAAACTATAGTTCTTTAAATTAATAATTTTTTATTCCTTACTGTGCCATACTTTTCTATATCAACATAGACACAGCCAAGAATCATGTCCCCAGATTCTGCTTCCCTGCATGGTTCTGAGTTATAGTTGGCCAAAATAAATATTTACAGAAGATTTGGATGGTAAAATGAAGAAACAGTCATTATTACTGAAAAGTTATCACAGTCAGATATGGTGACAGACCGACAGAGTATCTGGCAGATTACATCATTTCATATCTTTTCAATCACCTTTCTAACTGTTAAATCTGTTATCCAACAGTGTCCCCCAGGTTCTTCACTGGACACTTGGAGCAGTAGATAAACTAAGGCAACAGCTTCCCATAGATCTTTCTTGAAGCTTTCCCTTGTAAAGTCATCACATGGGCAGGACGTAATAGGTATTTCTGATTATCCTGATAGTCTTACCTGTCTACCGATGCCAGCACTTCAGTCAGATTGTTGACTCTTTTCCTGATCCTCCTACACTTCCTTCATCAGCTGTTCCTACATCTGTGTAAGGTATAATTTTGATAATAAATCACTTACACTCCTCTTACTCATAGTAACTTTGCTTTCCCGACTGAATCCTGACTGATAAATGTACTCAAATCACTATTTATTCAGAAACCATGCTATGTCAACAAACCTCATGCTCTCACTTATTCTCAATGCTTGAGTTACTTTCTCAGTTTTTTTCTAACACTTAGAAGCACAGATATTTGATAGAGCAAGTTAGTTTTATTTTACATAACAGTTTTATTAAAATATTAACTATCTAAAGACTATTTTTAGTCTCATGGGAATTGACAATGTCTTGATTATTCTTTCTTTTTGGGTATTTAATTACAAAGGAAAATTAAAGGCAAGAATTTATAATATAAACTCAATGAGGACAGAGACCTTATTTGTTTTATGTATTAGTTTATCACCAGTACATACAATAGTATCTTGCTTCATAAGTGTTTGTATAATGAACCAGATTAATTAGATTTTGCTAACTTTAAAATTATTTATCAAGGGGAACTCTACACTTTTTTTAAATATCACTCCGCTTTTAGAAATAACTTTTTCTTTTTGTAAAATTCTACTTTATTACTTCAAACAAGTGATTTAAATGTAAGATACTGTATTCTACATATGTGACAAATTGTTCTTACCAAGATTTGGTTTTGTGACTCAAATTTAACTCCACTCAAGTGGCTAAAATTGATTTGTCTCACCATATGCAATTGAATAAAAGTAATCAAGTAAGTACGTCCTTTTGGATATGTCAATTATCGCTAAGGAAAAGGGGAGGCATTTGGGTGATAGACATTGCATATTTAAGGTTGTGGAGCTCCCAAAGCTATATTTACTCCCATGTGGAGAAAGCTTGTTGGCAGTGAAATGAATAATGTCACTATACAGAGAAGCAAAGATTAGAGATCAAACTTTTTAAACATGATTAAAATACTGCTTTCAGTTCTACTTAAGGCCCATCTCTATACCTACATTTCTGACAGATGAGATGATATACCATTCAGATGAGATAACTCAGTATCATTGCAATACTGCTCATTTATTTCCTTATGTTAATTTCAATTGGATTCTATCCCTTGCAATTAAAGTATTTTGGACTGCATTTGTTAGAATAGAATAAGCTACACTGCAATAACAAGCAAACCACATTATTTCAGTGGCTTGGTGCAAGGTCTAAAGTCCTTTCCAGGTGACATCCAGGGTAGTGATTCAAGTTTTCAGACCATTTTAATTTTATGGCTCAATACAATCTTAATACCTTGATCATGATGTCACTCTGACAGCTGAATTAACAGCATAGAGAACTGACAAGGAGTTCTTCAAGTATTCGAAGAATACTTGAATTAAAAGTGACACACTCACCTCCACAGAAAACCCATTGGATAAAACTAGTCATATGGCCCCAACCTAACTACCAGAGAGACTCAGAAAAATAGATAAGCCAATGGAAAATTTGGTGAGCCATATTCTCTCTCTTAAAAGGAACAGGATACTGTCTTGTTTATGTTTATATCTCTAGCATTCAGTGAGATACTTAAAATTTAGTAACTGTTGATGCTAATTGATTAGCTTTATCAATATATCTATAAAGATAAAGAACTTTTCCTTTAAAAATTACAAGTTTTAAAAATAACACTTTTTTAAAAAAAATAGTCATTTTAATCTTACACTGAAGCTTGTATTTACATATATTCACACACGCAAATGCATCTATTTCATAGACCAGTGATTTTCAGTGAGGAACACGTAGTGTGGGACTTGTTCAGAAAATGTAGGTGTACTCTGTCAGGGAAGTAGGAGGATGTGGCTGACAATCCATATTGTTGGATTGATTGACACAGTTTAGTAAACCAATGTTACTGAGAGGAAAATGCATTAAGATATACCATGGCAAATAAATGATAAAGAACCACTTTATCTGGCTGTATATAATTTCATTTCTATGAGAAAGTACAAGTGAAACCATTGACAATTAAAATGAGTATATAAATAGAGTAAATTTTTAAAACATTTTATCACAGAAAATAATAATATAAATACTCCTAAAACGTAAATTTTGAATAAACAATGCTGCAATTTTTATGCAGTCATTAATTGAGTCATAGGCATTTATTGGATGATGGGAACTTGATTGTTTACTTCGGGAAATCAAATAAATAACCCCATTTGAGGCAGAAAAAAAATATATATATATTCCTGTGAAGATGTCATTCTCTGTACATCTATTCTCTCTCGTAAGTTCTTATTAAATTTAAATTATAAAATTGGTGACTGAAATGCTATATATTTTTCACTAAAAATATTTTAATCACTATTTTCTTCATAGAATTTATTTACATTTAACAAATAATAATATTCGTCACAAAATACATATTTCTACATCATTGAAAAAATTTTAAATTTTGATAGGACTCTTCACTCTGTGGAAGTATTCTTAATGTTATATATTTTAAAATCCCAGGTCTCACAAGTGAGTTGAAAATAATTTATTTTCATAGTCATTTTTATACACAGCAATGTATTAAGTAAATATTATTTCTTTTCCACTGCTATTTATAGTCTCATAAGGAAACCCATTGTGTCATGTGATTTTACTATAACCATTAAAATGTATTTACATGAATATTTACATATACACAAAATATGAATAAATTGAGATGACATTTTTTTAAACTTAAAATTGATCAAATTTTATCCATAAATAGGCAAAAATTAAGGACTTATTCAAAGAGATATGCTGCACATTGACTTTTACTTAAAGATCAAAAAAAGGAGAAAAAACTGAAGGCAAAAATTTCATTTCTTTCATCTGTTTGTGAGATATAATGATTAAGATATTAATATAATCCCATGGGCTAGATAGGTCATATCTAATATTTGGGAGGAAATAACATTTGAGAGACTCCTGCTGCCAGCACCCTTGAGCTTGATGGTATTTACTCATTTACATTTATGATAATCCACTCAACTTAATACACAACCTTTGATATTCTGCCATCTCGGACCAGTGGGTTTATCTTACTTTTTAAATTTGACTTAATCTGTACCTACATGTCTCTTGATAACCTGCTGTCATTGAAACCTGTCTTCTTAAATGAGATAAGCTGAAGAGAATTGATATTCAAATAGAGCCTAGAGATCTGGTAAAGCTTTCAATGACTCCTGTATTCCCTTAACTAGGAGAGGTATCAAGTTCTTCTGAACTACCATGAAATACTGTGAGTGGTTTTCTGATCCATAATTCTTGGCTGCAAATAATAGAGCACAGATCATATTGTTTACATTTATCTGTTCAAAGTCTTAAAATTCCAGCTGAATGAAACGACAAAGGGGGAAAAATGCAAGTGCTTTGGCTTTGTTCACAAAGTCATCAGGATCTGAGAGACTGATTTTTATCAGCACACTTGTCCTAAGGAATCTTTTTAAGGGAAAAAGAAAGGGAATGTAGAGCTTCATAGCAGAGCTATAAAGCAGAATCTGAAGTGTATTTATGATTATAATTTGCACAGATCACTTGGTGCTCTAACACCATGCTCTTGATCACAGCATAAATCACACTTTAATTTTAACCTTTGCAGTTCATCAATAGATTCAATATCAAAAGTAATTCAGGACTGACACTATTGGTTTACAGGTAAGTTTAACAAGAATGAGGAGGCTTAGTGATGTATTAGTTGCCTTGTCAACTAAGGCATAAAGATTCATGACTCTTAACCTATGTTTCCATCACAATCTCAGAGCTATAAATAACGCAAACAGCTAATCAGGCATAGAAAAGATATATAGCATCATTGAAAATCAGTAATTTGTACTGCTCAAGCTTTTAAAAATGTATCTTATGTAAAGTAATCTGGTGACATAACTCATAAAGGATCTGTCCTGACTCACAAACCATATTCGGTATTTATTTTAAAAGTTTTATTAGTTCCATAGTGTAGCATTTTTTCTTAAACACTAACAAATTTTTTAGGCAGGATAATTTAAAGTTATGTTATGATTTACATATAACATTGATTGTTAAGATTAAAGTGAATTTCAACTTAATAATTTGTAACTTCTTTTCTTTTTTCACACTTAGAAGTTAGTAAAAGAATTTCCAACAGATAGTAAAATGAAATAGCTAACGCGAACTAAAGAGATTGATTGAAAAGTATGTAGGCAAAGGGTTGAGAATTTTTTCCATGAATCTTTATAAGTTTCCTAGGGCTGCTGTAATAAAATATCACAAACTGAATAGTTTAAACAACAAAAATTAATTGGCTCACAGTTCTGGAGGCTAGAAAACCTAGATTAAGCTGTCAGCAGTGTTTGCTCTTTTTGAGAGCTATGAAAGAATCTGTTTCATGCTTCTCTCCTACCTTCTGGTAGCCATAGGCATCCTTGGCTTGCAGAAGGCAACCTCCTGCGTTTTCACATTGACTCCCTCTTCAGATGTCTGCATCTGTGCCTAAGTCCTCCCTCCTTTTCTTATAAGGGCACCAGTCATATTAGATTACCGCCCACCTCCATGACCTCATTTTAACTGATTACCCCTGTAAACACCCTATTCCAAATAAGGTTTTTGTGCTTTTAAAAAATGTTTAAGCCATAGCTGTGAAGAGTTGGTTGTCTTAGAATGAAGACTTTGCAAACACTTGAAATGAGACCAGTGTCATCTGCTCCCAACAGAAAATCAATTTATTCTAATAATGGTTCCATAATTTTATATATTCATGTAACCAAAATATTATTATAAATTCTAATAAAAATCAATCTAAAAATTTAACATTGAAGAAATATAAATTTTAGTGGAGTTATGGTCAAGATAATATTATATTAACTCAATATACTATAAAATGCGTATTGAATTCTGTATAGTACATTAATAATTTATAATTGTATCTAATAAGGACATGATAATCGAAATAAGAGCTATAATTTTCAAAACTTATCAGTATGTTTAATATAAATGGAATATTTTAACTAGAAAAAATTTGTGACTGATTAGATACTTAATTTTAAAAATATATTTTAAGAGATCGGTATTCACTTTGTCTCTTTGCTACCTTCAATCAAGCTTTTACAAATTTTGAGGTTTTGACAGAAGATTTTTTAAATAAATGTAAGTCTATAATAACATTAGGTATTTTCCTAAATTTCCTAAATTTTATTGCAATTTGTTAAAAGATTGTAAACATTTTCAAACAAATTATTCAACTTATGGAAACTAAAGATAAAAAAAACAAAACAAAACAAAACAAAAAAACTTTGTCTTTTGTAGATCTAGTGAAGTGCAGTTACTGGAAACAACATTTCCAAATGGGAAGCTCTTGTAATTTATCTCTACAAAGCAAAGTGAAACTAATCGAATTAGGAGATAATAGAACAGATAGTAAACAAGGCTTAATTTTTAAAATCTATAATTAAACATGAGAATTTCTCAACATATTGAATGAATCTTGATGAATCTACTACTTTTTATTCATGGTTTTCAACTAAAGGTGATTTTGCCTTGTAGACGACATTTGGCAATGTCTGGAGATACCTTTGATTCTTACAATTTGGATAGTGCTACTGCCATCTAATGTGTAAAGGTAAGGATTCTGCTAAACATTCTACTATGTTCTTACGGTCCCCACACAAAAAAATAATTATCTGTTCTGAAATTGCAGTTGTACTGATGTTGAGAAACCCTGTTTTTATTAGATAAATGTTTATTTTTATTAAATAAACCCTGTTTTTATTAGATAAATTCTATACCAGAATTAATTGAAATTAAGGCCTGAGATTTTGAACCTTCTAGTGAACATAAAGTCATACAAGAAGACAATTTATTTGACAAGTGTTATCTTATAACAATATTTGTCAAAACAAGTTTTCCAAATGGAAAAGTAAAGATAGTAGCTCTGCAAATACTTAAAACAAATAACTAAGCATTGGTATATAAAAATTAGAATCAATAATTATTTCCTCTTGTGCAGTATTTTATTTGAGCTTCAGTGTACATATCGAATCATTTCATTAGATAAAGTACCTAGTTTTGTAATCACAGAATCATAAAGTATGGACATGTGTAAAACTCAATTTCAGCCCATCCAGAGATTTCCCTTGAGGTAAGCAGCTCCCTAAAACTGATATATTTTCCTAAGTACCTTAGAGTTCTCCATTTTATGTCCTCTCATGATTGTACCTGTTTGTTTGTTTGTTTGTTTGTTTGTTTGTTTTGTCAGCGTTGTGTCTGAAAGGCTAAGGTACAAGCCAGGGCTTCTAAACTATAGTTTATCCCAATTTACTGACTCAGTATTTCTGCATCTGCTGCTGTGGAAGTGAATTTAAATAATTAAAACTGATTCTATTTTATTACTGGCCATCTTGCTTCCATGACTATCTAAGAAAGCACTTTTATAATACTGACATGTTTACATAGACTTATTTTAAAATCTTCCTCAACATACCATTAGCATGCTTCAAAATAACTCAAAGTACATTTTGTGTTATTTGCGTATATCTTTATTGACCCATTAGACCTGCACTGTCAGATACAATAGCCACTGGCCACATATGGTTTCTGAACACTTAAAATGTGGGTAGCCCAAGTTGAAATGTACTGTAATTATAAGAGTCAGTAAAATATCTCAGTAGGTTTTTGTACTGATTATCTTCTAAAATAGTATCTTACATATAATAATATATAATTAAAATTATATGTTGTTTTATTTTAAATACTGTTTTATTTTTACTTTTAAAATTACCTTTGGGAAACTTAAAATTACCTATGTGACTTTTAATACAATTCTATTGAACAGTGATGCTCAAACTATGAACTCCTACAAAGTATGTCTCCATCATGCTTGTATTCCTCATACCTAGCAGTGTAAACATCTAATTAATTCGCATGTTGAATAAATTACATAAAAATAATGTATAATAAAAGAAAAATATAAAATACAGCAATACTACAATGAAATACAAGTCAAGTTCCATGGGTTTGTGGAAACATGTGAATACTAAAAATAAGGTATTAGAATATATATTTAAAATAAAATAGTTTTGAGGTTTATAAAATAAAAATGGTTAAACAAGTAAAGTAACATGCACAGAAGGAAAAGAAAAGCAACACAATATATATTTTAAGATACTTGGGATCAAAAATTTCACACCATACACATTCAAAACAAAAGTACTAAAAAAAACTTTAATGGAAATTAATCCATTGTCTTCTAAACATCCCACTATATTTACATTTTATAATATAAAGGTGGATAGCTTTCAGTTTTTCTTATAATTTAATTGATAATACAAATCATCTCTATTCCAAATTATGGCCTCTATGAGGATCCTGAAGTTTCTTAGCTAGTAGGGTATCTTTGAAGTGGTATCTACGCACGTAAAGCTGATTTCAAAACAAGAAATAGAAATAATAAGACTCCTCATTGTCTTTTTTCCCCACCTTCCTAGACTTCAGATCAGACATTTCATTTATGGGAATGGATCCAGGTTGCCTCAAGGTAAGGACTATCTGTGGGCAACAAAATAAATTATACCATATTGGATAAAGTCAGCATGCCATTAGCTTGCCTATTGCCTACAGAAATTGCAAGTTTTACTGAAAAGGAGATTTACATTTTAATTTGAAGTATCTTGGTCTTAATACATACACACAGCTCCTGTCAAGAATCCCGGCTCTGCAAAGAGATATTACTAAAAACAGCAGATCATGAAAGATAAGAATGTTTAAAAATTGTGATTCTACTGACGTTCCTTGAGGGAGACTTGATAGCACTAACTTAATTCATATGTGGGGGTTTTTATTTTGTATCTGTGTAGAGGGGTTTAAGAAAGGACAAAATAAAATTTCAGGTTGTATTATGTGCTGGGTATTATCCTATATGTGATCTAAGCTAATCATTAAGATAATATTATAATAAATGTATCATTACCTCTATTTTAGGGATAATAATACTGGGTGATCTTCATGCTTTTATTATCCTCCCATCTAATTCAAAACTCATCCTCCATTTCACATCTCCATTTCTTTCAATAATAATTTTGCCCTTGGGATAAAATGGATATTGTCTCCCAAAACTGAAGGAATGTATTTCACACCATACGCAGTTTTCTCTACAGCCATGTACTTGCTTTATTTAATCTTTTAACCAGAGAAAATTGAACTGGCTTCCAGGGGACTTTCCCAGGGGATGCTAGCTGACCCCTACATCTCTGCTGAATGACTTTTCAATGGAGGGATTGGAAACAATACTCCCACTCCCCAAACTTCTGGCAATACTTTCATGCTTCATGCATGGGGTTTATCCAGCACAGATTTACCTACCCGACCTGTTTCTATCATTTAGTGGTTTTGATCAAGACCAACTTTGACTAATTCTCTCTCAGTAATTTTGTTTTATTTTTACTAATTTATTAGCCACTCCCCACAACAGATCAAGTTAACCAAATGGAACAAATTTTGTTTAAAAGCATAATCAAAATGTAATAAGTATATAAGAATTGCACATTAAGATAAGTGAAATGCATACCAAATCAAAGAACTAGGTCAGAAACTGATACTTAGAAAATGGAGCTTATCATGGGTTCGGTGTTGCTTGAAGTATTAGCCAAAACCATTAAACAGTGCAGCTGGGAGGTGTTTATTTAAAACTATCACCAGATGTTAGAATACCATTGTAGATAATTGGGTTTAATTGCAATAGACACAAATTTTTAACTAAAATAGTCTTTATTTTTTTTTCCTTTTGTTTGTCTCTAGTAATCTTTTGTTCCATTAGTATGATGTTGAACAAGTTACTCAATAGCTATGAGCATCAATTTTATTACTTCTAAAACTGGAATAATAATGAGTTATAAGATCATTTGATAATATAAAAATGAACATGTAGAGCCACAGTACTCTGTCAGTAATTGTTAGTTTCATTTCTCCATAAATATATTCTCGTGCATCCCATAGTTCATAATCATTAATTTACATTCACTTTTCATTTTATTGATAGAAGCACATGCATCTTTCCTAAGGTCATTTCTTCATTCCAACAACAATTATTCTAGTATGCAACTGTGCTAGTAAAAGCCATTTCTCAAAATGTGAAGATCATACTTTCTTCATCTATTTGCATATAATATTGGTCAATATTTACTATACCCAACATCAAACATTATATCCCATCTTCAATGATATTCAGTCAAAACATTCAACCTCTTTATATAGAAAATAGAGATTTCTCCATGGATAAAATGTTACAATATTGAAAATATTTGGCAAACCTATAGATTACTGTTATTAGGCAGTACAGCCAGTATTTGAAAGTGTGGTTCTGATTTCAGAAAGAAGACCAAGATCCAAATCCTGTGTAAACTATTTAGTAGCTATATAATGTTGACAAATTTCTCTATATCTTTAAGCCTTAGTTTTCTCAACTGTAAAATAGAGCTCATTATATTAATAGCAACATCTATAATTTATGAATTTCTTATCATGTGCCAAATCTTCATTTTATTCTCACAATAGCCTGAATAGTACATATTGTCATTTTCATTTTATGATAATAAGATATGTATGTGTGAAATAATTAACACATAGGAAGATAGATAATAAGGTCACAAAACTCATTATTTGTAGAGCAGAAAATAGAGCATGTGCATCTGACTTTGGAGCCAATCCAATTAACCACTCTATTATTGCCTGTTGCATTTGAGTATAAATGAGTTGATTTGAGTATAAAATTAAATCATGCATCTAAGAGCTTAGTATACTGTCTTTATATAGAAAATTCCAGGTATAATAATACCAATCATGATTTTAGTTATCATCATCAATATAATGATAGGATTGTGTAAAGAGCAAAAGGCATCAAAATGAGACAGGAAATAATACATGTTTATTGCATGGGAACACAGTACAACAAACCAAAGAGGAATAGAATAGCATTGTACCAGGTTATGTACAAATTGGCTCTGAATCTTTCTGTTGAACTATACCGTCTTGCAAATAATACACTACGACCAAGTTTTGTTGTATCTAATATCCAGATCTTTTATTTTTTAAGCATAATCACTATTCCCCACACTCAGTTCTGAAAAGTGTACCTTATACACTCCCCTCCATATTGTAGCCACTTAAATTAGTCACAAAATATTTAATTATATTTCCAAAGTCTAAGAATAATTTAAGAAATCATAATACTTCCTCGTTTTTTTAGTGTCAATAACATTATCTTCATATTAGAATGCTTTCTGCAAATCTAACAGTGAAATATGCAATTTACCTGAAAAGAATTCTCAGAATGACATTTATGTTGTTCTGTAGACACAAGAAATCCCATACTTCATTAACACACCAAAGAGAACATATAATCAGCTTCTGAGTGAGCAGCTCCAGTAATATTAAATAATTCCCTGGCTGATAATTCCTAGGAAGTACAATGGAACTATAATTCACATTTTAAAATCCCAAATAGCCTTCTGCTTCTACATAAAAGTGTCATATAAACCAACGTCATTGTTAATAAATAGCAAAGCTAGAGATCCCCAACTGTGTGAGTTCTAGTAGGAAGATCAGCATCCTCATGTCATATTTTAAAATCACTCTTTCATTTTCTCTTCTCTCAAGAAACTAACAGTACAGAATGTGTGAAAATAATTCTCAGCTTTCACATGATGTGCTTTGTTAATGTACTCTATAGACACAATGTTTGGGCAGTGTTATCAAGCTAATGTCTGGGGATTAGAAAACTTCTGGTACATAGGTATTCTCAAAAATATGGTAAGAAATTTCCCATTACTTTAAACCTTATGTATAGAATTCTACATCATCTACCTTTACCTAAACTACCTCAGAAGGACGTGAAACCAGAGCACACAAATAAAATAAAATAGACCCCTTTCTAGACCATTGTCCATTTCTAAATCTGTAACAAGAAAAATTTTTTAAATCTCCTGAAATGTTCTAATATGATGTAACATTTCCATTCTAATTCATTATGTTATTTGTTATTACATAGTAATGAGAATTTTTAAATGTCTTTTGGAATAAAAATTAATGGCCTTAGGGATAAGCCCTCAATCATGAACAACAAGTCTGTTAAAATATAACAATGCCTTACCAAAAGTTATGGAAATACAGAAACAATCTTCTTGGTGGCACGAAAATATTCATTATTCCAATTCAGATTTACTTTGCTCCATATGAATCCTATGTTTTCTATTTCTTCTGCTTACTTTTTTCTTTTCTTAGCAAGCCAATAGAATAAATCTCAAAAGTTCACCTAATCTATAGGTTCTCAAGAAAAAATAAATTGTAGATATTTTAGATTGCTTCATTTAGGGAAAAGAAACATTTGTCTTGTCACCCATCACCATTTTTTACTGGTCATAAAAATTATTCATTAGCTTATTTCTATATTAAACACCATGAAATTACTGAGATAATTAGAGGAAGAAATAAAGATATTTCCTTCTAACAGCCTGCTATTACATCTAAAGTTTAGTAAAGGAATGTATTAAAGTTTTTTATTTCCCCCAGAGAAAATCTTATAGGAAAAAAGTTTGCATAGCTAAAAATATATTATAATTTCAAGATATCATGGTTTCGTTAACAAGAACTGAAAATATTTTTTTATAAATGTAGTATACAATAAAGTGGGCTGTCATTTATAAACATTAAATTCAAAGATATAAAAGTGACAATAATTAATGATCTCTAATACATCCTCTTTCTCAGTAAAGATGTGTAAATCATTTTAAGCTGATATTGCTTCTAAGTGATTGAGTCTTTCATTACAGTTTTTCTTAGGTTAAAAGAATCATCATCTCATATTGAGCAATGTGAGGTTCTTTGTTTTGGACATGTGTTCCATACATCTCCTAGATCTCATTAGTTAAATATTTCTCATCTCTAGTTTATAATTAAACAAATATGTAGAAAGTAGTATGGGAAACACCTCTCAATTTTCTCATGGACAATTTTTGTAAAAAAACATTTTGTGCATTGCTTGTGGGAGGTTCACTGTTTATTATGTATGTAGCGTGATAGTTCTCAAACATTGGAGTGGGTGTGGGGAAAAGAAGGTATGAGATTTATCTCCAGAATATTTCTGTTTATGCCCTTATGTCCACAATGCATATCATAATGCCGTGATCATAATGGGGAAACTGGGCGGTCATTGTATTTTGATCAAACTTCCCAGTGAAAATAATGCCACCCACCAAACTTCTCTTGAGAACCACCAGCCTGGATTATGACTTGTATGAGAAAACACATGTAAGAAAATTATTAACAAACTCTGACTGATTTTGGCATTGGCCTGGTCAAAATCTTATTGCTTACTTTGGAGAAGGTAGTACATCTAGCTATTTCCTAGGCTCTGTGATATCTTAGAGTGGCCATGTGACAGAGTATTGCAATGTAGTGTAAAAAAGCTATGGGGGTAGACTTCAGGGAAAATTTTTATGTTTCTGATAAAAAAAAAGGACAGGTGCATCGAGCACATATTTATTTTCTTGTTTCTTTCTTCCTGTCTGATTTCTGAAAGGCAGGTAGGATACCTGGAGGTTAAACAGCCAGCTTATGACAAACCTATATATGGCAAAAAAGAGAGAAAGAAAGAGCTGTCAAGGCAGAACCAAATTGATTTTAAGATTGTTTTTAAGTAAGAACAATAAGGTCCTTATTTGTTTAAGACTTTACAGTTTTCTGTTACATGCATCTAAGTACATTCCTGAGTAATACATCAACAAAATATCTTTATATCCTAGAAGGATCACATCATAATTCCATTTCATATAAAAATATGATCAGAAGAGTGTTTCTCTTATATTTCCCACTGTTCTATTTTTTAATTTCCATTTCCCATGCCAGCTGCCTTTATTTGATTTTATTACATGTAAGTTTTCCTTTGATGTTCCTTTACAATTAAGAACTTGTACAATATGTTTGGAGACATCTGAAATACATAGTGGTATGTGAGTTGTGTCTACACTCATAGTTAACATGAGATAGCCCAATTAGCCTGGAAAACCTTAGCTTCGTAAAGACTTTTTTTTTTTATTGAGGCAGAAATATATTTAATTATCCATGACTTTTAATGACAATCAGCATGCTGGAAACACATGTATTTTAAGTATTTTGGGAAAGAGGGAATAGGCTGAATAATGGCTCCCCAAAGATGTCCATATCTTAATTCCTGGAAACTAAATATGTTGCCTTACTCGTTAAAAGCATTCTCTGTAAATATGATTAAGTTAAAGATTTTGAGATGAGCAGGCTGGCTTATCCCAGTAGCCTTAATGTAATCATAAGATTTTAATAAGTGGGAAGAAGGAGAAAGGAAATTGGAGTGATGTGGCCAGGAGCCAAGGAAAGCCCAAAGCTTCTAAAAGCTGAAAGAAGAAAGAAATTGATACTTCCCTTGAGCCTCCAGGAGGAATCAGCCATGCTGATACCTTGATTTTAGTCCTACAAGATTTATTTTGGGGCATGGCTTGATAGAGTAGTGGTTAGTACATCTGCTTTAGACGCAGGTCCTGAGTTCCCACCCCAGGTGGAGCCAGGGACCATACCCTGGTGCACCAGGCCCCCCGGGTGCATCTCCTCTCCACCCTCCCCGTGCACCTGGCCAGGGGTGCACACCATGAGTGTGTGGGAGGAGACACTCTGCCTTCAGATATCCAGTTCTTAAGAGGAAACGGCACCAACCATAGGTCAGTGGTGGAAGTAGGGGGTGGAGGGAATTAAAGAGGGAGAAAAAAAAAGAAACTCATTTTGGATTTCCTGAACTAAAAGCTAATACCTTGTGTTGTTTAAGCCACAAGGTTTCTGGTAATTTTTTACAGCAGCAATAAGAAACTAATAACCTCCACCCCCGTCAAATTAAGAACATTCTATTCTTGTATCTTTTAACCCAAAGCAGCGCATATATTTTATTTATATAATTTTATTGACAACTGCTAATAAATAACAACAAAAACTATTTCTGAGCTATAATGTTCATTTACTTATCCATACATCTATATATTGATTCAAACAGTCTTTGTTTCAAAAAGATAATTGTTTCCCAAATATGAATCACTGAAATAAATATTGCATTTAGAGATATACTGAGAAATTCTCTCCTGAGTCTTAAGCTTATTTATCATTTTTATGTATATGTATCAGTTTTTTTTTTTTTTGGTCTAAATTTGTGAAAGTATCAGGCTTAAAATATAAAACATTTGTTAACACTATTATAAGATTTTGTTTGAACATTCACTTCTTGCAATTGATTGGTTAATATAAAGTGTGGCTATGAATCAACTGAGCCTATTTATTGACACTTAACAAGAATTACCTTTAAGAGCTCAGGTTTCTTAAGACATATTGTTGTTATGCACTCTTTCTTCCCAGAAAACTGAAGCCACTTCTGCAGGCAGCTGACAAAAATGTTGTTATTTCTCTGACTGGAAAAAAAGAAAAGTTATAAGATAACTCTCAGGCAAGGAAAATGAGCACCATGTCATTTTCTCTCTGTCACCACACCCCAGCTATTGACAATAAGTGAAACTGTGGAGCATGCCCTTCCCCTGGGTTCCTCCATCCAGTGCCTGCCCTCAAACACTCTTAACTAACAGCTGAATTGACATCCAAGTATCCACATCAAATCACTTAAAGAGTAAATTCAACCAACACATACACGCAGATGATAAAAATGCGGAAGAAACACTAAAGAATACCTAGTAAAGAAATGACTGGAGTTATTCAGGAAATATTGAATGAGAAGTAATAGAATTAAATTTAACGGATTTGCCAAGGAGACACCATAGTTGAATTCTCTTCTCCTGAACTAAATACATGATCAATATATTACCACTCATACTCAATCATCTACATGTACTAATGTACTTCACATATAATTGAAAACAGACTTGCCTTAAAAAATTATTTACTTTCCTCTCAAAATATCACTTATTATTTATTCTTCCCATAACCTGTCTACCTCTTGCAATAAAGTCAAGTCTTCTCACCTCTACTTCATTTACTGTCATCGACTTACTTATGCCAGTAATGTCTACTATGACTAGATTGCCTAGAAATTGAGATTTATGTAATATAATGAACATCGTTGGGAGAATCTGGCTCCAATTATTGTAATTTTCCACATACCTAAAGGATTTCTAGATAGAGAAAGCCCTTAGTCAACTGACAAGAAACCATATCTCAGCTAAATTAAGATATTGGGAAATAACCTGTGAGTAATCTTATACAGGCTAGTTACATTGGGTATTGTAGGTTTTTCATTTAAAAGTATGTGAATCAGGCTTTTCTCTCTACCCAACTAATGAAATTCTGCTTTCAAGGGTTCATGACTACACGCATGACTTTCTAGATGACAAACTAAATGGACCCTTTGAGCCACTGACTCCAATATCCACTTCCCTGACAATGCCACTGCCTCTCTTTGTGTCCTGACCCCCAACTCCTATTATTTTACTAACATATTAAGCATTTCTATTTTCCAAGGGCTCCATCCTTGGCCTAAATCTCTGCCTGTTTCTAATGGAAATTAAACCAATTATATCAATGTCATTTCTTTAACTTCCTTCTGTGCTCTCATTACACAATTTAGTTATATAGCCCTCTACCCTTCTCCTGACTTCTTCCTTCTCCTTCTCTTCTCGCTTTTCTTGCTTTTTGTTTTTCTCCTCCTGTCTTTCTCCTCCTTCTTCTCACTATGTTAAAAATGTTAATTCTGATCATTTCACAATCTACTATTCAAAGTGTCCTTATTTAATCTGCCTGTATGTATAACCCTTTATGGTTTTACTTTTCCTACTTCATCCCCTGGCTCTGCCTTTTCCCTATTCCTCTGCACATGCATGATCAGTTCTATTAACTTTGCATTATTGGGCGTCCCCTAAATACTATATTATATCGAGGCTTTTGTTTTCTGTTCTCGTTTGTTCATTTATTTGTTCAGAATATATTTTGTAAATACAAACTATTTGGGCATTTCATTGTTGCTGAAGATATAAAAATAATTAAAATAAGACAAATTTTTTGCCTTCAAAGAGCATCTATTCTAATGATGGAAACACAACACAAAATGAATGAAATATTTTCATGTTAGAACATACAAATTACATAGAGAAAAAAATAAAGCAGAAAAGAGGGATAAAAATAGTTTAGGCAAGGGTTATAATTTAAACAGAGTATTCAGGGGAGACTGGCTGAGAAAGAAATATGAATAAAGATATATATGCTTTATATCTGAATTCCTAATGTTTTTCACATAGTCTATTATAGCTATGGTTTCTTTATATCCAAAGTAGAATATAGAAGATTATACCACACAATGTCTTGGCTCGTGTCAGATGTTCAACAAAAATTGCTCCTTTCCTGACATTGTCCATAATTAAAATACTCTTCCTTTGTTGCTCTGTAACTATTTATACCTATAAAAGAATTTGAATTATACTTAGTTTTATAAATTGTGGTTAATTATAAATATAATATATATATTCACAGTCAGTTCTCAAACTCTCTCATCTCAAGAACACTTTGCATTCTGAAAAATTACCAAGTAGTCCACAGAGCTTTTGTTTATGTGTATTACGTCAGTGGCAGCTAGTAAACCAGATATCTGAAGAAAAAATAACGCTGATTTGTAATCTTTGTGATTTGTATGGAGTAAATCTTCCTATCAGTTGCCAATGGTTTAACAACCGCCTCTCAAAATTCTACAATACTGAATAATTGACTCTCATATGCCAGTATGAGCCAACTCCAGTACATCATTGGCTATATCTGTCGATATTTATATATTTAAAATGAAAACTACTTTTTAAGAAGTTATTAATTTATATAAAAATAACTAATAAAGCATAACATGTTGGTAAATACAAGATTTTTTAAATGGTATTTTTAAAAACAAAGTATTTTTTGAGAAGAGTGGCATTATTTTTCTCATTTGCAAACTTTAATGTCTGGCTCAGTAGAAATAAATCATATTTTAATTTCTTTATTCAATCTGTGCAGCACATGTTTTGTTTTTTATGTATATGAAAAAAAATTCAGCTTCACTCAGATATGTTATTAGAAATAGAAGTATTTTAATGAACTTTTCAGATAAATAGTGGATATTCTTCATTGATGCTAAACCAAAACTTGGCAATTGTTAGCTTTTTAAAAGCTAGTTGCAGTGTGAATTATGAAACATTATTTATGAACTTTTTTTTTGCTCAGTTACATTAAAATCCACTGGTTTATTCTACACTTCGCATGACTCATTTAAGGTATTATTTTGTAGTATTTGTCATCAATTATTTTAAAAATACTGTTCACTGAGTTATGCATATCTTTAAATGCTGACATATTTTTTATATATCAAAAAAAAATGTTGATATCACCAGCAATCTCATCAGAAGTCATTATGTATCAGACAGTTCTCAAGCTCAACATGGTAGTATACATTTTCCAAAATTTTATTAGTTTGTTTGTTTGTTTGAAGTGACAAGCTTTATTTACTTTTAAGAACCTTCTTGTCAAATACCCAATTCTGAATAATAGAGTTTGTTTGGAAAGAATAGCCATATTCTTTAAAATGAAAATGGTGTTTCATTGGGGAAAAATTGCAGCTAGTTTAGTTTACAGATCATTCAACTGAAAAACTATTTTTTGTTAAATCAATTATCACGTACTTTAACATAAAGCGGAAGCATTTTATGTGTACTCTCCTTTAAAAAACATATAGTTACTGATGAAGATTTAATAACATTAAGAAATTTACTACTTCATCAATACATTATTAAGTGAACCTGACTTTTCCTTTTGTGTGCATAGTAAAGAAGAATGTAATGACTATTAAGTTTTATGCCTCTGCCTTTATTTTGACTAAGACACCAAAAACTTTTGCCTATTTTTGCCTTTTCATCGTTGAAAGTATCAAAACACTGGAAAAGGAAAATACTGTTTAGTATGATAATGATAATGAAAACAGGATTAAAATGCAGATCCCCTGAAACTGCATTGAAGACCCTGAGTTGTTCATGTCACAGAAACCCACTCTTCTCAGTAAAAATCACTAACATTTATTGAGGAGGTCTCATTCTATGAGAATGGACATAGTACTTTTTCTTGCCATAAACTAAATGACTTAATCTTCAATTTTTATTAAGTAGATAATTTTATGCCTACTTTGTCAGTGACAAAATTCAGATGCAGAAAAGTGAAGTAAGTTGCCTGGTTTTACACAGCTAGCGTGTGAAGTTCCAGGGTTTGAACTCATACAATTTGATCCCCAAAAGATTAAAAAATAAGTAATTTACATCAAAATACACTATTTGGAGTTCTGATATTCAATATTAAATTATAATTTAATCTATTTTTAGTTAACTTTTAATTTCTTTTTAACATCTGTTTCATTTACATACAGTATCAAAAAGATGAATGAGAGCTATTAAAGTGTTTTTTGTATGAAATATTTCAAAAATAGCATAACTATTCCCAAACTTCTAAGACTTATAAGCAGTTGAGTTTAGTTATTCAGACATAGAAAACTATTTAAATAGAGTAGAAAAAGAATGGTGCATTACAGTTCTGGGATCACTCATAGCAATGTTTTCATCATAGATATAATATAAAATATTTACAAAATAAAAAAAGACAATAAGGAAAGCAAAGGAATGTTCCAAGGAATATATACAAATTGGCGAAGTTCTCAGAAGAAAAAGGCTGTCATCGGTTTCATTAACACTCCAATTTTGTCACATTACTTTAGGTAAAAGGTGATAAGTTTTTCTGACTTATCCAGCACATTTTACTACAACCATTATCCTTATATTTGCCAATGGAAATTCATATTATGAGGGGCTAAACTTTAGTAAAGAATATAGTATTGCTTAATAAATAAGTAAAATGAAGACAGATAGAAAGTGATTAACCGTAAGCTTTTGTATGGAGTCACTGCCATTAGAACTTGTCTAACTTTACTTACATTAATTTGAAATTTCATAGAAATGCATAATGGTGTACAACTGAGTAGTTATGCTGAGATTTAGTCACCTTGTATGATATAGACAAACAAGCAGAGATGTTTGAATAATGAGTAAGTCACCACGAAATTAGCTATTAGGAGACTAATTCCCCATGAGTTTAAACATACATATAGATATTGTTTTAAACAAAAAAATTTGAGATATGGAAGAATCTCATGATTTATTTTATACTATCCAAAATTATTATATCTTACCCTCAATATATTGTACAACTCTACTTTAGTAGAATAAAATATATAAAAGTAAAAAGTTCTGAGATTAGAATAACACTTAAATAGAACCTACTTACTTGGAAGACTCCATCATTTCCTATAAATTAATAAGAACCCAGTTATACATGGTACCACATATCTTTATCTAAAGAAAAGTTATCTCTGATTTGGACAAGTATGCATTCTTTAATCTAAAATGGAAATGAGGGCAGAGGTAGATAAGGGTAAATGGGGTCAAATATATGGTGACAAAAGATTCGAATTGGGGTGGTGAACACAATAAAATATACACGATATATTATTGAATTGTACACTTGAAACCTAAATAATTTTATTAATCAATGTCAGCAAAAAATTAATTAAAAAATAAATAGAACAGAAATGAATCAAAAGTTTTAAAAATTTCATTTCCACTATACAACAATCAATTTAAGTATTTCAGTAACATAATAAGAAGGATAAAAGAAGATACATAGGAAAAGAGGTTAAATTTTTAATAACATATATCATTAACTATGAAACTTTTAAAATTAAAATCTTCAGAAAAAAAAAATGAATAAAGGAGAAATAAAGCCCAGAGTGTGTAGGTTCTACCCCTGCAGTGGGGAATTGAACAAAAATGGGCTTGAAAACAGAGGTGGCAGTCTTGACAAAGCACATATTTTAATGAGAGGGAAGAATGTTAAAAGAAGGTATCTTCATACTGTTGTCTGTGTCTATGAGTTTTTGTTTGTTTGGTTATCAGCGGGAAAGGGGAGAGGAGGTAGACAAGAGTTACAGGGGTCAAATATATGGTGATGGAAGGAGATTTGACTTTATGATATTTAGATGATGTATTATAAAATTGTACTCTTGAAAGCAATATAATTTTATTAAACAGTGCCACCTCAATAAATTTAATAATTTTTTTGAAAAATAAGACATCTGTTGGAGTCTTGGTGGTAAAGAAAAAGAAAAGAAAAGATAGGAGAGAGAGAGAGAATCATGGGATCAAATGTGTTAATCATACAGAAATAGTATCATAAGATTAAAAGAAACTCTGATCCCTTCTTTCTCCCTTAATAAAGACATTATCTGTTTAAGAAATTACACTTCTTTACACCAACAAAAAAGTGTATTATGAACTAAAAACCTAGTAAGTTACCCCAGACTATCACATCTCTTACTTAGAAGCATGTGTTTATTAATTTATTAAAATATAAGATTTTTCAAAATAAACAGAGATAGTAGGTAACTTCTAGAGAAAAAAAAAAGCTATTTTAAAAAGATAGAAGAAATCAGAATCAAAAAAATTCTACACATGTGAATATTCCTCAAAATACTAACCACCAAGCTAAAAAAAGTATATATAACATAATACTCTTATATAAGCTAAATATTCTTGGAAGCAATTGCATAGGATTGTAAAGTTAAATAATAATGTGGAGATGGCAAACAATATTATGAGAATACCTCACAGGATGAGGTAAAAATGAATATTGACAGATCTCAGAAGTAAAATTTTTAAAAATTAAAATTAATTTATCTAAAAAGACTAATTTTAAATTAATGATGGGAGTAGAAATTTGACTGAACATATAATGAGAAGCCTTGAGGAAAGGAATGAAAAACCACAAGGAGAAAGAAAGCAATAATATAAAGAATTAGAAAGATATGTCAATAGATGAACAAAGAAGATTCAACTGTTGTATTACAGGATGAAGAAAGAGGAGAAGGAAGGAAGAAGAGGAAGAAGAGAAGGGACAGCAGGGTGTAGGGAAAAAGAATTGGAAGAGAAGGAGGAAAGTGAAATAATGGACCATAATCTTAGAAAAAAAAATCACTAAAACTGAAGGACAATTTGACGTGAATCTTCTTGATAACAATATGAAAATCAGACTACAGTGGAGCATCATTTTAAAGAAACTCAAGAATGTGTGAGTCATAGATTTCATACCAGCTCAGCTGTCTGTCGGGTATAATGGCTTTTTGGAAAATTTTTAAATGTTTAAGAATTTAGGAACTAGTGTAATCATAACACCTTTTGAAAAATCTACAGGAATATAAACTTTATTCAATTAAGAAATGACAAGAGAAACTCACAAATAGACTTACCATGAGTATTTGATATATTTAATTGGCTATATAAAACTAATACCATGATGGGTATGGGGAGTAATAAATAGATAATAACATATGAGCATTAGTTTTCCTAATAAAATAGAAGGGATA
>NW_011888793.1:9510137-9514639 GCF_000151845.1 Pteropus vampyrus | reverse complement strand
TAAGCTGGCAAGCAGTAGAAAGAATGACTTCTAAATAACCTTCTTAAGTTGCCTTGAGCCAAAATGGAAGCCCTTGTAAGAGTTAAAGATGGAATAATATTTCCATCCATTCCACCACAGAGAGAATATCACTGGACAGGGAGGAGAAATGAATACTGTTGTTTGAAAGCTGTCTTTTATTATAAACGACAGTAGAATATTCTAGTTTTTTTTTACATTATTACCATATTCTTTACTTCCATAAATGGTAAAAAAATAAGCTAAGTAATATATCTAGCTACAGAAGTGAATATAAAGTACCACTTTCAATCTGGACATATAAAACCGACAAAAGATAAGGTGAAGTCTAGAAAAATAAATGATTAGAATATTCTTGGTATTAGAGTTGTACCTTCACTCTTTGGGGCAAGATAACAAGTGACTTCTTCAGTATAAATGGCACTTAATGTTTGTATAGAGCAGGGTCTCAGGCTCTCTGCCTATAACTGCAGATGTGTCAAAAGTAGATGGTGGATGAACAAATAGACCATCCCTTTAAACTATTATTTAAAATGAATATTTACTAGCTCTGAGTAGATAGCGATGATATTTAGGGTACTCAGGGAGAATATATCCCCTATTTTCCTAGGTACCACATGAAACAGAAAATAAGACCACCTTCATCAAAGTTAGGTCAACAAAAACATTTTAAACCACATAAACACAAGAGACAAATGGGGTGAATTTATTTTATTAAAAAAAGTTTCTTCATCAGTATCAGTATTCAAGATACTGAAGAATATAAAATATTTTAGAAAAAAATTTACTAATAGTACTTATAAAAGAGATCTAATCTTGTGCCCAGTGTGGAGCTTAAAAGGTATGTACAATAGTAAAGAAATAGTCCTATTTCTTGTTCTTTTCTTTGTTCTACTAGTCTGCTTTACTATATTTGGGCCATTAAATACTGCTTTAATTTATGTTAGCCTGTAGAACATTTTAGTATCTGGTAGATCGATTTCTTCCAATTATTTTTCTTTTAAAAATTTTCTTAGCTATCTTCAACCATTTATTATTCCATATGATGTCAGAATAATTTTATAAAGTTTCAGTTTTTGAACTAGAGTTTTAAATGGAATGAATTTAAATTGGTATGGAGTTTTATAGAAAATTAACATCTTTATAATATTACGTCATCTTACTCAGTAACACAATGCTCTATCAATTTCTTAATGGCTTCTCTTACGTGCTTGACTGGCTGGCGCACCTATCAAAAGTGTATGATAGAGGACACAAGAAAGTTCACATCCTCAGGAATTGCCTATACAAAAATACAGGAGGGAAATTATTTTTAAATCCTTCTTTCATGTTGTTTGGTAAGTGATTGTTTTTTTCTTCAAGGAAGTACTTCATAGATCTTATTTTTGTATTGAATACTCTTGTTTATCCTATGAATTGTATCTTTTTACTATTTAATTTTTTAAAATTTATGTAAACTAGCGATTTTAGTAAAATTTTAAATTAAGGCACTTATCCAAAACACTATGTTATAGGAAACACCATTAAGTAGTGTTATATGTCATGAGTATTGTTATTGACTAGAGTTGGTTAAAATCTCCTCCTTGCCACTTAGTATGCAACCTTTGGCAAATAAGACAAATTTTTGTGACATAGTAAGGGAAATAGTTTAAGGACCAAGTTGGCTACCTCTTAGTAAACCTAGAAGGATGTCTGGATAGCAATTTGGCACTCCATCATTTAGATTAGATGCTAGGTAGCACCTATTGCAAATAGTGTATTTACATGAAATTCTAGGTAGCACCTATTGCAAATAGTGTATTTACATGAAATTCTAAGATAAAGAATACTCCTCTTTAATATTAAATGTCACTTATAATAAGCCATGCTTGCATTCATTGATATATTTAGCTTGTTTAAGTTATTCTTTTACCATGCTGCTATATTAAATGTGCTAATATTTTGATGGGAGTTTTATGTAAACTTTTTGCACTACACTTGTTAGATTTTTTAACAATTTATAACTCCTTCATATAACGCATTTGAAATGTATAAAAAATTTCAGAGCCATGGAATTACAAACTTTACATCTTTATATAACTTGAGACACTTCTCAGGTTATATAAATTGCTCAATTATAAAATTATCTGTATTTAGCACTTTAAAAAAATTATATTAAGTGTCTTCACGTCACACCCTTGTCTAGATAGTTTAAATCTACTTTATTTAATTTTTAAAATCTGAGGTCCAAAATTTATCTGGGTTCCAGAAATGGGCAGTTCTTCATGATTTCAAATAATCTCCCTTTTCTTCGTCAAATATTAACCATTTACCTTATATGTGTGGAGCTGTTCACCATTATTACTGGCTCTAATCCAATCTAATGCAATTAGTGGTATTCATGGTAAGATTTGCATCCTCCCTCTATTTTGATATTAGAATCAGGCCAGTTTGTTTTGACAATTTAAATATGAATGAAATTGATGCATGAACTCCAGGAACAAGTCAAGAAAAGCAAACATGTGACTCTTCATGTTTTCATGCTCTCCGTGTTCACCTTGCTTTGGCTTAATGATAATATTTCAGATAGACATGTTTCTTTCACTGGGGGTCTTTGTGTGCAAATCAAATAGAGAAGGACTTGCTAACATAGAATACATATGTAGTGTGGGCAAGAAATAAATTCTGGCTGATGTGTTAATGTAGCTCTACATGGATGCTGAATATTTGTTTATGTATCTAATATAAATCTAAGAAAATCAGATTATCGGAACACAGTACACTCTTCAGTCAGTTTTCTAACTGGGATTATGGCAAGATACTATGAAATTATGTCAGAGGAAATGTTCATTATATGTATATTCCAATGTTGACATATCAATAATAACTTCCAAGAGATATGTGAGGTAAATATGAATTTCTAGTATGTTATTGTTTCACCAACAAATAAGGAAAAATTATTTCCAAAATGAATTTATGATGTAGAGTAATAAGGAGGGTTTTTACCAAAGGAATTGTGATAATTGATTAACTATATTTGACAGAGAGAGATATGTTATTGGTGTAATTTCTAAATATATACTAATGCTGACATCGTTGAATATTTATTTTAGTTAACCATGCAAAAGGTCTTGTTGAGCATAAATGCTAAGAAAAAATACAAATGTAAATTTGGTAGATTTGGTTATAAATTAGATTCCATAGTCCTCAAAATAACACAAACAAAATTACATTTATAATATATTATAGAGAATAAAAATCTAGAAAGCATTTAGTATGTAAATTGTTCTTAAATATTAATAATAAAATATTAAGTTAAAAATGGACAAAGGACATGAATAGAAAATCAGCAAACTATATATACAAATATATATGTACATGTATGATGCATTGTTTAGCTTTGCCAAAAATCAAATAAATTAATTTTTATAATGAATAATTTTGCCTATGCATTTGACAGAGAGGAAAATATGTCATTTATGTTTCTGAAGGAATGTGCTGAAACAGATACACATATCCTTTGTGGAAGGAAGGATGTGTTTATAACTGTTCGAAGCATTACAGTACATAACAAAAGTCACAAAGATATCCATATTATTTCACTCAATAATTCTATTTCTCAGGATTCTACCCTTAAGAAATAATTTAACAGTGTTTTTATACCTATCATTATAATTCTTTTTTATTATTTATGAAAGTGAATTGGAAATAACTTACATGTAATAAAACAGAAGTATCAAAATAAGTTTTGAATATTAAAGTCACAAAATGTTCTACAGCAAAAAAAATATTATATACCTAATGAATTTCAAAATAAGGGCTGGTTTTTATGATACAGAGGTTGGTGGAAAAACAGGAAACATAAATCTATGCTGTTCATAATGTAGTTTGCTTAAATTTTTTTAAATATCAGATATAATCTGTATGATATATGCATATATAAATTCACACATGTATCACAATACAATTTTATATTATTCAAGATTCTACTATAATTTTGCACATTTTCTTACATCGTGACCTTCACCTAAGAAGTCAAAAGAGAAGAAACATTTAAAAGTCAGACATCCGTTATCCAAATTCTTTGTTTTGCATATCAAAATGGACTCAAGAAATTTCCCAAAAAAATTTATGAAAATTTTTATATAAACAGCAACATTGAAAATAGTTTACAGTCCTTCTAGATTTTACCATTAATATTTTACTATATTTGCTTTACCACAAAAGTATCCATTTACACATAATTCTATCCATCTTAATTTTGAATGCCTTCCAAGTAATTTGCAAATATTACTATACTTTATTCTAAATACTTGAGCGTATATATTCTTAAAAAGGAAACTGAATTTCAGGTGTATTCTGTGGAAGGTGCAGAGCCTGCTAAGCCATAATATACAGGTAAGAGAACAAATAGGAGACTCTAAAACTTCATCTCCTATGATTATGTAAATGTTACCTAGGCTGATGAAGCAGTTATAGAAAGAAGAGCAATAGAAGAAACATTG
>NW_011888793.1:9507477-9509547 GCF_000151845.1 Pteropus vampyrus | reverse complement strand
TCTTGTAAAAGTAGGGAAAAAAAGCATATTAAGCTTGGAAATGTCTTCTTATTTTTATAGATTCTGTGGCAGAGAAGCTTTTGGGGTCCAGTGTCTAGAAAATTATTTATATTTGGATATGTAATTATGCAAAATTAAAGCCAATATTATATGGAGAGAGACTGGGGTTAAAACTTCCTATTAATAACATATCTAGTGGAATGTTTCAAGTAGTTTTTGTTTAAAGTTCCTCTTTTATCCCCCAAGCATTCAGGAACATATTTTTCCCAAGCAAAATAGTCTTGTGTTAGCTATGTAGTAGAGTACTAGATGATGGGCCTTTATTCACCCTTGATATAAAAATCATGGGGGATTAGCGGCTACCAGAATAGATAATGATTTGAGGAGGGAAAGAATTGGGTGCATGGCAAGAACTCATTTGTAGAATATTTAAGCATAAACATTCCTTGAGATTTCTCAAGGTTAATGGAATAAAATAATTTTCTAAGGTCAAGCAGGATATAGACTTACATAATACAAATGTGTGTACCCAAAGAAGGAAATGTGATATTAATTTTGGTTTCAGTATAATATTCTCAGATAATTTAACACTAGGGGACATAGGTTATGATTATTTTCTTCATTTTCAAATGATCTACGAGTAAATTGTGTTAATTTGCTATCTTCCAAAATTGATAAAATTATGAGCACCTTAAAATACTTCATGGCAAGTTGATAATTGCTTTTTTACTTATTTTGACCACGAGAGTACTTGATAAACATTTTTACAATAAAAAAAAAAAAAAGATTTTATCAGTCAGGATTTGCACTGACATCCTATAACAACAAATAACCTCAAACTTTTAGTAGTTTATTTCAAGAAGTATTAATTTCTTACTCAGTGTCTATCCATACCAGTCTCATCTTGCTCCACTGCTTCTTTATTCCAGCACCCACTATCTGAGTATATTCAAAGTCATTGTGAGTAGAGAAAAAAAAAGTCATGGAAAAGCATGGCTTTAAAGCTTCTGCGAAGAAGTGACATATAACAGTTTTACTCACATTCCCTTGGCCAATCCAAGTCTACCTTGAGATTTTAGGGCAAGGATATATAATCCTGCTTCACTGAGGGGCAAAACCAGAATAAAAAATAAATATTTAGCAAACATTAATAAAACCTAATGCCAGTATATATATTCTGATTTAATATATAACAAATATATCAACTTCACACTTAGGCTATTTTGAATTCTATTTATATATCATATATAGCCTTTTCTTCTAACTCTATGTAAGCACTAGTAAAATGTGATTTATGGTCAATTACCTCAATTTCTTACAGGGTGAACGTATGCTGATTTTGCTCACCCAACGACCATTTCATTTTCTACTGATAAGAGTGTCTGAAATATCTTTTCCAAATTACATCTTACTCATTCTGGATACTTGTATTTTAGATGGAGCTACACCTGCTACTCCAGTGCATGTGACACTTACCTGGATCAAAGAGCACAAATACTTAATAGCCACAATGTGACACATGCTCATCTAAATAATGCAGTTTAATCACTCTGGCCACATTAATTCATATCAGTTGAAGCATAAATTTTAAGATGTCTCAATCGGAATCAATCCCGGACGTATGTAAAAGCTTGTCAGAAACTAAAACAACAATTCTTTCCTCAATTTTGGTCCTAGAAAGATGTAGGCTACCTGCTGGCAGCCATTTTTTACCACATTCACTTAAGTGAATTAAATCAAAAGAGGTAGACAGGGTGTGATCTGTGGGAGTGTGAAGGAGAATTTTTCAATATCTGAAAAATCGAAAAGGTAAAGGCCGAAGGAACAGAAGCAAATGGCGAGGACTCATTGTGGAATATGTAACCTGTGAAATTATGTAACTTATAGTACAAATGCCCTTTTCTTTCAAGTCAGTTGGAAGTGAATTTTCCAGCTACTTGCAAATAAAAGTCCCAACTGAGTCAAATACTATTCTGAAGAGCACACATACTTACTGAGTGAGGGTTTACCGTTTACAGAGCTGCTAATTTGCCATAATTGCCAGGCTCGGGCCTTTCTCTTCTTGGCAAA
>NW_011888793.1:9488934-9506622 GCF_000151845.1 Pteropus vampyrus | reverse complement strand
AGAAATCTCTGCCTATTTTATATGCACATTGAAATGTTGAATATAAGTTGTCATTAGGTGGTACAATGTATAATTTGCTTTTTTGATGGTTTGAGGTTAATGGAGAGGTGGGAAGAAGAGGAAATGAAAAAGAAATGACAGGCCAAGAATTGTTATCCTGGGTTGAAGTTCGTTAAGTTTAACCTTTAGTAAAATGTTTAAGTATAATCTAAAAACCTGAATTCTAAAAGTAAGGCAGATTTTCTTCTGGGCTACCAGAGATACTAAGTTATAACTGTGATCACATACTTACAGTATAAGATTGCGTATAGACTTATTCCCACTCCTTAACAAATGAAATAAATGATGGGGCTCAGGAGTTCACTAGAAATTCAATTTTATCTAAATCATTCATTCACCAAGTTGAGAAACTCAAGCTGTTGCAAAAGTTACAATGCATCAGAAACCATAGGGTAAGAATGGCTTGTATAGTTTCAGAGTTTTAACTATGTATTATGCTACTAAATTAACGCATTTAAAATTAGCATCAAATCTTCAATGACAGAGGAGGTGAAATGCTATAGATTTGTGCACTTCCTTATATGCTAAGAAAAAATTGTTCTAAGTATGTAGGCTTTAAAAAAAGTAGTACTATAAGATTTTTTATTGATTACCACTAAAATGTAAGAAATAGTCTATTACAGGATATCTCAGATCTTTTGATCACCTACTGCTTGTTGTGAATCTACAAGAGGAAGATACAGAAGGAAAACAAAAAGCAGGAATTTTTTACTTTGACCCTTTGTTGTGAAAGCCTCTAATAATATTGCTTAAAACTACCATCACCTAAATATGCCTTAATAACCTTACTTTATGTCAGTAACTTATCTGGAAATAATTTTGTCAGTTTTATGGTAACATTTAAGTTTTATCTTATTTATTAATCATTAGTCAGTCCAGAATCATCAAGCATAATTTTATTGAAAGTATACACTTGTGAAAAATATCACAAATCATTACACTGATCAAAGGTAAGATGATCAATGCATAATTTTTCTATTTCATCTTTCGCAAATTTATAATTTGATATACTACTGGAATAGAGCATATCATACCTGAATTTATAGAATATGCAGAGTAATAATATGGTAGCTTATGTTTTTAAATTTTTTAAAAATTTAAAAAATTGGTGAAAGGGATGCATGAAACTTTATATTTGGCTTCTTTTATTAATTGCTTCATTCTATTTATTAAATGTTTTATCATGTTCAATAAGTCAGCTTGGATTTCTCCTTGGATCCACACTTTCTCCTAGGTACAAGGAGAGCTGCCATCAAGTATCAGTTCAGATCATTTAAAGAGCAGTCAAATCTACAGCCAGAAAAATCAAAGGATGTGAAGCAAAACAGGAAAGAGGTTATGAATTTCACATTTCAAGGGATAGATACCTAATACCCTTTCAGGATCAAAAAGTAAAAATAATCAATTAAACGTTCATTCAGTTATGTAAATTCTGATAGAGAAGTCATTACATTTTCTATCCAAATAGTTATCAAAACTTTTTTAAAAACTTAAAGCTCTGACTCATTATTTTAAAGTAAACTGCAAATACATCTTCAGTATTATTTGAACATCAACAAAATCAGCAAATGATTACAACTGACACTTGTAATAAGCACTAGTTATGGTTGATGTATAAGATGATTGCAATGTTTTGCTGGAAAGTCTAATAAAACTAAGAATTGTTATTTTCTAAAGTCTATTTTTATGGAAATTAGAACTTGAATATTTCATTTATTACAGCAAGAGAACTATACAAGTTTTTTTGACAGACTTAATCAAAAACTGTGTAAATTTAGGAAGAGTTATTGTTTCTGAAGATTTGGAAAAGTATTTTCTAAAACTGAATGGTTTAATATTAGAAAGTAGTAGACTTTATAAATTTTACAACAAAATGAATTTAATAAGATTCAGATACCTGAATCTTTTTACAACAAAATGAATTTAATAAGATTCAGATACAAAATGAATTTAATAAGATTCAGATAGAATTCAAAGAAATAAATAAATGTAACAACATTTTCAAATATATTTGACAGATTTTCAAAATGATTCATTTACAGTTTAATTTTTCTTGAAATAAAATATTTCTTTTAGGTCAGATGCTTCATTGTTTTGTTTTCTTTTCGATTTCTAAATGCTTTGTCATTTTTTTTTCAATTCCTTTTTATTGTTATTTAGTGTGTGAATTATTCAAGGCTGTATGAAAGATTATTGAAGGTAAGAAGATATTTTAGAGGATTTGAGTTTCATTTGGTCTCAACCAAATAGCTCCTTTATCATTAATTCAGTCCAACTAATTTTTTCCTCAAAATGATCATTAATATTAGCTCGACGTAAAACAAATTTTCAAATTTTATAACAAAAAACATATGCAAATAGTATAGGCACATGAAAATTTATTTATGTAATGATGAAGTTTGAACTTCTTAGCTACCTTCAATCTTTTCATAAACATTTTTAATATTTTTTAATTTGTTTAAATTTTACGTAATACATGGATAAAATCTGAAAAAAAAGAAAGGCATTTATTCTTCTTGTCTTTTTAATTGAAGTGTAATTAACATATGGCATTATATTAGTTTCAGCTGTACGGCATAATGATTCAACATTTGTAAATATTATAAAATTATTTTTTGTCTCTTTTAACTGTGTAATAAATTTTATATATAGCTAAAATATTGGCTTCTTTTATTTAGTAATATGCATTTAAAATAACTGCATATCTTTCATGGTTTAATAGCTCATTTATTTTTATCACTAAATAGTATTTCATTGTCTGGACCTGCTACAGTTTATTTATGCATTCACTTAAGGATAACTTGGGTGCTTCCAAGTATTGGCAATTATGAATAAAGCTGCTATAAATATTCGTGGACATAAATGGTTTTGTGTGGACATAAATGTTCAACTCCTTGGGGTAAATATCAAGTTGAGCATGTGCTGTGTCATGTGGTAAGAGTATGTTTAGTTTCATAAGAAACCACCAAGCTATCTTCTGAAGTGGCTATACTATTTTGTGTTCCCACCAACAATTAATAAGAGTTCCTGTTGCTTTACATCCTCTTAGCACTTGGTGGTGTCAGTGTTCTAGATTTTGGCCATTCTAATAGGTTTGTAGTGGTATCTCATTGTTGCTTCAATTAGCGTTTCCTGGATGACATACGATAAGGAGCATCTTTTTCATCTGCTTATTTGCCATCTCTATGTCTTATTTGGTAAGGTTTGTCACCCATTTTTTAATGTTTTTTTTTTTAATCCAGTTTTAAGAGTTTGTGTATGTTTAAGGTATACAACTTGTTGATTTCATACATTTGTATATTGTAGTATGACTACCATCATAACATTAGCTGACACTTCTATTATGTCATATAATTATCATTTCTTTTTGTGGTAAAAACAATTTAGATCTAGGCTCTTAGCAACTTTGAAGTTTATAATACGATATTGTTGACTCTAATCACTATGTTATACATTACATGTCCAGAACTTATTTATGTACTAGTTAAAAGTTTGTACTCTTTAACAAAATAACACCAAATCCTCTATATCTCAGCCCTGGTAACCACTGTCCTATTATGTTTCTATGAATTCAGCTGTTTCAAATTTCACATATGTGATATCACACTGTGTGTCTTTTTCTGTCTGACTTAGCTCACTTAGCATAATACCCTCAAGAGATCCATTTGTACTGTTGCAAATAAGAGGATTTCTTTTTTCATGGCTGAATAATATTTCATTGTGTGTTTGTGTGTTTGCATCTCCCTGATGATAAGTGATGTTGAGCATTTTTTTCATATAACCACAAGTCATTTGGATGCCTTCTTAAAAAAAAAAAAATTCCAATGGCATTTTACACAGATGTATCTTTTATAAATATTTTCTCCTACTCTTTGGCTTGTCTCCTAATTCTCTGTACCTTATCTGTCACAAAGCAGAAGTTTTTAATTTTAATGAAGTTCAGCTTATCAATTAATTTTTTCATTGATTGTGTCTTTGATATGGTATCTAAAAAGTCATTGCCATACTCAAATTCATATAGATTTTCTCTTATGTTATTTTCTAGGATTTTTATAGTTTATATTTTACCTTTAGGACTATGATCTTCTTTCAGTTAATTTTTGTGGAGAATGTAAGATCTGAGTTTAGATTTTTCTTTTCATTTTTTTGTACATAAATGTCCATTTATTCCAGTATCATTTGTTGAAATTATTATTATTTTTTTTTAATTTCCCAAGACCATTTCTTATATTGGAATTTTCTTTTCCTAGATACTTATTTAGTGGATGCAATATCAAAACAAACAAATAAAATGCCTGAATTGATAGAGATTTTTTTCACACTTGTTCTATTATTCTCCCAATATTCTTCAATAATTTATATTTTCTAAGGAGTAATTTCTTCCATGTGTTTTTTTATCTTCATGTTGCAAGCTTTCCTCATCTTGCAAGTTTTGTGATTCTTGATTGCTTTATCATAATTTACAAAGAAACTAGTAGAGTTTATTGTAACTTAGTATCTGATAGGTTTTTTGATAAATTGGAGAACTATATATTTATATTGGAACCCATAAACAGGTAAATTGGGAGATCTGTGTCTTGGGTAAGTATTGTGCACATTATCTGTACAAATTTTTCTCAAATAATTTATTCTACTTCTATAGAAATTAACTTCAATGAATGTGCATTAATTTCATGATGTTGTTAACTGTATGTAGTGGTGGGGCAGGATTTTCCATTTATAGATCTTTAATTGCAATCTCAGACTTATATCTCACTCCTGCCAGCTGTCAAGCTTAGAGTTTCTTAGTACTTAGACTCTTATAGATTCTTCAGAGCAAATGAGCTACTGTTTTTCACATAGATTTTCGACTTACCTGTGTCTCAAATTTTACTCATTATGGTTTTTTTAATGTGGTTTTAATCTTAAAAAATGCTTTTGAAATATATTTCATTCACCGATGGATCCTTTCAATTCTTTCCATTCTTGCAATTTTTACTATTTTATTAAATCACTGTTATTTTAATAGTGTGTTTTTAAGGGAATCGGGATTAACACATGCTATGTCCATCATCTTAAACAAGAAACATCATATGGTTTTTATATCTTAATTATCTTTAAGATGCTGATATTATCTGCTTATTTTCCTCTCTCTTCATTTGTTTTATTAGTTGCCTAATCTCATCTCAATCACAATTTAAATTCAATAAATCTCTAATAGAATTTTTTTTACTTCAAGTAGATTTTTTGTATTCATCACATTGCATGTATGTGAAGCCACTCAATTTTTAATTCTCTGCTTTTTTCAATCTTTCTTATAAATATTCTTGTATCTTTTTTATTCTCTTTTTATTCTTGAATCTCAAGTCCCTCTTCATTCAAAACATGTCTATAAATGCACTGAATTGTTCAGTGGCACAGTTATTCTCTCACACAAAGGTAAAAACCAATTAAATATAAATGAATATGATGTAAATCACTAAATTACTGAGCCATATTTATAAATAGCATAGATATTGTGAAGATAAAAACTGAATAGTTGTATAGTCAGTGGGGGATGTTAGGGGATAATAGCAGCTATAAAATGTCTGTTTTGTTTAGACTTCAATGTGTAGTATTTTCATATTTACTTAATTTTGAGTACCTAATGTTCTAATCGTTTAGTTTAAAAAAAAAAAAGACATTTTTTACCCCCTGGAATTTTAATGAGTTGTTAACAACTACAAATAGCTTTCAAAAAACCATTCTCTTTTCTATTGCTTATCAAAGAGAAAATCACAATGACAAATGTTTCATATTCCAGTAAATACCCATGAAGAATTTTGAGTCCTTTACAATCCCAAATAAAATAGAAATAATTGTCTATAAGAGTATATTAATGTTTTTGTTCAGGTTAATTCAAATTTTGATAATTTGCTTTAGTGAATATCTCATTCAGTTCACAAAAGTTAATTCTTCAGTTTCTTATAATGTGGTTTCAACACTATTTTTACTTATGCCATTCCCCATTTTTCGCATAGCTCACTCCTGTCTTCATACCTTACTCAAATTATTTCAGAAAAATCTTTCTAGTCTCTATCAAAAATTGTTCTCATCACTCTAAATATATTTTATTTTTTTCTTACAGTAATTATTGCTGACTAGTATTATATTTATATATATAATCAAATTATATTTAAAAATATATATTTCCCCCCTCAGTCTTTTTTTCTAACAAGAATAAGAGTTTTCTGTGGGTAGGATTTTGTCTATATTATTATTCTACCCATAATTATTAATGCTTAACAAAGCTTCTGCATAAACAGTATTTAATAAATCCTTGTTAAATAGATGTGAAAATGAAATGGTTCAACTCTGAATTTAATTTTTAAATGCTTAGTGTAAAAAAGCTGATAAATTGTATATTGCATGACTGTAATTTAAGAATATGTTATATGAAGTGTGTGGGAAGGTGGGGAATAAAATCAACTCAATTTTTTTGACTTTTTGTTTTCACTTATATAGAGAAAATAAAAGCACAAAGATGGTTCTATCATATTTAATTTATTTGGATAATAGTTACAGATTAAATAATAGGTACAGTAAACACAATTAGCAATACTTTTTAATACAGTTCATATTTCAGTACATCAACATTACTTTATCAGCAGTATATATACATTAACATCTTTCTAAAGTCAGTATATTTTTTAAAAGTTTTTACAGTAAATTATAAGGTAGATGTAGTTAATAGTTAATTTAATAAATATTTTGCTAATATAGGAATTAAAAACATTATTTACAACCAACATAACAAGCACAGATCAAGCATTAATAGCTTGTACTACCTGCTTAAATAAAACATCTGTAAGGAAATTTTTAAAACTCCTCTACTGTTCATCCCGATGATATTGTATTGCCTAGGAAAAGTTATTTTTTTACATACTCAATAGCTTACCAGGGAAGAAAAGTTCCTGTACAAGTAATGTCAGGATAGCATGAGAAATGCAGCATAAAACTAAAAGAACAATCATAAAAAATGATTAATGAAAAACTAGTAGTACTCAAAGAATGGTTAAGAATTAATGGCCAAAATCATGTGTGGATAGTATTGCAGGCAGAATGAAAGAGCAGACATATAAAGAGACACAATGTATAAACTATATGAAAACTAAAGAGTTCAATATGATTAATGAATAAGGTTGTATTTCAAATTGAGATAATATATATATAAAAGCCACATCATGAAATGTCTCTGGAGTCTTTTATACAGATGAAAATAAAAGGAAAACTGTTTTTGTTTGGTCAAAACAGCGACATTGACAAGATGTCTTTCTTTACATTTATTTAAAATTTAAAAATATTATTTTGTTTCAAAGTAATTCATGAACAAGTATGGTAAATTGAATTTATTGATCTTGATTCCTCACTCCCCTATTTAAGGTTTCGTGTACACATCCATGGCAAAGTCTTATAATGGGGTTGCTTCCCAGCCTCGTGACTCAGGCCTAGCCATTTTTATTGTTTGGAGCAATGGAATGTTAGTGGGCACAATTTTGGCTGAGATTTGCTACGTTTCTATGACTGGTATTGTTCTCTTGAGCTTCTATCATCTCAGTAAGAACACCATGGTTAGCAGCTGCCTGCAATTTGGCCTCCAGAAGGAGACCAGGAAACTAGTAGATCTAGAGTACAGGGGGCAGTCACACTAGCTAAAATGCACCTATGTTAGCAAGAAATAAGTGCTTATTATTTTTTTGTTCCACTGATTTTGCAAGTCTTTGTTATACAGTGTTATTGAAAAAATCAACTTAGTCATATAACATGGTAAAAAAAATCTACTCAGAAGAACTTAAAGTTAAAATAGATATCAACCACCCCACATTGAAAATTTCACTCTTCTGTTTCTAGTGAGGCTCCTTTGCACAGTTCCAAATAATTCGTTTATGAATTTCTTTCTTAATTTTGTTAATTATACATACTATTTATTAATGCAATAATAGGATAGGTACAGATTTCTCTTACATAGTTTTCACTCCATATCATTAATAGTTATATTTTCCTGTTATTTTAAACTCTTTTTAACACTTCATGATATATTTCAGTTTTCATATGTTATTCTATTAACTTCAGACACTATCTCTTGACCCCCTCAACTATGGCATGAAGTTAACATTCTAGATTTCTTTTCCTACTTCTACGCTCCACGTCTACTACATAATTTCGGTTAACTATATTATTATGTTTACATTGATTATATTAACAGTATATGCATGTATTTCTCAAAATTAGTCCTACTATAAAACTTGGGATGCCCAAGAGTGAATATCATAACTTGGCTAGCAAAGAAAAATTTAAGCAATTTACTTAAACAACCACTTTTAGCACCTACTATATATATTCTAAGCTTTGACTAGGCCCTGGGGATGCAATTGAAAAACAAAATAGTTCATGGCATCAAGATGTTTAAAATGTAGCATGAAAAAAATGGCAATTAAACAATTAAATGAAAGTGTGATACACCAAAAGAGATAAATGTAATATGCTATGAGAGTATATAAGCATAATTTGGGGGGTCATGTATGCCATTTTAGAACAAATAGCTCTGATGAAAAGATGATCAGTACATGGCAGCCTAATAAAGTTGGAGTTTATACAATGTCATATGGTAGAGAAGAAGTAGACAAAAAGAAGAAAGTGGATAGGACTCCTCAGAGAAAACCAATTTTAGTTTTTCTGACTACAGTTTTAAAAAATGAAAAATCAGCACCTATTTCCAACTGTTTAGCTATGTACATGCATAACCAATCTTGTTTTTGATATGCTAGAGAGGACAGAAGAGATGTAGAACCAGTTTCCATGAAACTGATTGATGTTGAAACATATGCACTCGTGCCCTATATGATGAGAATCAGGTAAATCACAGCCTGCAGCTTTTCAATAACGTTTAAAATTATTGATTGATTGCAATTTTAAAGATTTGATAAGAAGCTTTAAACTCTATTACTGTTTGGCACAAATTATGAATTTAAAATGCTGACAATAAAGAAAGAAATGATTTGTTTTTGAACTTTCTAAATCCCAGTTTCAATGGCAATTTATTATTTTAGCAAAAACAGAATATTCAAATAACTGCAAAAGGCTCAACAATTCCAACAAATTGAGGAATATGCATCATCTTAGATAGGTCATTTTCTTAATAACAGTTCTTAAAATTAAGTAGTAAACTATACAACTTTTTAAGTGATTTACATAGATTTATTGACCTTTTAGCAGACAGTTTTCAAGGAAAAGATCATCTTGGTAAATTCTTAAAAGTCAAAAAGAAATCTAAAGGCTATTTTTAAGAATTGGAAAAGGCCAAAGCACTTAAAACCTTGCAACATTATGTTTTTTCACACTAGAGAAAGTAATTTAAAATGGCAGTTTCAGAATAAAGTAATTTCGAATTTGTCATTATGTGGCAAGTTGCTTTTTAAATTCTTAAATAACTGCTTTGTCATTAGTATGTTAGAGATTTGAGAGAAATAATTTATTTCCGAGTCACCCAGTATGTGACTGATAACAAAGGAGCTAGGCATATGTATATGGATATATATATATATATATATATATATATATATATACACACACACACATATATACATGTGTACATATATGTACATATATAAAATAAAATATGTAATATATAAAATATGATATGTAATCCATGTTATATTATATAATATATTATATATATTATATATATACACACAAATACATATATGTCTATGTACATACATATTTTCTCATGCACACATATATATACACACACTGAGAACACCAGCAAATTATTTCAGGTGTTTTTGCTATGATAGTTTGGACAACTAATGCGAAATTTTAAGAAAATGTTAACAAATTTGAAAAGAAAAAAATTTCATATTTTATATTAGAAAAAAACAAAAACAAATATGAAACAGATTTTCTATTGACACTTGTGTGAATCTTTTAAAGCTAAAAAGAAACCCACAAATTAGAACTTCAAGTCATTTTCAACAAACTAAAATCTAATGGAGATGCCATAAGGATTGCTTTGAAGGAGCGAAGTTTTGAGCATTTTTAACCATTTTACCCAATATAAATGTTTCATTATATATTGAGGTCCTGAATTGTTGTTTTCTTCTTGTCTTGTCTTGTCTTTCTTTTCTTTTCCTTTCTTTCTCTCCTTCTCCTTCTCTTTCTTGTGTGTGTGTGTTTTTATTTTTTCCAAAAAGAAGCAGCTGCAAACAAATTCAAGGAGAAAACAAAAAAAGAAAAAAGATATTTATTCCAAATCTAGTTTAACATTATCACCAAATAAAAGCCAAAGAGAGAGAGAGAGAGAGAAGAGAGAGAGAGAGACAGAGAGACAGAGAGAGAGAGATTCAAAGATGGGACTCGAGCAGTATCTGTGACAAGCTCCAGAATTTTGTTGGTTATTTCATCTCTATCGTCATCTATCTAGATATTTTGATTTTCTTTTCAAAGACAAGGTCGCAGACTGATGGCAGTGGGAAAGGTACATTTATACCTGTATTTGTCTCTTGTTAATCTTTTTTATCTCTGTAATAGAATAATCACCTCTTGGTCAAAAACCTTTTAGTTGTTCTAACTTGGTGAGATAAATGGCCATTATCTGAAGGGAGGACAATAACCTTAATGAGGAATTCTTTCATCATCTCAACCCATTGATAGCTAAGACTATTTAAAACTCTGAAGTTCATAAAGTTTGTGTTATCTAGATTTAGTTCTAGCATTTCTTAAATTCTAAATGTAAGAGATTTAAAATATGCTAAAAGTAATAACTTTGTTTAAGATATAATTCAAATGAAAATTTGTTTAAGAAAGTTGTAAATTAAATATTAGTATAGCATAGAAGGGAGTGAGTTTACTTCTATCTAGGAAAACAAAGACCAGAAAGGGCTTCATAGGGCAATCTTTTATAAAGGACAGTATGTGTTCTTAACTTTTGCCCTAGAGGGAGACATTATGTTTATTATGCTGTGCCATAAGCAAACCCGCTCTTTAATGTGGAAGGACACAGTATCTCTAAATTCCAAGACTGTTTGCTACACAAACATTCTTGAAAAGATAGTCTAAAACAGAGGTAGTACATAAAATGGGCAGAAATGTGAAGAGCTGAGGGAGAATTGTCTAACAACAGAGACAACTAGGCTACTGCAATAAGCCAGATGAGAGATACTCTGTGCCTGGTCTAGAAAAGCAACATGAGAAATAAAGGAAGAGGACTAAATCCAAAAAAAAATCACATAAGTGGATTTAAAGAACTGAATAGGGATTGCTTGGGATAGGGGTAAGATAAATATCTAAAGATTTAGATGTGGATAAAGGTTACATATTTTTTATAGCAAAAATAACTATACTTGAGTAGATATTACCTTTATAATTAACTGACCAGTAGAAAATGGTCCAGAAATTTTCATATAAGTGATTCACAAAAACATTGTGTTATAATCATTATCAGTTAAAATATTAATGTTTTTACTTGGAAATTAAACATGGAGAATACTGGTTTCTTTATAAGGGATATTATCTTTGTTATTAAATCATATTAGGGATGAATTTCTCCTCACCCTTCTTAGTTTTTCTGGCCGATCTAACAAATAAATTGACAAAAGACAGATTAACAGGAGAAGGGATTCATTTAATTCATATATGCAGAGATTTCATAAAAATGGTACCTAAAGAAATGACCAAAGCAGGCAGCTTTTATACTTTTTTAGACAAAGTAATGATAAATTTGTAAGGAATTGACAGGACAAAGAAACTTAAGTTTGGGTGCTTAATTAGTGAAGAATTTAAACAAGCAGTGCTACAATAAATTCCAAATCCATGAATTTGGGTATGTATATTTATATTCAAACTGTCTGGACTTTAAAAATGGATTTCGAATATTGGGGAGAAAATGAGGTTCTTGATAATCTATCCTATATCTCAAAAGAATCTTGAAATATTTTACTTTATTTCTAATTTAAAAAAAATTGAGATGTTTAAATGTCTTATTTTTTCCCCAGTTGATAAACAATAATAACATTATTCCCAAGTTTAGGCAAAATAACTGACATGAATATGCTATGATGAAACTTTATCAGAGAAAATTCACTGTACAATACAGGACAAGACAAAATTTCCTCTTATTGAAGATGAAAGTAGGTGTCTGGTGGTACATACAGAAATCTGTATTCTGAAAAATCAAGATTTCTGGTGTTATTTCCAGTTTTATGGGGTTTTTTTTTAAGTTTTATAATTATCATCTTTCCTACAGCCTTTTCTAAAATTTGATTTAGAAAGATAGAGAGAAAGTTTGGTGCAAAGGTGTTAAAAAAAGGAAGGAGGAGAGGCAAGAAACAAAACAAGCCACTTGTGCTTGCTTGCAAGAAGTTGAGGGCAACCTTAAAACTGACAAAGAGAATGGGCAGGCCACTCACTTTCTTCCTACTTTATGACATAAAAATTCAAAATCCCAGGAAATCCTGAATAAACTTCAACATTTAAAAAGTTAAGATGAAACAAAACTTCTGATGGAAACATCTCATAAGTACTATTCCCTGAGGATCATCACAGCTATTTGCATTTTAGAAGCTATCTTAATCAAATTAGCATAAAATACATTTAAAACAAACAAACAAAAACAGTTGTCTCATTGAATCCACTTATGGTTTGTGGCCTAAGTGGCCTTCAATGATTCAAAAAATAATGAAAAAATTAAAAAATGTAGGACAAGGATGATTCCTGTGGGAAATTTACCTAAAGTGAGTTCACAAAATATTTGTTTCATTTCACTATGCACACACAGCTTCTGAGAAAGGTAAGCTTTACTTCTTAATTTTCACGAAAAAGAGTTGAAAGACCTGCCCCTCCCTCCTCATGGACCTATCAGTTGCATCTCCAAATTTTTTACAGGTTTTTAAGAAGGAAGATGAGCCAGCCATCGAAGGACTCTGTAACACTGACTGTGTGCTACTCCCCACTGCACAGTTAAACAAGAAGTGTAAAGGCAAGAGTGTCAGTTGGATAATTCATTCTTTCTTAGAAGTTAGTGCTAATCTTCTTAAGCAAGCTAATATTATTAAGAAATTAATACCTTTTTTCCCTGCAATTGAAATTTCCAAAACCTGTGCTCTTTCTGACAACATATTTAAAGCAATTAAAGAGCTGAAGTTATTAAAATAAACTTACGAAATATTTCCAAAAGAAAAGACAATTCTTTTGTAGTTATTTCTGCTAGTCTGAGATCATACTAATAATCAGAACTAACACAACAGTCAGTGATATATGCAGGGAATATGGGCATTATAGTTAGTAGTTTTCAGCTGATGAACTAAAAGGGAAAAAAATATGTAACAATAGCAAATTTATGTGACATTCCTTGGGAAAACCATTCTTTCACTGGTCAAATAAATATATAAAGTATAAATGACAGATTTATTGTGTTAAGGCATAGGAAATATGGATGCAAACGTTATGAAGGGAATATATTTTGTTTGACAATGGTTTGTAAAACATTTTTAAAGTAAGAATTGTTTCTTGAAATTCAATAATAAGCACAGAAATAAGTTTCCGGAAGGGAAGTACAGCTACTTGAAATCTTGTTTGTCTGAAGAATAATTCTTCTGATACATTTGTCATTGACAGTGTAGTAACTTATGGAGGAATGGAACAGCCAGTTGTTCAACTGGATCAGAGTTATTTAATACCCTGATCAAAAAGAAAGATACAGTTAGGAGAGAGGAGACTTTAATCTTAATCTTCATTTTATAAATACCCTAAATGCAATTTGTTAAAACTGAGTAATTTCACTACAAGGATATGTCAATGAAAATACATATTACCTTATACAACTTGGTATGTAGCATATGAATGCATGTTGGTAGCATATTTCCTAACATTTTTATATTTCTCTTCACCTTAGAAAAAATATTTTTAGATAAAAAAATAACTGATAGAAAAATAGATTCATATAAAATATTTTACTGAAAAAAGTACTTAGGTATTTTAGACTATATTTTTGTTTTTTTTCTTTAAGAATAAAGCCACTTAATACATTCAAATTTAATGCATAGTTATTAAGTTAATCCAATCGATAAGTTAATTATTTATATTTTCCATTTGTAATTCTGGCTTTCAATGGGTCCAGTAGGTGCATAGACAAGGGCAGCTGTCAAAAAAATGCAAATAAGAAAATAATATTCTCTTTTTCAGGATATTTAAGCTCATCAATTATATGATTACTTGTTCTACTTTTCTGCTACTTTTTGTTTGTTTCTTTTATAATACAGTCCTGAGATAGATCGATTATGTCCTGCATTAGTCATGCTCCACTTGAAGACGAGGATAAGGTGCGAGTAATATATCTTTAGGAGATTTTGTCCCTATGTGAATATCATAGAGTGCACTTACACAAACATAGAAGGGATAGCCTACTACACACCTAGACTATATGGTATAAACTATTTTCTGTAAAGGAAAAATAAAATAATTTACTCTTCTGAATTCTTTGCTGAGACATTCCTTCAATAAAAGATTAACAGGAGAAAAAAAGAGCAAAGATTAATCACATATATACTTCCTGTATACACAGGAGAGACTCATGAAAACTGAGTCACTAACCAAAGTGGCTGAATCTTCAGCTGTAGGACGAAAGTGTTAAGGGTGGGGAAGTCAGCTATAGGAGGTTACTAGGAAAAGCACAATAAACAAGAGTAAGGTCGTCATGCACATTTAAGTTATCATCTGTGTTGATAATAGTTTCTAGAGATAAGGTTATCCCTCTTTTCCTTGTACAGAAATGGAGATACCCTTACAACTAGAAATTTTCCTCACAAATATATATGTCTTTACAGCTGATAACTTCTACTTAATTTTCAGAGCTTACCTCTTGTCTGTTTCCTAAAATTAATCAGGCTAAATAATTTTTATGCCAAATAAACATGCTTGAGTGTAACAAATTCTCTTTCCCTGTAGACCTGTCCAGACAGAATGTTACAGTACTGAATAATATAGAAAACTGTAACACAATGGTATTTAATTTGTTGTGCTGTGATTTTACAAAAGCTATGACCTCACTAGGCAATAAAAATTTTTCAGCTGTATCAAAAACTTGGTCTATGAGGTTCATTATTGACCATAAAGTGGTTAAGCAACACATGACTGTATCACTCAATTAGCCAAAGACCAATCACATAAAAATGAATTTAGAAATCAAAAACTTGTACGTTGATAATTCTTTGTATAAATTTATTATTGGCGTATAACACAAAACTATTTCCAAGACAGTTATGGAAAAAATATTCTTTATGGGTTTAAGGTTAAGCCATAGGGACAATGTGAAAAGTAAAATATTACTTACTTGAGGTTAGTAATGAAGATGGTTTGGAAAACATTTAAGAGTGAGAAGCATAGTAGAAATAGAAGACAGCATACAAACTCTATGTAATGTGCCAGAATATTAGAGCATATAAAGAAAGATGATTATCTTAATTAAGGCTGCTATAACAAAATACCATAGATTGAGTGGCTTAAACAAACAAACAAACAAATGAACAAACACACACATTTATTTCTCATAGTTCTGGAGGCTGGGAAGTCCAAGATTAAGGTGCTGGCAGATTTGGTTTCTGGTGAGAGACCTTTTTTTGATTTTAGATGGCTACCTTTCTGCTATACTCTGCATGGTGGAGGGGGAGTGAGGGACAGAGAAAGACAGAGAAATGAAAGATATCTCTTGCCACTTTCTTTTTTTATAAAGGCATTAATTCCACCCTCATGACCTAATCTAATTCTAATTATCTCCCAGAGGTACTACCTCCAAAGACCATCACATTGGAAATTAGGGTTTAAACTAATGAATTTTCAGTTCACAGCAGTGACCAATAAGAAATTTTCATTGGTGAAGGAGCAAGGTGAATAAGGTTTTACAAGCGTTGATGAACAATATTTAATTTACTAGTTTTTCTGCAATATTCACTTCTTCTGTTTACAGTGTTATAGTAAATCCTGTTCCGTACACATACTTTGTAAGTTCCCCACTAACACAATTGAGGAAAAGAGAAATAGAGAGAGAGAATGTCTGAGTTGGTGCATAGCAAGAGAATAGCAGGATAAGATAAGCTCCAGGTAATAATAACATTCCACTGAGGCCAAGGATTGAAATCCTGGAGGTTCAAGTAAAAATTATCATGAGTTTTATTGAAAATTCCAGAAATTGTAGAATGACTTTGAACTTCCTATAGGTCATTAGATAAAAGACAAATTAAAAGTTTAGATGGATTTCAAAGTATTAGGCTAATATATGACTCATACTATTTAGTTTACATTGATGTCCTCGTTTAAATTTTATTTTAAAAACTATTTTGTGGTAACAAACTATTTTACGGTAATCTACTTTTAAAAATCATTCTTAATACTTTTAACATATGAAAATTTTATTACTTATTGTGGACAACAGTATGCTTTGGCACTATTTTTGGTGGTTGTTTTTTAACAATTGGTTCAACATAGTAAAGGGCTTTCAATCCTTAGTTTAAATTATTTGCTTAAATCTATTTAAGAACATTTTAGATGGGAGATTTGAGGCAAGCTATAATGTGGAAGAGATAGGAAATATTTGTGAGAATTTAGATGCAAAAGAGTAATCAAATTTTGTAGGTAAGTAGGGAGGTGGTACTTGTAAAAATCTGAATAGCTACTCAGATATATCTTCAGAGTCATATTACCTCCATGAATTCATTATAGTCTCAGTTTTCATGCCAGTCTTGTACTTTCATAAATTCTTTCTTGTTAGTGTCTGAGTTTTGATGAATGCTGATTCATGCTAACAAAACCACAAGATACTGAAATATATAGACCATATAGTATTTTGCATATTTTAAAACTGAATTATAAATTACAGGACCTAACAAATTAGTTCTTTGACTATGCTTAAGCAGGATGTTTTCTGAGGGAATTTATTTATAGAAAAGGAAATTATCAAAAAGCTCCTTGTTGAGAAAAGACTTACAATAAAAGTATTATTTGATTTAATATTGACCTTTGAGAATAAGATGTATCCATTTCTAAAATAATGGTAAAAGAAATATTCAAATCTTTGTGATAGATTCTCTATCCTCAGAAATAATTAGGAGATATTTTTTCACTGAGTCCTTTTGCTGTTTTGTTTCTTGCAACCAAGATGGGGTTGTTAAATGTGTTTATGGGAGAAGTAAAGAAAAGAAGAGGCAGAGTTTTGTACTGGCTCTCAGTCTGTAAGCCCAGGAGGAGACAGCTGCACAGGGTGGACCCATATCAATGATGCATAGATTAAACAGAGAACTATACTGTCAGCATAGAATAGGTCAGCAGTGAAAAGTTGTGAATTATCCCTGCTGGACCTCTCTTCATCCCCATTATAGCAAGGAAGTTATGCATATGTTCCCCAAAGCCCCACAGAATAACAGATAGTAAAGCTGAGATCCAGCACCTTGCAGAAGAGTCCTGTGGCAGAGGGAGAGGTATCAGATTGCAAAGGCTTTGTGGGTGACTAGCTGCCCCATAGATTGTATGAAGAATATAAATGAAAGGCAGAGGTGTCTACAGCACTGTGTAGCAAAATCAAAGTAGTGCAAAAGGACAGATTCTGAGCCCTGAATAACA
>NW_011888793.1:9482691-9488019 GCF_000151845.1 Pteropus vampyrus | reverse complement strand
ATTTTGAATTTTGTTTTTTTCCCTCTATCATATCATGGAAATACTCCTTTCTATACAGTTATAAATAGTTCTTGATATAGGTATATCCAGATTCACTTCAACTGACTGAGTTGCTCTTAAGTTTACTATACATTTAAACCAGTGATTTTCATGTGTGTTTTTTCCTGTCTACCAAGAAGGCACTTAAAAATTTGCGGAAGTGTTCTTGTTTGTCAGAATGATTGTGAGCTCTTCTTATATTCATAGCTGGAGAATAGGATGCTAAATGTCTTGGTATGCATTAAGACTATGTTACATGGATGAACACTATGCCACTGGTTTTTTAAATGCCCTACATGATATCTTGTAGGTGGTAAACCTGTTCATAATTTATATGAGCCAAAGATTTAACTATTTCATATGTAAATGGGAAATATGTTTCCATAATTTCAAATACATTGATCTTCTTTTCAGGATATAAATACTAAGGGAAGATTCTATGGCACTGTTCATAGTGGTTTTGTTAGAAATTTTACCAAGATACTTTTCACAGGAATTTCTAATACATATATATTTATCTACATCTGCTAATTTGTTAACTTTATATACAAAAAATGAAAAAGAAACTTGATCTAGCTGTGATACTGTATACAAAAATTAATTTAAAATGAATCATAGATATTATTGTAAAACAAAACAAAAATCTATAACACTTTCAGTAGAAAATATAAGAGGAAACATCAATGACATGGGTTAGGCAGAGGGTTCATACACATGATACCCAAACACAATGAATAAAAGAAAATTTTATAAGCTAAACTTTATCAAACTTAATATTTGCTATGTGAAATATAGTTGTAACAAAACAAAAAGACAAGCTACAGACTGAGGGAAAATATCTGCAAGTCACATGTAACAAAGGACTTATATCATCAGTACATAAAGAACTATTCCTTTATTGATATTCTTATATTGTTCATATAGAGTTTTCCTGATTTTCTTAGTTCTTTGACTTAATTTTTCTTTAGTCCCTTGAGCATAATTAAGATAGTTGTTTTAATGTTTTTTTTCCTAGTAAGTCTGTATTTGCTCTTCTTCATGGATTATTTCTATCAATATATTTTTTTCCTGCAAATGCTCCATACTTTCCTAATCCTTTTTATGCCTGTGATTTTCTTTTTGTGAGTCCCAGGTCTGGCTAGTCCCAGGTCTGGCTGTGATCCAGGCTCATGGCTAAGAATCGGACCCCAGATGTAGAATGATACATTAGTGTAGTAGGGTGCCTGTGCCTAAAACACGTAAACATAATTCAGCTTATTGTATCATGCATGAGTGGCTAAATGCCGCTATTGTATTCTGATATATGTGGAGCTATGCGGTCCCCTGCAAAACTGAAGGGGAGCACAGGAAGGGGAGCAGAAGAGCAGAAACAGAAACATGCTCCCCACAGAAGTGTACTTCCTGCAATAGAACTGTGCTCCCACAATGAAGTTGGTGCTTGCCTTTTTATTCTTATGTCAGCCTCTTACGCATTCTTCCAATTTGGCGTCTCACCACTGAAACTCCTTCTCGATCAGCTTGGCACTGACAATTATAGTGTGGTAACACTAGACATCAAGGTCTCATTTCTCAAGATTTAGCTGTCTTTTGAATGTTGGAAGACAAAAATAGTCCATCTGTTTAGTGACTTTTCCAAACTGTCTTTTCCAAAGACAGTATTCTTTGTCATGTGTGGTGATTGAAGTCTCTTCCTTAGCACATGTTTAACTAATGTTTTCACTGATATTTTCCTAATAGAAAAATAACTAAAGAGAAGAAAAAAAATAGAAAAAAAAAGACAACAAAAAATACAAAAGAAAGAAAACAGTAAACAACAAAAAACAAACTCTTAGTCTTTGCAGATTAACTCTCTTCTGGAGCATCACTTAGCCAAGATTGCACTCAGCTCAGGGTAAATCTCATGAATTTTTAAGGTCTTTTCTGAGCATGTGTATTTCCCTGGACATCCTGTGGCTTTCTAAATATACCTATGAACCCAAGTGTTTGCGAATTTCCTAATTTCTCCAAGAAGCTCCCCATCTTTTTCTCCCTGGCCTTACCTGGTCTAATGTATATTTTAATTCTAATCATCTGTTGGTTTTAAGTTTGCCTGCAAGCATTTTTTAAGCAACACCTGCCACTTCTGGCTTACGTTTCAAGTTAGGCAACACAAAGTTGAGCACCTTACATTAGTCCTTCAGGTAGCTCTCAGACAAGTTAGTACAGACATAAACAGTAATTTGTAAATGATCTGTAATGTGCTCTCTAACATCAGGGATCAGGGTTCCACACTGGGAACACAGTCTGTAGCCATTTCTAGACTGGGAATGGGGTGAAGTCATGAAAACACTCATAGCTTTCCTACTGTTTTCAAGTTGCCTTTTTCTTGATTCAGTATTTGCATGTTTGCTATAAATTATTAACTGTGTTCCACAGTTCTGACAAAGTTAGCTTTGACAGCTTTTGCTCTGATTTTTTTTTGGTTATTTCTGTGATATGAGAGTTTAGAGCTGCCTACTCTATCATTTTTCTGATGTCACTCTCAAACATATTATTTTATTATTTTTTAAGGCTAAACTGCCTCTTACATGATGATTCCTTTGCTAGGAGATATTATTTTGACAATTTTATGACTAGAGGTGAAACGAATAACTTTTGACCTTTAATACTACCTTACTTTTCCTCATTTAAGCTCTCCAATTTTTATACCTCCTACTGTGTCACATAAAACAATATTTTTTAAATAGTACTAAGTACCAGTTTAAAATTCATAAACATATTATTATATCTGTGTGTAAGGTTAATATAGCATTTGTCATTAGGTTTCACTCAGAAACAATTGACAAATATATACCTATTTTTTATGCTAAATACCACTAATGGTGTTCTGTTAGCTACAGAAGATAATTTTAAATATTACTTAAAACTTTTTGAGAAGACTAAATATGTTAAGATCAGCTTTATCTTTTTAAAGGAAATATCATCGTCCAACATAATGATGCATTTTTATTTAATTTGGCTATTTCTGCACATCAATTTTACTGAAAATAAGTTTTATTTTTAATCTTATTTTTGAACCAAACAAAAGAGAAAGGAAATATAGTGAGTTCTTTGACTGAATAGCACTCCGCTCTTCACTGCATCAGTCTAAAGTATCAAAGGGGCAGGTGTCGGAGCATGATTTCAATAGAAAAAATAAAAATAGAGCCTAAGCTTTTTTGACAGATGTCAAGCATGCTGACAACTGTTAAAAGAAAAATCATTTTCCTGATCCTGTGCAAGGAGACAGCTTGTAAGATTAAAGATGCATCTCTTTATCTGTATTTTTGGCAGATCATTTCCACTGAATAGGGCACGGAAGGTACTTCAGCTGGAGAAAAGGACTCCAGGAATTTTCATCATCTCAACCACACAAAGGCTATAATGAAAAGTCAGGAAGTAAAAAAATATAAAAAGTAAGAATAAACCTGAGCTGACCAGTATTTTCTGTCCGGTTTAAGCCCAAAGGTTACTATGATAAATTCTTTCTTGTTTAAAAATGTTTTAAATGTTCCAGTAGTAAAGAAATAAGTAGTAAAACACATATAATAAATGTTTAAAAATAACCATATTATATTATTTCATAAAATGATCAATTTGATAATTTATCGATATTTGTTTATAGCTCCTGGCTCACCTTAGTTTACTTGTCATTCAAAATATACTGTTCATTGGAGGGGATTTTATTCAATTTTAAATATGTGTTTTTAGTTATTTTTAGATACGCAAATAATTTTGTGTATATTCATCAGTTAAAATTTAAAATATTAGAGTTAAAGTTGATGTCATCTAACTCTCAGTTCTGGACTCTCCTTTATCTTGCATCTTTTTATATTTATACAAGCTTAGATATACCCTAACAAATGCAATATGTAATACAATATCAGGTAATGATTTGTTTCTTTATTATAATTTTATAATTAGCGATATTCTCAGGGTAGTACACATAGAGCTACACAAATTTGCATAGAGTTCCACTGTATGGATTAATCAGATCTTATTTATCTGATTAATCAGATCTTAATGCCTACTGGTGGGCATTAAGTAGTTACACAGTATTTTTGCTGTTGCAAATACCACTACTGTGGACATCTGTGCATACTTGTTTCCTTGCACTTGTTGATTATTTCTCTAACGTAAAAACTGACAAGTAGAAATATTGGGCAACAAGAAATACAAATTTTAAATTTAATTTTCTTCATTTTATATATATATTTTGCAATTTATTTTCTAATTGCTATTATTAACATGCACACTTATCAGCAATTCTGATATCCATGTCTATTAAAAATGGACTTATTTTCAGATAAGTTAAAATGTCAAAAAATCTATTCCCAATCTTTCTTCTCATATTTTCTCTTACATAAATTCTGTAGTTTAAGAAGTATCTACTAAATATACCTTGAATATCTTCTGTAACTTTTCCTCTTGTGTTGGTGATTTTCCTGTTCTCTGCTCATGTGTACCATATATTTTCTTTAGGTTTATTTTAAGGTTTCTAGCTTCTCTGAAGGTGATCATAAATAATAAGCACTCTTGTTCTCAGATTTCTTTCTTCCAAGTATATAAATCTTGACTTCCTAAATGTCAAGCATAGTGTTTTGTATTTAATCAATATATTTTGATTAGTTATAGTTTAATAAATATGTATTAAGCAAAAATTATCTTTAAAATTGAGAGCATTTAGCTAGATTAGTGGTCATTAGTTTAGCTGATAGAAAAGCTTGGTGGTAAAGATAAAAGACAGTATTTACTTAGTATCTTGGCATATCTATATTAAAAATACTTGAGACTATAGAAATTAATTAGTTTATAAATAATTTGTAGAAAAAATATTAATCAATTTCATAATCATGAAAGTCAATAAGTATTTTTAATGTTCAACTTCTCTTTTTGTGATTTAAATTTACTACTTCCGGTCTAAATGCCAGTGAGGACTTAGAAAACCCACCTACTAGTGTACATGTACTATATTTTGAAAATATTAAATACTCCCACTATTGTGGTTCTCAATTCAATTCCTTACTTCTTTCCATATGGAAACTATTCCCTATGCTGATCTTAAACCTTTTAGAATCATGCATATACAATGCGGAACAAACTAAACATTATAAAATTTTTCAATGGAAGTTAGCTTTTGTGAATCACACGCTGATATTCTCAAATTTAACTGTCGTTTTTGCTTTGGATTTAGCTATAGTGACCACTGTTAGATTTAAAGATATTGCAAATAAAATGAAAATTCTCAGTACACAGTTACTTCTTCCAATT
>NW_011888793.1:9447167-9482641 GCF_000151845.1 Pteropus vampyrus | reverse complement strand
AGTTTTTGTACTGACTATTCACATTTATTTCTTAAACAAGCACTAATTCAGCATTTATTACTTGTAAGAAAACATTGTGGACTATGAGGACACAACGATGAATTAAACAGACCAAATCCCTATCCTCAAATCCTGCACAACAGATGTAAAAGTTACTGCCATTTTTTAGCCCCTCAATTGTATCACTACTGGGATTTCTTTGATTATCTTAGATATTCAGTAATGTTGCAAGATGGTTTTGCCTTTAAGCTGGAGAAGAGAATGGATATAGCAGGCACATGGCTTTGCTTTAATCAAAAAGCGGAAGCTTTTCCCAAAATTTCCCTATCCGACAACTCATCTACTTATTGCATGCTAAAACTGAGTAACGTGGCCACAACTAGTTGCAAGGGAGACTGGGAAATTGAATATGTGGCTCTTTAAGTAATATAAAAAATAGTAAGAGACATAATTAGAAATGTCTTTGAAGCAGAAAAGCAGCAGTGTCTGCCACAACATCATCGATCTACTGTGTTTTTAAACTTAAATGGAGAATAGTTATTGTCCTCTACCACAACTTTCACTACCATGTCCTATATCTCCATGCTCCCTCAGAATCACGACTGTAGATTATCTTTTAGAGAATCTCAGAAACTACTGAATATCTCCCAAATGAGCCAGTGATTTAGATAATTCCTGGGAGTTATGTCATATGCCAAGGGCACAAATTCCATATAAACAAGATGTTCCTCATGATTAAAGTAAAAAAGAAAACATATTTGTGGTGGACAGATGCTCCATTCCTATCTTTAAATAAGTTTGCTGACATGTTTTGAGGCACCTATGAAGAGATCCACATGGCAAAAAACTGAAAGAAGCTTCCTGCTGAAAGCCCGCAAGAAATTGAGGCCCCCTAGTCTGACAGCCTGCAAGGCCAAACATCTGGATTGCAGCCTTGCAGAAGAGCCCGCTACACCTTGCCTGGGCTCTGAGAGACAGAGACGGTGAGGTAACGAATGAGTGGTGTTTTAAACTGTGTTTGTGCTAATTTTTTACACAGCAAGAGATAACTAAGACACATCAAATGCTTTAAAACTATACTTTGACATATTCCATTTGTTTATAAATACTACCTGTAAAGCCTTTTTATGAAAATGTATTTAGTTTGTCTATATTAAAAAGAACCATGTTGTTATAGAGTATCACTCTCAGAACCCATTATAGTTTTTCTGTACTGGATATAACCTTGTTACTTTAGTTTCTATAAGTGATTGTTTTACAAAGGAACTCACAAATTGATACACTGTGTGTGTGTTTCTGTGTGCAGGCAAGGCTTTTTCTAAACCAAGAGGCTTTCAAAGCACGTCATATAATTCTTATTTGGATATGTATCATTCTAGTGATATGCATTTTAACTCAAACCTAAAATTAATAGTGATTTAAAAATGTGGATAAATGCCTGGTAATTAAAAATCTAAGTTTAAAAATTATAAATACCTATCCCGCCACATGATCCAGAGCAAGTGAACATTTGGTACGTGCTTTTCTCCCCCACTAAATCTGTGTTTGTAGCAGATGATTCCAATTTTTTTTTATGTTCTGTTATTACTTTTAATTAGTAAGCCATTACAGTGAACCTGTCAATTTTATTTTGTTTCACCTGAGAAAGAGTTCAATCTCCAATATCGACATTCAGACCATCTAAATGCAAAGCTTGCTCTGAAGTTTTTTTTTTTAAGTCACCTATTCTGATTCACAATGATAACAAAAATCAACAAAATGAATGCTCATGTTGCTATATTGTTTCTGTTTAAAAAGAAGCTATTTCCAGAAAGGAGAAAGAAACTAGTTATATATGAAACTACATATGAAATGTAATTTAAGAAATTGAATACCTCTAGTTTTCATGGCCTCATTATTTTGTATGGCAAGAAATTACCATGCACATTCATGCTAAATATCAATAAAAATACATGTTTGAACAATGAATAAAATTTGAATTATAAACTATTAAGTATCAGCTTATATTTACATCATAGTTAAATGTATTTACAAAATATATAATATTTAGACATATACATATATAATTATTTACAAATATATAATTGTAGAAAAAGTAAGTAAAACATTTGAAGATCTGTCATTTTATTGTCATGATTTTAACTTATCTTTGACAAAAGATAAACATCAAAGTCACAAGATTAGAATTTATATAAAGGAATAAATATTTATTTAGTTATGCATCAAACGGCTGTTAAAGGAGCAGAAACTCAATCGTCGATTATAGGAAAGAAAAGAAATTACATATATAGAAAGAAAACCAAAACATAATGTCTATTTCTTTTTAAAAGAGAGTAATTTAATTTTAATATTTCATGGACTTATTTACTTACTTGTGTTTGTTTTAAAATATTGGCTAATGTTAAAAGTTTTCATCTATACCAAAATCTGCCTTTTTTCTGGTAGTTATTCAATTATTTTTCAAGATGTGGAATTTTACAGGTTATAGTATTCTAGAGTGAAATTTGTTTTCTTGATCTCCTTTCATAATGACAGATTTGTGTTTTCTTAGATTATCTGTCTGTGGATCACAAGTGCTTCATCAAAATGTTTGCTCATAATTCATTATACCTAAAAACAAAAACACTAGGAGACCACAGATGGTTATCTGGAAGGACAAAAGCCGAATAATTTTCGTAGACCAGTGGTCATAGTACAAACATAATCAATAGAAACTATGTATCTATGATTATTTTCATTTCATATCTATTGTGTGTATGCTGAAACTCAGATTTACTTTTTGATAAATATTTTAAAATAAATAATGACAATATTTTTGATAGAAGGCAAAATTCCATTTCCTTTATTCTGTCTCCTTTAGAGTAAATCCTACAAGGCAATCTTTTATCAAGTATTTTTTTAATTTAAATCTTTGTTGATACTAATCTTAAGTAATTTTATCCAGTATAAAATATATTTCAGAAAGATCTAGCTAATGAAAACATTTTAATAAAATTTAATACTAGAACAAATGATTGACCTTTGTTCAATAGCTTAACTCTTCATTCAGCTGCATTCATTTTTATTGGTGTAGGAGCAAGAGATCAAGAAAATGAGGTTAAATGAAGTAGTATTTTTATTTTAAAGGCTTGTCAGTCTTCACAATTAGATGCTTACTACTATGTTTCAAGGATGAGCAAGAAGTTGAAAATATCCAGTGAAATCTCTCCTGCGCTGGATTATTTCCAAATTACATTTTGATCCTAAATTGATCAGTATACTGACTTTGTATTAAAACATCCAAAATATATTTCTTATTTTTATCTATTATGTTGAATAAAGAAACACGAGAGATATTTCAAAATCAAAGAATTTGCTTTGCTGAGGCTCATAACCTATGTTGAATATAAAATGAAGACATTATAGTTGACTGGAAGAACAGTTTATGGTAGCAATTCTTTTTTTTTTTTTAATACATCAAAAATCCTCACGAATTTAATTAACAGTTTGTAGAAACTTTTTATACTAATTTAGCTAATATTCTGAAATGTATCATAGTTAATAAAATAAGGATGTTTTTGAGATTTTAGTACCCTGACTGATTGACTTTCTAAACAGTTAATGTCTAAAAAGGAGCCATATTTAAATATACTGAGCTTTGTTTAAACCAGCGCATTCCAAAATGTAAAACATAACTACCCTCTTTCATTCTCCAACTCCTTGACGTGATTGAGAAATTCTGGTGAGGAAAATGGTGTAGATCTAGCCTAAGATGGAAATTTCAGAAAAGTACCAGATGTATATTTCCAGAGACATCTCTGCACATCAATGTAATATGCAGAATTTATAAACAACTGAAATTGATTCTTTTTTGTACCCTTGGTCAGTCTAATCAAAAATGGATTGCTCAGACTGACTCTTCTACTAGCTAACAACTTATTACTTTCCATCCTCATAAATGTTCAAAATTCACTTTTTCTTAACTGCTGGTAATGAAGTAGTATTTTTATTTTAAAGTATTTTTATTTTTGTCTTTTTAATCTTGTATTCCTTTTATAAATCTTGTCTGTTCCTTTGTTACATGAAAATATCTCATATATTGGTTTCCTTTTCTGTAAGTCTAGGGTTAATATCAGCTGGTCCGTGACAAACTGGAACTTATCTCTGGGAATGCCTTGACCAAAATTGATTGAAATGAATTAAAAAATTGATCATTAATATACTAAGGTCTGAGACAGATAAGAAGGCAAGCTGATCCAGGTTGTCAACACTGTTTATAGAAAATGTACACATTCGTGGTTTTTTATATGATTTCCATTATGGTTTCTTGGTTTCTACCATTGAGCATAGTCATGCAGCCTGATGTTGACTATGTGACCGGAGAGTTCTTAGAGACCTCTCCTTGCACAAGACTGTGATTGCCTTGAGAACTAAACATTCTGCATGTGTCTTGATGGTTGGAATACAGGGCGTACCCTGTGTAACTGAGAGTGTGCCTTAGTTACTCAACAGGAAATCTTGGGCTTCACTGATATTTGTCTATGTTTTATTTTTCTTGCTATACCAATTCTTTTTCTTTATTAAACCCTTACATGAGTATTCTCTGTGGAATTTCATGAGTCCTTTCAATTATCTGTCTGTATGATAGTTGCCTCTTGGATTTAAGTAAAATTTTCAAGATAATTAGCTATATGTGTTTAAGTTATTCCTCTACTTAAAAAATAACTCATATTTTCTTCAAGAAAAATTTCAACTGAAAGAAAACAATATTTTTTTTCTGTCTGATAGCTGTTTTTCCTTTATGAACTCTGAATATTTTCACCATCTTTTGTTAACAGGATCTATGTGGCACCTGTTGTATTTCTGGGACATGGCAAGTTTTGCTCAGTGTCAATGCTGAGTACCCAACAGACTGGATAGGTATGATAGGGTCTATCATCTAGCCCTCTGAAAATAAGACATGTAACTAGCATAACCTGTTCCTAGGGCCACTGCAAATGACACTTGCTCCAGAGTATGTGGATAACTAGGCCATTAGCTGAAACTATATAATAAAAATCATTTTAATACAATTATTATAGTATTAAATTATTGTACTCATGAACTACTCTGTAAAATTCAGTCATAAATTAAACAAGGTCAGTTTGAGAGCTTCAGAAATTTTCAAGAAACACAGAAACATTAAAGGATCATAGTCAATTTCATCTGCAAGTGTTCAATGTAAATTAAGCATAACAAATGTTCTCTTACATTTATGAAACAACTTATCATCCACTACTGACTGACTCAGCTTGCACTAAGGGGTGGAGGTCGAAACTGCCCTCACGTCCCTTGAAGCTGAGTATTATTCTTCAGAAGTTATCAACATCTCAAAGAAAGGGTGCCTTTTGTTCTCACCATATGGAAACCAAAGCAACTTTTTTCTTTTTCAAACCTGACAAACTTCGTGTAGTATATATTTTTTTTCTATACAATAGATTTCCTAAATAACTTCTAAGCAGTTGCTAGTTTTGGATTACGTATAAGCTGATTGATCTGTTGATGATTGATGATTTTTGAATATAGTCTGCCTCCTTAAAGACATATTCCATTGATATTTTAAAGATATCAATAATGAATAAAATTCAAATTGTATAATTTTATAAGAAATTGATGAAAAACTCACTTTCCTCTAAATCAAATATATTAGTTACCTAAGGCTTTTTCTCTTTCTTATTGGTTACCTCACCCAGATGTAGATGTAGGAATTTTATCTTTTTTTATAAATTTGAGTATCAAAATTGTATTATTTTCTGCAAGATCTACAAATTTTTTAAAATTTTTATCCTTTCAATCTGAAGCTTTCTTTTAACTAATATTTTTTAACTAAGAGATTTAGTAAAATTGTAGATTTGTTCAAGAATTTTCAATAGTCTTTCAAAACCAATATAGTTAAGTAGAAGTTTAGGACCTTTCTTGCTCTGATTAGTGAATCTGAAGTTTCCTATATTAGTGATCATTTGATACAAATTATTTCATGGATCTGAATCCAGACTAATTTTCTTGTTTTATTCTTGGGCACCCTTTGATCCAATCATACTGCACACAAATAATTCCTTAAAAACCACTTTCTTGGGCTATTTCAAATTTTGGAAAATATACACACTTGAATACTTAGACATTTTTGTTATTAGCTTTTTAAATTCCAGGGAAATAAATCAAATTGTTGTTTTCCAAGATAATCACAAGTATACCTTTTCTGGACTCCCAGAGCCCATTATTCCTAGCTCTGGACAATTATAGCTGATATTGATACCAAAATAATAGATAAAATTTAATGAACATTTTTTATTTGTTAAGCACAAAAAAACATTACCTTTTTAACTTTTAGAGATAGTGTTATAAAAGTGGTACTGCTATCATTTTAACCAATGTTTATCTGCTTTTTAAGAACTCAATACCTTGTCTATATGTAACAATACCTATCAAACATTATTTTGAAAATGTATTGTCTGGATTTCCACAGTAGACTAAAATGAACTAAAATCCTAAAGAAAAGCTTTATCTTTTAAGGTCGACAACTAATTTTTAGACTATTGCTTGGCAGATAGTTTACACTTAATAATTAATAAATTAATGAACAAACAATATGATTTTAGCACTGCCAGAGAAAAAGTACTGAGTATTTCTTTTAAGAGTTCATTGCAATAGGGTCACTCATGGACGCTTTCATTCTAATACTGAAATGCACAGATTATCTCCATGTTCTTTCCGAGATAGAATCTTCTACATTAATATAAAAATAGAAGGTATTCTCTTAGGAAATCAATTTGTAACCACAAAGGATTTTTAAAATTGTTATTGAATTATGTCAGTCTCTAAACTGGAAGATTAGACAGACTAGGAGGCAAAACAATATATTCTTTGCAATATAAAATTAAGATCTGAACCTTTTATGGTTATTGGCACTTTTTGAAGGAAAATAACAAAAACAGTTTCAAAGCCTGTGTACATTTCATTCTGTGAAATTTCTTTTTACTCAACCAAATTTCTCCTGAACTTTCAAATCTTCAAATGGAATTTCTTCCTGTGTTCAGCTGTCGAGAAATTTGCAGTATGGCATTATACAGCTGTCGAATCCCACCCACGGGACCTGATTTGGCAGTTTACACAAGCAAAACTTCTACCAACACTAGGGACAGTTACCATTTTTCACATTTGTTGGGAATGAAGAAAAAAATTGCTTCATTTGGAAAAAGTACTTCTTAGAAATTATTTTACATATATGAGAGAAAATATTCAAAGAATCAACCAAGCTTTTCAAAACACATTTTAAAAAAATCAAAACCCAGAAATATCTGTTTTAATTACAAAACTTCATGAAAATATTAAAGATATTTTCTTATTATATCTTATAGTCTAGGCAAGAATCAATAAGAAATTTCTTATAACATGCTCTAATTTCTAGGTTGTAGAGAGGGAATAGGCAAAATTAAGAATCAAATAAAATGAAAGTTAATGAAAACAAATCTAAAGTGAGTCATGAAACAAAACACAAATATGAGACTACTTTTAAAATACATTCACGAGGGAGGGTTAAAAAATGAAAGGAGAGAAAACTATTGCAAAAATTTAAAAGAAAAAATGGTCAGTCAGCAACTTTTTAACGAAGTCTTTACTTGAACTTATAACCAATCTTTGCATTCAAAACAATATAAAGCAAGTTAAGGAGGCTAAATTTTGACAACGAAGAAAGAAGTTTTAAGATTAAGGCTTCCCAGGTAACTCAGTTCTGAAAATGAGGTGGAGTAGTTTTATCACGCAACAGTGGGGTTACAGTGCTGGACTGAGAGGAATTAGTTGATGACAGGTCTGGATGTCAGAATTTTTCTCTCTACTTCTTGTGTTTTGAGTAAGTATAAGATTTTTCCCCAAACTGAAATTGAGCACATCATATCTAAAGATACGGAACAATATACTGAGCAGATTAACCAGAATGAAGATGGGCTGGCCAATGTGACACCATCCCCCTTTGCATTGTAAGGAAATGGTGAAGAGGCAGACTGCCTGCTTGCTCTCTTTGAGCGCCCCAGTCAGTGAGACTTCCAGTCTAGGTACTCCACCCACATCCCTAGAGCCAGCAGGTAGCTGTTCTTTCCAATGAAATATGTTTAAACTACCTGTAGCAATTAATAATTATGTCCTTATAAGTTGAATACAAGTGCAAGAACTGTCCAACATTTAAGAAGAATCAACAGCAAAAAAAAAAGAAAAACAAGACTCAAGAGTAAAAACTCAGATTCTCCATTTTGCCAATTCCCTTTAAATGGATAAAACTGAAATGGCCTTGCATATTCCCAAATCTAACCCCTCCAGTCTTGACCTAGACCCCAACTCTCTGATATACAAAATAAGAGATGTTGCTCTTGAAAGTCTTTTTTTCCCCTTAAGAATCATTATTTCCCCCCATGAATCATTATTTCCCCCCATCAGTTACTTTATTCCCTCATACCAACATGCTATAATATGTTTTGTTTCAAAACTAAACAAAAACCTCCCTTGACTTTCAATCCCTCTATCTTCTGGGCAAATACTAAGTTCCAATTCTGAACCAGATTCCATGAGAAGCTTGCTTGCGTCCTGTTCTTTGGACATCCAGTCCAATCGGGTCTGTAGTTCTATCGCTTGTCTGAGGCTAACAGCTTGCATTATCAAACCCAAAAGTCAATTAGGACTTGAACACTGAAAATCCTCTAGAGTATGTCCCCAGATAGTAGAGGCAAGTGGTGGTCTAAACTATCCCATCCTATCTAGTGCTGTCTACAAAGCTTCATGGTGGTTGCAGGGGTAGCTAGAGCTCTTGCTTCCTCCAAGAGAACTAATCCCTCCCTCCACCAATCACCGTAGGTAGAGCACAAAAGGAGAGATATCACTTCTGGGAGAAAGAAGTTCTTCTTTGACACTCACACCTTAGTGCGTTTACTGTTCAACAGGCAGAAATGTATGTGTAGTTGAATAGACCATGTATGACAACAAGGATGTCATCTACAGAGTTGTGATCACCAAAATGCAGCAGATGGCTCTTCAGAAAATGTGTGAAATTGCTACTCTGAAAAAACATTATTATTTTGGAGAAGAGGAAGTTTTCAGCCCAGAAAGCAGAAGAAGGTAAAAAAATAAAACGTGAGTGGCATTGGTTAAAACAGCAAGTAATGGATGAAGTAATCAGAGTTCAAATGGATAAAAAATTAAACCGCAATGTATGAAATAGCCTCATTAAAAAAATATTGTATTAACTGAAAGAAAGGAAGTTTCATGAAATGAGGACAAAAGTGGTAGCATTGCATTCCCAGCAACATAGGGCTCTCAACGAGATTGAGAGGAAGAACTCAGTGAGGATACGGCCTTAAAACCTTGTAGGGATAATGCAAACATTATAATATTAAAAATTTATCAGTCTGTATTTACATGACTAACAATAGCTCTGGCATTTTATTGGCTATGGATATAGTAAAGTTTAAAGAATCTCTTTTTCTTTTTTGCTAAAAAACAAAAATTTCCCCTCATTTCAAAGTTTAACCTTGCTTTTGATTTTATGCATATTATTTACATTTTTTTTTTTGCAAATTATAGATATATAACTAATATAAAGATGTCATGAACTTTATAACCTTTATCTTTTGTTTGGTTGACTTTACAATGCTCAATGTTTCTAGACAATAAATGAAATTTGCCTTACCTGTGGAGCACAGTAATAGTAAATACTTGTATAATAAATACCCCACAATTTAAAATAATTTATATGTATAGAATTTGGGTGCTCCGTTTAAAAAGCATGATGCCTTTATTACATGAATAATTTATACTATATAAGAACTCCAACCCTCCTTACCCAAGCCCTAACATCTGCTATTTCCTGTACCATACTATGGGTTTCAGAGTATGTTGTTTCAACTGTAGCTGGTTGGTGTGTTAATGATACAGAACTCAAAGTAGTTTCTTCCCCATTGTCCTAGTAAATTATCCTTATGGCTACTTTTTATGTGTCTTCCAACAATAAATAAGTACATAAATAAATAACTACATAAATCAATCAATCAAGCAATCACATTGCCTAATGAAATATTTTAATGTAATAAGGGAATTTTCTTTTACTTCTTTTAGAACACAAAATTTCCTTCTCCATTAAGAAACACCATCTGTTTGTGTGCATGGTTCTTTATTAGAATCATTAATTTTGGCTTTGGTGCTAGTTTTATTATCTCAGATTGGTTTCTAGCTTAATATGTAGCAAAAATAAAATCTGGATAAATTAATTTTTCCCCTTAACTATACTAGGCACCTCTTCTGAGAAATCACAAATTGAGTACACTTGAGTCAAACCAGAAATGTTGCTGAAATTTGTATCTAAACCCTTTTAAAATCCTGATAATCAGGAATCCTGATAATCAAGAGGTATATAGTTGCTGTTACATAATTGTTGGGTTGGGCAGGGAGGAGTCAATTTTCTTCCAGGAGATTACTCTGTCTTAATACCAATTTGCCTGATTTGTGTGATAAATAGACAAATTCAGCAGTTATGTCCTGACAATGACATAGTAGCCAATAGGTGACACACCTCAGGAATGAGAGTCTGAGGTTATTGTACTAGATAAAACAACCAAACCCCATGGTACTGGCTGACAATGAGGGGAATCTAAAATGGATAGTAAATGTAGAGGAAGGAAAAGTCTAGCATTAATTATGGTCTCATGACCAGCTACAATGGTGGATGCTATGCTATACTTTGTTCCAATAAATTCCCAATTATAGATTTTCTCCATAAAGGAAAAAAAATTAAAAGCTCATCTGAATCCTGTAGTTGCTGTTTGTAGAAATTTTTATAAAGAAATATGTCCCAGCAGCACAAAGTAGACTGTTACTGATGCTGTGATCCACTCTCCAGATTCTCCATCAGTAATTATCTGGACTTTTTCTTGCAGAAACTAGGGTGCTCCGGGCTGACTGCTCTTGCTGTTAGAACTTTCCAGGAATTTTCCTCAGCTGAAAAGAGATATCTCACTCTTGGTCGTGCTCCTTTCCTGTGGGAAGGTTTCATCCTATGACTGCTTCATGTGGACAGTTAACACAGAAAATTATCTTGTCAGGACGGGATATAGTTTTTCTCTTTTTAATTTAGTTTGCTAGCAACTTTATAGAATAAAATAAGAGTTTAGAGTTTCGACTTGGAAAATAGAACCTATCTTCCCTCCTCAAAATTTCAAAACCTGTGACTATAAAATCCTTATAAAACCTAATCTAAGAATACATAATACAAATATCTAATGTAATGATAAATTACATTTAACAAATATGAGTAAGTTTAACTCTAAGAAGTACTGCTCCTCTTCTCTCATGAGTGTATTTTCTACATCTACCTTCAAAACAAAAAATTCTGGAAAACAAATCAGTCTTTTATAAATATCTTTTCTTTAACTGGTATAATAGTAGTATTCAATAATAGAGCATTTTTGTTTATGTGGGATTATACTAGATTAAATGGAAATGAGGATTCAATTTTAAATCTCACAGCTTTAGAGGTAGCATCAGAGTACTGAGAAGAAAAGCTGTGAAAGAAATGCAGTCAGATGGATTGAGTAAGCACCATGCAGAAATAGCAAAGAATAATCTCATATATACTCACCTGCCAACTGATGAGAGAGAAATTGCTTGGCCTATCTTGTCTAGGTTAAGAGACGCAAAGCAATTGAGCCTTCAGGTGCGTGGCAGGCAAGCCCATAGATAGGCCAAAGCTGACAAGTACAATGTTACTTGATGTAATACAAAGTTAAAAAAAAAAATCGATCTGTATGTGACAATCTTTTGAGTAACCATTTTTTGAGTGTTTACAACGAATTATTGTGAGCACTCCTTCCTGTTATTTTAATAAAATAAAATTCAACCTCAAAGCAAAAATAAAAAAAGAGAATTAAAGTGAAAAATAGCTCAGTGAAATAAGTATTAACTAAGGTTATAAAAAAGTAGTTGATTGTATTCAAAACAAAAACAATGTCTAGAATATAGCAAAAAAACATTGATTTGTCACATTATGCTCCTTGCTTTCTGGAGAAATGAAATATATTCCTGTGAAAAATTCACTATTCCTTTACACAAAAATATAATTAGTTGTATCCCTTGTTTGATAAAATCCATTGGTAAAAAGAGATAGTGTATTTTTCCTCTGGTTCACAAAACAAAAGACTCAAAGAAATCCTCTAAGAGAAAAGGTATAAAAAGAAGGCAGAAAAGAATTTTGACAAGAAAATAGTGCTGGAATATAGAGCTGAGACACGACACAGTCACCATCACAGGCTATTAGAGCTGGAATGGCCCTTGGAAATGATCTTGTCCAAAGCAGTCAAGGCTTTTGTTAGACCTAAAGAAGTGAAGTGATTTTTCAAGGTACACAGTTACTAAGTGAAAAGAAGAGAACCAGAATTCTTATCTCTTGATTCCCAGCCTGTGCTCTGGTCTCACATGACTTAAAAGTCCAAGTTGTTCCAGTCATTCTGAGAAGCTTGTAGAAAAGTGGAAAGCACGTATTTATCTCACATGCAAAGTACACGTACGATCCAATGAGTCCCCATAGATTTGGTGCATTAACCATCTCAATGTGATATTCCCTCTCCCCTGCAAAAGATTTGTAGAAAGTGGCACATGCATATTCCAAGGGCCAATCTGAAGAGTTTTACAGTTAGCTACAAACATTTCTTTTATGCCATTGTACTTTTAAACCACCTCTCTCCTGACAATGCTCTGTCTCTAATATAATATGGGCAATTCATTTTTTTTTTAAGAATAATGTCTGCAAAATGAGTTTGGAGCATTTTTTCTGCATCCATTTTCCATGTCTCACAGAATCTTCAAATGATCAATGGCAATTTCAAACTATATCCTAAAGACATTTTATTTACTAGGGTCTATTTTTATATAAGAGATCAGGGCCATAAGCTTTTCTGTTGGTGAAAATGGATCCTATAACAAAGATTAGTTTAATTTTTTATTTTCTATATGGCTCTGGATAGTACTCCAACTGTATAAAAATCCATTTGTTATATAAAATTTGAATTGAAGTTGTAGGAAAATATGTTAGAAATATTTCCTTTCTTCAAAAACTTTAGCCATCATGCAGAGACATCACAGAGCAAAGAATTAAGAATGAATACATTAAATATGCCAACTGACATATATTTTTGTCACAGAGCTGAAGTTGTAGTTAATGATGTAATTCAAAACTCTCTTAATATATCTGTACCTAGTGATTTGATATATTTCAGTAAATTGTAAAATAAACTTCAGGTAGGACCATGAATATGTTTATTTTAAAATGGAATTTAAAGTTTAACAGTAACCTATTGTCAGCATATGCACAATGGCTGAGGGATTTCTTAGTGTTCTTACATTTCTATTCTTTTTTTCTTCCTCTCTTTCTTTGATTTTAGCAGGGCACATTGCCTTTGAGCTGATGATGATACCTTCATCCTCCCTTACAGCTACATGTAGCATGTGATTAAATGCAGGCCAATGGAACTGAGCAAAAGTGAAGTATGCAATTTTTGAGCCATGTCCTCAAAAACAGTTTTCACTCTCTGCTTCCTTCATGTTCACCTGTAGGAATTCTGCTTCTAAATTTAGATAATGATGTTGTCACATGAACAATTTCAAATGGCATCAATAAAAATCTGCTAACATTTATTTTTAGAAGGCAATGATTTATAAGTTTATTCTTATTTTTGAGTTATGTCATGAATCATTGTATATGCCAGTTCTGTTCTGTTTCACTTCATGCCTCTTTCTTCCATAATCATTCCCACAAATGGCAGCTCTAGTAGATGTTAATCCATATCTCTATATTAAATTACAGTCAAATATATTTTATAAAATTTTGCATGCCAGATTATCTAGATGGGATCAGTGACTTTTCACATTACAAATATGAGGAAATATTAATATCTGGAAGAGTAGCCTAGAGTGATTTTTAAAATGTGCTGAAAAATGTTAAAATAGATGGAACAAAAAGCATAACCAAGATATACTATAAAAAATATTTATATGTATATAGCTCTGAAGGCAGTGGATTGGTTTTGATAAAGGCATTGTACCACTAGGTTCTATTTAAAAATGAAAAAGATAGTAATGCTTGTTCTCTCTCTCTCTCTCTCTCTCTCTCTCTCCTCTCTCTCATTAACTGATATGGTATTAAGAACACGTGCTTACTAAAAATGATGTGAATTCTATGCAGTGAAATATAAATATACCTGTGAAATCAGTAGCAACTTTGTAAAATTTTTGTTATAATCAAATAAATTAAGTTATGCACAGATTTTAGCTATGCATGGAGCACCATATATTTTATTTTCAAATGCATATAGTATTTACTCTAATTACCAGAATTATTATTGCATGAAATTATTTAATCTGCACAACTCTAAAAAAATGCACATGTTCTTAAATGTTTAGATATTTCTTAGTAATTTGACTAAATCATTTTCTTACTTGTTTAAGGTTTATGAGTAGGGATTCTGTGATATATAAAGGTCTATCTAAGTCACTTGTTTAACTATAGTGGATTCCTCATCTCACATTTAAGAGGAGAGTTGATGCACATAATTGATTTACTTTTCTGTTATTTATTCTCTTTCCTCCTCCTAATCCATTGTCTTCCTTTTCCTGCTTTAGTGTCCTAGAAGGCCGATCTCCAAAGACTGTCACACCAGTGTTCCCTTGCCATCTATCTTTTGGTTGAAGTTAATCAAAGGGTGGCACCAGCAAGAAAGTAGAAGGAACAAGGAGGGTGAAGTCATGCTGTTTAACCCCAGCTCTGCCCATTTCAGAATATGTTTTTTGGAATGTTTGGATTATCCCATGTTTGAACATATCTTCTGTGGTACTAAACCAGTTCAGAGTGACAGAGACCCATAAAGGGCAGGCCATGTTCCTTTGATAATGAACTCTGTAATAGAAATAGTAAATGTGCATTCTTAATTTCTACTTTTGATCGAAGCTACTCTCAAAAAGATTAGTAGCTATGTATCAAGGTGACTCTTCATTCTGGAAGGGGAGATATTAAAATCTTTCTCTGAACTGACACTACTTCCTATTTCTTGGGGATCCAAAATTCTATTATGGTCTTCTAGTTATAGGGGTTAATGGGATTCAGGTGAGAAATGGAGTCTGAGTCTCAGTACATCTAACAGAGGGTTTGGTGGAACTTTAGAAATAAGCTGTAGTTCCTTCTCATTCTCAAATATATAATGATGAGTCTAAGAAAAATCTGACGAGAATATTGAAGGCAAATTTTGTAAACAGGAACAGATAAAACTTCCTCCCACTTCTCATCAAAATAATAATCAAAAGCAATACTGAATACTTGAGAAAGTTGCAGATGTTAGTGAAATTATCAATAATCTGAATGATGCTAGTGTGATAATTTGTATCACAGCTCTATTTAATTTGCCTGTTTGATCAGTGAAAACATTGAATGGGTCTTGGAGAATAATTTTGGGTTATCATAAACTTACTCAGGTTATGACACTACTCACAACTGTGATACCAGATGTGGTATCATAAGTATAGCAAATCAATACGTCTCCTGTTTTGCAGCTATTGACTTAATAAAGACTTTCAATTCAATTCAAGAACCAAGAAGATAAATCCTCCAAGTATCAGCCTAGATGATTTATCTTGATTACAAGAAGACAAATGGAGGCAAGTAGGATTATACTTAGGACTCTGAGCTGCTCCTTGTTATTATTAGCCATTAAAGCCTGCTAAGAAAAACTTCTCAATACACTGAGGGACTGGATGAGAGTAAGGGAACATAGAATGCCGGTAGAATGACTGGGTGAATATTGTCTTAGACTTCAAGACAAAGGACAGAGTGGAGATTGTAGCAATAATTATTTAGTAGCCCCTGCTTTTTTTCTGATATCTTACATGAAATCTACTGGTGATGACTGAATTGAAATCCCCCCATAAAGATGTAGAGACTGGCAAGAGTTTTATATTTTCTCTGGGTTGTTGACTTTTTTTTTTTTTTTTTTGCATATAAAGAAAGGATAAGCACTGATATTTGTCTTTCAAATCTATCTTCCCCTACTCTCTGACATGCTCTGTGCTCTGGGAGGTTCTCCTCCATGAACTTTGTAATTCAGCCTCCTTCTTCCTTCTGGCATTTGGTTGGCTTTGACAAATGGAAGACACAAGAATGAGATCAGAGGGAGGAAGAAGGTAGAGGTAGTAATATCTCACCACGTCCATCCCTCTGTCAGGGCTTGCTCCTTTACTGGTGGCCATGTCTCCCATTGAATGTTTTCTCTCTCATTGCTACAGCTTATACTACACTGTGTTACCATCAGGGCTGAAGAGAAAATGAAAAGAACTGATATTAAAAGTATTTGGATATTTCAGATGTCGGGATGCCTCATTATTGTTCGTTCCCTTAACCTGGATTATAGCAATTCAACCTTGACGGTCAGGTTTGTGACTAATATATTATCTGAGTAAGTAGAAAACAGCATTTCGTTTAGAGGCTATAAATTTTAATATTTAAGGAATCTTTGAAGAGTGTCAGATAAGGCACTGTATAAAATATTTTGCTTTTCTGCAGATGGTTAGTTTTTTGTTTTGTCTACATTTTAACTTAGGAATTCTTATAAAAACAGAATAAAAACAATAACACTACTATTACCATTAAAATATGATTCCTTTACTATTTAAAAGATATGTTCAAATAAGCATCCCATTTGACACTAATATATATTTGGCTTATTAATCACCTATCTGTACATAATACAAACAATTATTATAAATAAGTTGTTTCAGTAGCTAAGTAATAATAAAAAAAATTATAAGACAAAGTTAAAAAAATATTCTAAGGGACATAGCAACAGATCAACATTTAGTCATCTGTCTTTCTAATTTTGTGAAAATGGTATATACTATGTATATATAAAAAAATAGATCTATATAATTTAATTTTTTTAATAGGAAATGAAAGAAGAAAGTTGTTCTCTGAAGAATAGTGGCAGTAAAATTATTAGTGAAATTATTCTGAAAAATGCTAGCTACTTCAGCAGTTAATTATCCTTCTAATATTAGAGGAAAACTTAGAATTTGTATATTACTTTTCTATATTTTGTGCATTCATAGGCTGTCAAGAAAGGAGAAAAATCAATCTCTTCGAAATGTTTTATCAAATAGTTACATGATTCTTGATATAGAATTATGGAAAAGACAAGGCCTACCCCTTAGCCTGGGCAACAATTGGCAAAGACGTAAAGCAGAACATGAAAGTATGATAATTCCTATCTCTGAACACAGAAGATAAAGGAAGAAGGAAATAATTCAGTAGGGTAAATGAAGAAAATTGTTGAGTGGACTCTAAATTAATTTGGAAGAACAGTAGAAATTAAAGAAGGGCAATTAGGACATATTATTCAGGGGAAAGTAAATTGTATGAAGAACATGAACCCAGGTAGAAAATAAAAAAGAGAAACAAGGAACACTTTAAAAGAATGACAATATTAAAATAATTACCATGAGAGCATATACATTAGATTACTTGTAATTCTCTTTCTGGTTATCTCAAATGAAGGGAAAATAAAGAACACAATCTATTTATGAATTACAGAGACAATATAGCCTCATTTAAAGTGAATGCTTATTGTGCATATATAAGATCTCTATGACAAACTTCCCTCAAACCTAGAGTCTTAAAACTATTATAAATGATTTCTCATGGTTCTGTAGGTAGAGAATTCATGCAAGGTTCTGCTTCACATGATTTGTCTGGGCCCAGGCTGCCTTCAACTTGGAACTCGACTGGAGCTGGGTGTCTAGCAAGGCCTCCCTCATCTCACTGACAGGTGATCTGTATATCAAACCTCAGACAAGCAAGGCAAAGAATAAGAAGAGTGACACTCCTGGCCATTTTAATGGTCAGAGCAAGTTCAATCCAGATACAAAAAAACAGGAAACTATATCTCTTAATGGGAGACACATCATGTGAGTGTAGGAAAGTGAGGAATTTTTAGCAGATAACCTTAGGGAATATCTATCACAGTTCATTTGAAATAGATCTACCAAATCTCTTTTTTTTTTTTTTTCACAAAGTTTGAAATAATGCAAATCCAAATTTTGTTTGAAAATTTATCTGTAATTGCATAAACTAAAAATTGCCAGACCTAATAATTGGAAGCTGCATATATATACTATTGCCATAAGAGTCAAGTTCAGCTGGCAAAATAAAGTAACAACCAAATAATGTAAATTTAAGTTGCTCTTTATATCAATCAGAATTTCTGCTCAATTTTAGAAAATATTTTTCTCTTACTTTAATATTTGTCATTTTAGTATAAAATTTTCTTCCTAGATTGTAAACATTTTATTTCTATAACAATCCACCAATCCTAGTGATGAAAAATGAACCCTGAAAATAATGTGTATAACATTGGAATGAAAGTTAGATATAATAAGACATTATGAATAAGGTCAAATAACTACCACTATATGAGAGAATATCTGTGACAAAATAGATAATTTTAGTGAAATAAAAAGCTTCAATAAGTTACCAATAATAATTTGCAGTGGTTTAAAAAATATGAGCTCTAGGAATCCCGTTTGTCCACCTCTCTACCTATATTTACAGTTATTTCTATGGGAAAATTGACTTGAAATACAAACTAACCATGTCCCTATTATACAAGTGAACAGCCCGAACTACAAAAGAAAGAAAAATTTACATCATCAATTTGATCAGCCAATGTTGACTGCAAGAATAATTAATTTTCAAATTTTGTAAGATTGTCTTATTATGCAAGTTAAGTGAGTTGAGTAAATAAGAAGTAAGGTCTTACATAAAAAGTGTAAGCCTCGGGAACAAAAAAAATAAACAGAAAACAAATGCTACCTCTTGGGTGAATATACTAGGGACAAATGATTTACCATTTCGGAAAAAGGCACAAAATAGAAGATTGAATCCAGTGGCCATGCAACCTTGTGTGTTCAGTGGTGCATTGAAATCTGATCAGACATAACATTTCACTTTTGAATTAAACAACTAAAAATAGAAATTTGTACCAGAAATTTGTACCAAGGCATGGTCTAAGGTAATTCTTTCATGTTATACTTCTTACCATTTTCATCCTAAACCAGACTATAAAATCACCCTACCTTGGAACGAAACATAAGAGATATGTGCAAGAATAAAAAGAAGAAGTAACATGCCTTCCTTTTTCTCTATAATATCCAAATAAATCTCCCTGTTTTCTTTATGAAAAGCTTCCTTTAGAATGAATAATATACTTGAAACAATTTATAAAACTGTCAAATAAAGAATATCATCTCAGATTATGCTGAGAAGATTAAACTCTATCTTGATGGTGATAAGGAGTCACTGAAAGTTTTAAGAGAAAAAGTGACAAGATTTAGAAGGTAACTGAAACGATATGGAAAAAATAGAGGCATGATAAGATATTCAGGATAAAAATCTACCACAGAAGTTAACGAGAAGTAGAGACGATTAGATGAAGGTGGTAATGGGAGATAAAGAGAGAATGAAACCCATAAAGATTAATATAGTAGAATAACAAAGATTCAACAATTTATTGAATTAGAAAAAGATGAGGGAAGAGGAAGAGTTGAGTTTCTTAGATGTGGATGAATGTGTTATTTAATCAAAATTTATAATACAGGAGGAAAAGTAGTTTGGGGGAAATTATGTCCTAATGAATTGGACATAATGAATATGCTAAAAGAGAAATAAGATGTCTTGTTTAGCAACAACAAAAAATAACATTAAAAAAATAAGAGTATGATTATTGCAGTTTTTTTAATGTTTGTTGTGGGATAAATAATTTATTTGCATAGTAATACCTATTGATACAAACTGTGGTTTTTTTGTGATTTTATCTTCATCATTATATGATTGGAATTATTTCACTTGATTAAATATTATTGAGATTTTTTTCCTTTCTATAAACTTGAAAAAAAATAGTTGGTAATCCTAAGAGATTCTTTCTGAACACAATATAAATTTTATTTTCTTTCTGTCAACTAAAAATTTCTATTGAAAAAGAAAATTTATTCACAAATTTTCTCCTATAAATATTCCACTGAATATGCCTTCATTCATCTTTTAAATAAACTTACCAGTGTATAGAATGTATAATTATCCTGACTAGTCAAGAAAAGTCTTACAGACTGTCATAGAAAAGTGATGAAAATAGAGAAATCAATAAAGTTACCCAAAATGAAAATGAAGAGGAAAAATAAGAGGTTGCTGATAAATAGCCAAAAATAGTCTTGCACATTTCATAACTTTTGACATGAGAATGTAACTTGATTAAATTTCTCTTTAGGTTTCATTCATGGTCTTATAATAATTCATTTGGAATTTTGAACCACTATTTTGTGTGAATCACACTTTGGTAAATCCTACTAGATTTAAATATTTATTTAAAAAAATCACATGAATTATTTGTAGCGCAAATCATCAAATTAATATTTAGAGCTTCAAAAGCATCTATTTTCAGGTATGCATTTTTTTTTTAACATTTTTGAAGTACAATTATTTTTCAAAGATTTACTATAGGCTTTATAGATATTATTCAAAAAAGCATTTAATCTTTTAGCATTAAAGCACTATGATAGCTGCTGGAAACAATAGTATATAAATGACCAATGGTTGCTACATCCACAAACGAATGTTTTATTAAGAAAATTATGCTTTTATGTGAGCATCTAGAGTGGTAATTATATACAAAAGCCTTCTCAGAAATAGTGATGTCGAAGCTGGCCAGGACAGGTGAACTGAGAAAATAAAAAAATAAGAGAGGTGAAGTTTAGTTCCATAGTGGAAAAATATACAAAAGCTCAGAAGTGAGTATGAATATTATATATAAGGATTGATAACAGTTCAGCATAGTTAGGGCTTAGAGTGTGAAAAGAAGGGCATCAAGATATAAGAGAAAAAAATGTATAGAAATAAAAAAATTGTAAAGCCTTCTAAACAGTAAATGGGTTTGATTTTTATTATAAGCAAAATAGAAAGGCATCCAAAATATGTAAGCAAGGGAAAGTATTTTCAACTTTGAATAGCAGTGAGGTAACTCTGCAGTGTAGAAGACAACTAGGCACAAGCAAAACCTGGAGGCTGAAAGTGTTAAGACTTAGAGACTGAGTGGACATAGGAGACAAGATAGTGTCAGAAGTGATATAGAAAGAAATAAATGAATTAAATAAAAGAGAAATCAAGATGAAAAAATTAAATAAAGCAGGATCAATAACATAGTTGTGAAGTTGAAGTGGAAGTTTTTATTCTGGATCTCTGCCTATAATAAAACAATGAAACCATTTCTTTTGTAGATAATTGTTTCCCATAAGTTATAAATTACAACAAACTTACCCTTGAGCCTTATCTTTACCTTAGAAATAAAGAAATATCTTTCAAGAAAACCAATCTATGAGAATGTTCTCTAATATTTGAACAGGTCAATATGTCAATGAAAAATATTTACTTTAATCACTAGGTATTATTACAAAGGAAATCCCATAAAATTAAAAGCTGGCTTCTCAGCAAAAACAATGCAGGCCAAAAGAGAGTAGGATAATATATTCAAAATGCTCAAAGACAAAAAACAAACAAACAAAAAAAACAGTTAACCAAGAATTCTATATTTAGAAGAGCTACCTTTGAAAAATGAAAGTGCTATAAAAACTTTACTAGATAAATAAAAACTAAGAGAATTGATTGGTAGTAGAACTGTCATATTAAATACTAAAGGGAGTTCTTTAAGCAGAAAGCTAGTGACCTCAGATGCTAATCCACATCGATAAGCAAAGAACATTGGTAAAGATAATTATGCAATTATAAAAGACACTAAGTATACATTTAAATACAGTATAAATATAAAACTAAGTTAAGATATATACAGGAAATCATAGAGCAATTAAACACATACAAACACAAAACAATTTATTATAAAAAAACATTAAAGAAATTAAAATGTTACATTAGAAAATATTCACTTAATACAGAACAAAATGGAAAAGGAGAAATAGAGGAACAGAAAGACATGAAAATAGAAAACTTTGTCTAAAGCAAGCACAAGAAAGGAAATAATAATGATTAGAGCAGAAATTAATGAAATAGAGAATAGAAAAAAAAACAATGAAAGCAAAATTGGTTCCTTGAAAAAAAAAAACAAAATTGACAAATTTTAGCTAGATTAACCAAGAAAAAAAGAGAGAAAACTCAAATTACTAGAATCAGAAATGAAAATAGTGACATAACTATAGATAGCACAGAAATACAAAATATAAAGGAATATTCTGAATAACTTTATACTTACACATTAAAGAAAAAAAGTGTATAGACAAAATAACTTGATTGAGATGCTCATAATTGCTCATTACTGTAAACAATCCCAACATCTATTGATAGGGGAACGCATAAACAAATTGTGGTGTATCTAAGGAGTAGAATGCTATTGAGCACTTAAAAATTTTCTGGTCTACAGCCACATGAACGTCTCTCATGGACACTATGCTCAGCACAAGAAGACAGGCACAAAAGAGTATGGGATTCTATTTTAATTGAGATCTAGGAAAGAAAAAAGGTAAATCTATGATTTATTTTTAAAAAGCAGTAGTTACTTCTGATAGATTAATTGACCAGGAAGAAAGAAATATAAGGGAATTTCTGAGAGTAAGAGAAAAAAAAGTGTGTGTGTGTGTTTGTGTGTGTGTGTGTGTGTGTGTGTATACTGAAAATATTATTGATTGTTGAGAATTATTAATTATATTTGTCTAAATTCATGAATCTTTGCATTTAATATTTATAATTTTCAATGTATGCAAATCAGTGCAAAAACAGATATTTAAACAACCAAAATAATGATACTAATGTTTTAGGGTTGCTATTAAAATGGAACAGTTATTATATATAAAACATTTGGTAGGATAACCAAAACATGGTAAACATGATGAATTTTAAATGGAAGAGGAAAGATTAGTATTATTAACATTTTCAAAATTTTGGTTTAAACTTAGAATTAAGTGAAAAATAATTATTTTCCTTTAAATACAAAGCAGTCAACAAAAAACTGTAATAAAGTAGAAACATCTAAAAATTCAAGTCAAATATAAATATCTTAGGCAATGTCTATTCCCTAATCCTCTTTGTAGTCTATTTCCTAGTCAAAACTACTTATTTTAGAAATGCTCCATGATATTAATGTCTAATTTTCCTGAAATAACAGACCTCATTTTATAATAAAGTAATCATATGCATCCTAATTTTAAGCTTTCTTACACAAATTCAAACACAACAAACACTATTTAGCTACTTCTAAAAGTGGTCTTTTTATAGAATTGATGTCATCGACAATGTTTGTAAAAACAATAAATTTTCATATCTCCATTTGAATGTGTCGCCACTGAAAGCAATTACATGTCTAAATTTTACAAGAAATATTATATAGAGTTGTATAAGATGTCTTATAACAGGAATAAGAAGGATTATACTATGTCATTATTATTAAATACTTACTTTAAATTTTATTGACATTACGCTGTGAAGAAAAAAATTAGCTGCAAGGTATAAAGATGGAACAAATATATTAGATATTTCATGACAAAATGTGTGATCATAATAAGAAAATTTCTTTGTGAAAATATAACATTCGTTATGTCTTAATAAAAAGCAAACTCAGTCACTTGAAAGTCAATTTTATTTTAAACTTTACAAATCACCATCTTTTTATATTATAGTGAAAAATACCTCATCATTGTTTTGCCATATCATCCTCTTTGTAGAGAACTGAAGAGGCTACTAGGAAGTGAATATGTCTATTGAAGACTTCACGAAATACTCTTACACATTTATATTATTAAAGAGATCAGATAATACTCTTGCATAAAATGACTTCTTACTACTTCTAATAAAAATTATGAAATAGAAGGAAAAGGCTTAAAAAGATCTAATTCACATAAAACTATAGGGCACATAGAACAACGAAATTCTCTAGATTTGATACAGTGCTTTGAACTTCATTAGTACCATTCAAACAAATTCAATATCTACAGATTCTAAATAAGAAAAAAAAAATGCTGCTATCAGTGGCAATTAGTCATTTATAACCTCTTCAAAACAGAGCCTCATAAAAGGTGGAAAATTATCAATAAATTTTCAGCAATCTGCTCAATGCTAAAGGTTTAAAATTTAACTAAAAGAATGAAAACTCTAAAGTCTCAAATAAAAATAATTTTACAAATTATATTTCTTTCACAAAACATGAAAAAATAATGTTCAGTTTAAAAAGTTATCAGAACAATAGTAATTAAGACAATGTATCTGTATGATACCAAATCACATTATAAATTTGTCAATTATTTTTTCTTTAAATGGAGTGAGAAGCTGATTACAGAAATCACTTCAGTAGCTTGAGAGAGACAAGTTTGAGAAATCGGAATACTAATCTTCATGAATTATCAATGTTTTTTCAATTGACACTTCAGACCTTAGTATCTGTTTTACTTCTGTTACTGCATTATCTGTCCTCTATATCTCACTCCTTTTAAGAGAGCTATTGGATGGTCTACAGGAGACTAATCTCTTCAGTTAATTTTTTGCAGGTAACAGCTGCTCTGGCAATTCAAACAGCTGTGAAAAGCATGAACAATTGTCATCAAGCTGGGATAATGAAACTTTATGACAATGTTCTAAAGAGTTACCAGCTGCATCTTTGGGTGTCACAAGCTTCTTAAGTTTTCTAATATCTCTTCATCATCAACACTTTTCTTATCATTTGATTTCATTTATAAGATGCTCTTTACTATGCATTCCTCTAAATTATGTTTTTAAAAATTGCTCACTTAGAATTGCAAAGCTGCAGAACATTCTATATTTTTCTAGTATTACTCTCTTCTCCAAGATCTCTAAATATTATAATCAATGAGACATTTTAAATGCAAAGTGCTGAATAGGAGTTTGTCTCATGATATACAAACACACACACATACACACAAATAACTTTTCACCCAGTATATATTTCTTATAGTATTCAAAAGCAATATTAGACAGTGGTAGCTTTTCACCAAACATTTACTTTTCCCTCAATTTAAATATTGAGAACTTTATCATCTCTTATTCACAAACACTCATGTCTACTTTACCCACTTATGTTTACTTACAATACATTAAACTAAATATTGTCTGTTTCTCTAATGTTCCAATTGATTTCTATTTAAAGTCGATAGAAACATACCAATATTATTGTAATCCATTGCGTTCATTTAGTGTTGACTGAATCACAATACTAGGTCCTGTATTAGTCAGGCATTTAGACTGTATATGTCTTGCATTATAGTAGTAATCGAAATAAGTAGTTATCACATACCACGAATTCCTGAGGTGAGAGGAGTAAGTAGAACCACACTCTGGTTCAATTATAATCTCTTTTGGGGTCCTTTGCAGACATCACAGGTAAAGTATATTATAATAATAAAAGTTAATTATATGAGGTACAGATGATTTTTTATAGGAAAGGACATTCTGTTCTCTGCAGGAAAAGATGCAAAGTAGCATTTTGGGTTCCCAAAGACATGTGGGAATCCCATTGCCATCTGAGTATCTCATTTCGATATTCCAGGAAAACTGTCTTTCATTTCTAGATACTGAACATTTTGTTCAGTCACATCATAGAGTATCATTGCAGGATAAAGACTGAAAATCAATGAGCAATGAAATGAGGAAAGTGGGAGGGTGAGAGAGGAACTGATGAGCAGTGCAGCAAGAGGACTACAGTAAAATTTCTATGGAAAGATGGTTGGAGTAGAGAGGAATAGAGAATTTGTAAAGGTAAAGGGAGAAGAATATTGCATCTTCACATATGAATTCCACCTTCGAAATTGTATCTTCTTTGTCTCAGAAAAGTATATATTTTGTGACTTTTGTGAAAAATTAAACAACGTGAATTGAGTATCTCTTTTGTAAGAAGAAGATATTCAGTCAACCATTTTGCAGTCTGTCACTTGATAACTAAGTTTCTGTGTACACGAGGAAGAACTCAGAATATACATTAGGTGAGAAATACAGAGAAATACAGCGTTTACTATCACAGGAGCAGCTTATTAAATATATATAAGTTTAACAAAAAAATATCAAATGTCAGTGTTTACACACAATCAGAATCTTCTGTTTAGTAAAGAGGATATGTGTGTGGGTATATATACATAGATATTCTGTTTCAATATATATATCAGATAAAAAAGATTTAAATGAATTTAGGGTATAAGTGATTCAAGGTGTAATTTATTTGTCTCTATTGTTGAAGCTTATATTTTAGATGCATTAATGTAACTGCAGTATCAGCTTCACTGCAAAAATAGTAAAATTAAGGAGCTACTTGCATTATTGAACATCTCTCTTAGAAGGAAACTTTAACTTTTTATTGTATTATCATTCCCGGTTTACAGATGAGGCTATACTTTATGAACTAGTTTATTGCAGAACAATACTCAGAACCATCTGTTTATAAGACCCCTTGCATTTTAAGAAGAAAAAAATAATAACTCAAACAAGGATAGCTTCTCTCCCAGGCATTTGTCATTACACCTTTCCAGTTATATCATTATCCTGCATCATTCACCAGAGAACATTATTCTACATATTAACCTAGTGATTAACTGAAAGACAAAGTTTTAATCTTCACTAAAATTTTAAAAGACGTACAACTATATTTGGCTGGGGAAGCTGCCATTGATACATTTATAGATTTTTTTTCCTCAGTTGCAGTGAAGTTGCAGCCTTTCTTCCAAGCCTATCATATATTATAATAGAACAGTGCTTCAATTAATTCAATTTCCAGTAGAAGGAGCTGGAAATAAAATTACTTGAACAAAATGTAGTTTAGTCAGTTAAGAGAAAAATGACCTTTTAAAATTCAAAAATAAAATATTCTTTCTATTTAAGATAAAAGTAATCTAACGATGCCATATATGGTGAAATGTTATATCCATTTAGAAGCCAAAATATTAAATGTCATAAGCATGAGAATTAGAATGCAACGGTGGCAATGGTGCATTCAGAAGCAGACAAAACCTAAGCCATCTCTATATTCATAATCAACAAAGAAAAACGAATACATTTCTCTATCCCTCTATAATTTGAATGCCATATATATTCACTCCACAGGTATTTATTGAGCTCATTCATGTGTACAGTCTATCTTTTCTAAGCACTGAAAAATTTTCATTTTCTAAATTATATGCAGAGCTTGCTTGCTATATATTTAAAACAAATTCAGAGAGACATATCTTTATGTGTGTATGTCATAACATAAAGAAGTGTCATGGAGCTCAGAGAAAGAAGCACAAATGTCGGCCAGAGGAGGCAGGAAAAAATAAATCAGTCGATGGCTAAGTATGAACAGTAATATAAAGAGTAAAAGTATTAAAACATTTCACTATAGGCAGTAAGAGAACTAATTATAAGTGAAGAATTTGTGGTAGAGGACAGTGGGAAATGATGGGAGATCAGAACTCTGAATACAAGTAAAATTGATAAATTCATTATTTTCTGTGTGATGATTTTATATACTCAAGACAGCATATACATTTTATTAGTTAAACATTATAAACACTTTTCAATGTCCACTTTGATTATGTACTAAATAGTAAAGTGATGTGCCAAGAGAGGCAGTATCAATTAGGCAATAAGCTGTCAACTTTCTCTTAGAATCTTATGTTTTATTTTATTTTGTTTTTTTTAATCCGGTACTTCAAATGTAATGATTATTTCTAATAGAAGGGGAAAATAACATGCTATGGAAAGTTGAGCAACATGATGTCACTTAGGCAAGAGTACCATTAAGAGTAGAGATCTATTTACAAAAGAGTAGATTCTCCTGTCTTATTATAAACAGGAGGAAAAAAAATCTTGTAGTAGGAAAGCCTTCATTATTCTCCTCTTTATCTTTTTTATTTTCTAAATGTTTCTGATGTGTTATGATTTCTTTATCAACCCTTTCTACCTATAATGGATTTGGAAATAATAAATATGAATGACATTATATATTTAATTAATAAATCAAAATTGTAATTGAAAGAATTTTAGTATAATTCAAATAGGAGGATTAAAATCTTCACTTTGTGGAACAAACTAAAGCCAATCATTTATATATATATGTATATATGATAAACAGGATAGAATATTCTATATAGAGAAATCATATATAATCATACATAAGTATATAATTTAAGTATAGCAAAATAAATTTAACTGTATAATTATTAGTAAATATGTTTCTAATAAAAACTATTTTCTAAATATTATCATCATGAATATTGAAGGGAATCATTTTTTAGTTTAATAATGAACATTAATCTCTTCAAAAACAATGCATTCTGAACATTATTTAATTTGACACTCTAAACTATGCTCTTCATTTTAAGAAACTTCAAGACCTGAAAAAATAAGAAATGATTATTTCCTGTGAAATGTGTTTGTGTTAACTGTTACTCAAAAATAATCATCATCGTGCTAAGCAAAATAAGTCATACGGAAAGTCAAGAACCACATGATTTCACTCATATATTGGATATAATATCGAAAGCAACAAATGAACAAATAACACAAGCAAAAACTCATAGAAAAAGACAACACTAGGGTGGTTACCAGAGGAAATAGGGAATGGGAGGTAGATAGACAAGAGTTAAGGGGGTCAAATATATGGTGACAGAAGGATATTTGACTTTGGATGGTGAACACATGATGCAATATACAGATGACATATTATTGAACTGCACACTTGAAACATTCAGTTTTATTAACCAGTGTCACCCCAATAAATTTAACAAAATTAAAACGAAAAACATAATCACCATCAAGAATTTTTATTTTACATTTTAGCACTATCTAAATTCTTAAAGCATATATTAATGATACTGCAGATTCCATATTTTTCCATGGCTTGATAGCTTTTTTTTCCTCTGCTAACTATTTTAATTCCATTCTCTGTATCTACCAGTTTGTGTATTCATTCAGCTATTGAAGAACATCATGTTTGCTTCCAAGTTTTGGAAGTTATGAAAAAAGCTGCTATAAACATCCTCATGCAGGTTTTTATGTGGACATAAGTTTTCAACCATTGGTTAAATACCAAGGAGTGCATTTATTGGCTCATATGGTAAAAGTAGGTTTTGTTTTGAAAGAAACTGTTAAGCTGTTTTCAAAGTGATTGTACCATTTTGCATTCTCACCCACAAAGAATGAAAACTCCTGTTGCTCTGCACTTCACCAGCATTTGGTTTTAGCAGTATTCCGGATGTAGGCCTTTCTAATAAGTATGTAGTGGTATCTCATTGTTATTTTAATTTGCATTTCCTTGATGACAAATGAAGTAGAACTTTTTTAAATATATATATATATTTTCCATCTGTATGTTCTTTTGTGAAGTTTTCATTCAGACTTTGGCCCAGTTTTTAATTAGATTGCTTATTCCCATATTATTAATTTTTAAATATTCTTTGTATATTTTGAATAGCACTTTTATCAGATGGGTCTTTTGCAAATATTTTCTCCCATCCTGTAGCCTCTCTTCTCATTCTCTTAAAATTGCCTTTTGCAGGAATGCTTAGTTACTTTTCAAGTTAAAAAGGTACACTATGATTAAATATAGATTGGTAAATAAAGTCTACAAGTAGACTTGTTTCCAAGATTTTAAGTTTACGAAATTCTTTTCCATTTTTGTTCATGAACTGTTTGGGCAGACACTACTAGTTCCTCTGACTTTATTACTTGTGAGTCATCAAAGAGCTATTTTTTATTTCAAGCTTTTATTAAATCCAAAAGCCAAGGCATAGTCACCTTGTATAAAGGCAGTAGTGATGAAACTGATGAATGCTTCAATTGTTTTTATATGATCACCACTAAACTTAATGATATTTTATAGTCTATAGACTCTTCTATTGACAGAAAATATTGCTTTTCCATGAGTTGTCTTTCCTTTTATGAAATAATGTTGTCCATCCTTTACATATCATTACCCATTGGTACAACACTCTAAACACAGACACCGTTTTTCTCTAATATGAAGAAGATAAGCTAATAATTAATTAACTACATTTGAGTACTAGCCACACATGCGCAAACTCTCTAAAACCTCCATGATTAACATTATTTAAATATTTTATTGATAGTTCATACTTCAAAAGAAAATCTGAAAATTATCAAGTGAGCTATGCTATCACAGATATGAATTTAATACTGAAATATAAAATTATTCTAGAAATTAAATTGGTTTAGTCAATTGGATTCATTGCCCTCGCCAAGAACTTCCAGCTGACAAATGATTAAAGGGGCATATATTTATGCTAATAATAGGTGTGATAATTATGAGTTAGTTGATGATACTAAAATACTTTCAAAGCAAATATTTCCAGGTGGCTACAGAAACCACCTACAGAAATGTACAACAAATTAAAGAAATTTTATATAATTTGCAATTGCTTAAGGAAACAGCCTAAGAAAATTGGAGTTTAAAAAATGTTTCTTGAAAATATCCGCAATAGCAAAGATCAGTTGGTGATGATATTGAACCAAACTTGGTGAGATGATATTAAAGATTTTTTCCAATGAATGTCCTACTTGCCATTCACATAATGTACAAGAATCACTCTCGTAAGGCCCATTTGAACACCTTCCAATGGGCTGTAACTATCTTCTGGCTATTGTTGCTTCTCAAAGTGCTTTGTGGGTGTTCCTTGAAGGATTTTCCTTGCTATGTATTCCTGGTGTTGAGTATCCCATTGCATCATTTCAGTAATAAAGACACACTTTTAAGTGGCACTGTTATTAAAGAATTCCAAAGCCTTTGCCATTTACTTAGAAAGTCCACTTGCCTTATTACCCACTAAGTTGAGAAACTCTAAAGATAAATAATGGAATTCTACAATTATAAACATCAAAGGTTTTAGAAAGCCTAACACTTGCAAGCTTCAAGTTGTTGCCTGTATCCTAGCTGGAAATAAGATCACGTGCATCTATTACCCACAAGTTTTCCTGAGTTAATTATAGGCTGTCCCAAGAATTTGAGAATTTTGGATTCTAGTCTATTACTAGTTAACATGACTAAATACTGCCACTAACCCATATAATATCAGCTTTAGAACAAACATATTCAAATTGCATATCTAAAATCATCACCTAAATAGCCTTTGCATTATCTGAAACAGGGAGATTGCGTCTTCTAAAAAATATATTAAAAAAAAAAATACTAATCTTGAATGCAAAAAAAAAAAACTAATCTTGAATGCAATAGTTATTATTAGCAACTGATGCAACAATAAAGCCCTATGGTGTTTATCTTTTGATTTCTGATTTCCACCTAAAAAGACATAAATAACTTTTTCATGACTACTGTATGTCAATTCCATTAGGAAACTTCAAACTTAGGATTGTTAGAAATCTACCAGAAACTAACTATAGAAGTGGGCTGCTTTTTTCCAAGATGACAGTCCAGGTTAATGATTGCAAAAATGAACAGTTTCTGAGCAAGATGTGAGAACAAGATCAATTTTCTAATTCTTCAGTAGCCTCTTTCTTCTTTTTATTGTATCATTAATCTTGCATATTATTACATTTTGGCATGCTCTTCTAATTAACAAAAAGTTTTATCAACCTGCTTTTTTTTACTTTCATCTTGTTACTTTTAAACACTATGTCTGTGATTGCTCTGAATTTAACCAATTGATGGCTATGTCATCCCCTACCTAACCCTCCTGTCAAAAAACAATTATAGTTGTTTCTTTAAACATTTAAGATATAAACATTATGTATGTTTATATCTTAAGAACTTTTTAAAGTTCTCTTCTAGTACTTAAGATTTCTTCACATAATTAATTCCAAATTTTAGTTTCGTTGATATTAAACTTCGAGTCCATGTCAACAGATATTTGTGCCGAAGAGTTACAATCTTTCCAGCAAAACCTATCTCACCACCAGGAATGGAAAATAATATTGGGTTTATTTTTGCTACAATAATTAGAGTATTCTTTAGAGACATTCAGTCTTCTCTGCAGAAACTGTTTAACTCCCTTCAAAGAATCTTTATACCTTAAGGAATCAATAATTAATTATATCCTAATGAGATATATAATATTTCCAAAATTATTTGAGAATATAACTTCTTCTCTGGAAGCTCAATAGACCAGTTTAAACTAAATCTGTTAGCCAGTGTTGTTAAGGACAAATGCATGACCCTTGACTTCTGTTTATCTAGCCAAGAAGGAAACACTTCTTGCTACACATATGTAAATACTTCAGATCACATAGAATAGCCTGTAACTAGGTAAAAAAAAAAAAAAAAAAAAATCTAACTGGAGCTTTAGAAATGACAGGTGGATTGGTTATTCAGGCCTAATCTTTAAGGCCTATCACAACTACTAATAACCATTTTGTTGCAGTTGGCCGAAGTATTCTGTTCAGTCTCTTAAATGCTACTTTCATTTCAAATGCACCATAGTGAATAGGAAAGACTAATTCTAGTCAAACTACAAACAATATGCAGTGAACAACCTCTTGATGAGCAATATCTTGGCAATAGCGAGGTTCTGGACCAAAGATTAATATACTAAATTCTCAGTTCATCCACCTTGGACAAAAGTAGGGACTAAGACAAAGAAAGATAGCCCCTGAGAGTGAGCAGGTGGTTCTGCCTTGACAATTAAGACCTGGTGTTACTAAAAATTGGTCTGATATTCACAACTAAGCTCTGATAACCTCCTGCTAAACATAAAAAAAAAAAATTTTACAAAACACAAACATCAGGCAAAGCCACTGTGATTACGATGAAAAAAACACAGAAGTATAACAATTTAATGATTATAATTAAGCACCGACAAAATAATAACATTGTATAAGCTAAAATAATGATTTATGATTATTTTAATACATAAATAAAATTATATATTAATTTTAGCTTACTAATATATGGGACTAATATATGTGACTGCTAATACATGTGACTGCTACATCTTTATTAATTACAGCTTTAACTCCATTTTGTTACCTTCATCTTTCAAGTAAAAATTATTAAGATACCCAAAGATAAAATCATCCTTACTGAAATCATCCAATCCATAACGAAATCCTGCTCATTTAACCCTCTCCCAAATTACTTCACAGAAGCACAAATTCTGCAATACATTTTGTGGATAAACTCTTACTGAGAAACCCCATTGTTACCCATTATATATGGTTTCTCTCACAACGATGAGCCAATAAATCATACTTTATTCAACCACAGGTGCCATTCAATTATATACTTATCTTTGGCTAGAGAACATTAACAAATATGTAAGTGCAAAGACAATAGACTCTCTTTATGGTGTGACTGATATACTTAATTTTAAAAAATAAACTTGTTTATATTTTGGTTTATAAAAGTAGTTTTCCATTGCATTAAATATGAAACAAATTGTAATTCCATAATCTTAGTATAATGAAAAAAGTAATTTAACATGCCCAGGCGCATCTGTATAGGACTTGCTATCATCTCTCAACATCATCTACCCTTTTAAGCAAAATTCATAAAGCTGCATAAAGGAAAGCCTTATACTGTGATAAGTTCTCAAGAGTTCCCATTTTTTGTAGTTATATTAATACAAATGGTGATAACGGAGAAAATAAAATGGAATAAACATTGCTAAGATAATCACTTAAAAAGAGTCAGGAAGCTATTAAGTAAGTGGGGCTTATGCACTTCTTGAGCCTCATTTCTCAGAGCTGCTATTAAGTTGCTAAAACCCTTGCTAAACTCAGCTCAAGGCCAAGTCATAAATATCTTTGAACAACAACTGCTGTGTAAACACATGTGGACTTTGCTTCTTTCTCTGTAGTTTTTCTCCTCACACGTTTGCATATTGGAACTAACCAGTCCCTATTAACCCAGCCAGGATTCTTCATTTGCATGAAAAAAATTAATAATTTGTGGTTTCTGCCTTTATACACTTTGACTTCCTTTGCTCTCTCCGGAGCACGGTTTGGGTTGCTATCTGAACCTGTATCTCTCAGATTGCAATCATTTTGCTCGAATAAATGATTCCTGGTTTTTTTTTGTTTTTTTTTTAATAGCCTGAGCCTCTTCATCGGTTAACAATTACAACATAAAAACTAAAAATATCGTATTTATATATAAATAATAATCCTCTGTATTATTTATAATTCAGTGCAATTTTGAATAAAATACTCTCTATTAGGTTCTACTACTCTGCTCTAACAAGTAGGCCATAATGGTTCAAACTCAATAAAAATTTATTTTTCTCTGATGTGACATCCCAGAATGGGTTTTCCAACAATGTAAACAGGGCAAAGGGTGATATGTTCTATGCAGAAGTTGAAGGACTCAGAAAGACTAAAGCTTTGCCATCTCCAGTGAATAATTTATAAGGTTGCTGGGTTATCATCACTGTACACCCAGGAAAGAAAAAAAGAATGGAGAAGAGCACATACAAGGTGTTTTGACTAGACCTGAAGCTGTCCCACATCATTTCACTTGCATTTGATTTTGAGGGCTTACTTAAGTGGACACACTCAGCTATAAAAGAGCAGCACCCTAAATTCTATGTCTGTAGAAGAGGTGCATGCATTTGGAAAACAGTCATTGTTCATCTCCCAACTGTATCAGAGTTCTCTCATTCTACGTTTAAACAGTTGTAGCCATCAAATTATCCCTACCTATTCAATAAAAATTTAATTACAGGAAACGTGAATATAGGAGTTACAGTATATATTTTAATCTTTTAGAAAATAACTATAGCATTTGGTAAAAGCTGTTCATCCCGATGGTTTTTTATTTCATATAAAAATAGTTTTAGTCATTTGCTGAAGGCTCACATATGGAATTGTCGCATAGTTTATGTTCAAAATATTTTGAAAAATCTGTTTTTTAAAATAAAATAGCTTAAAATAAAGTGTTATTGAAAACACAACAGAAGTTAACAGTGAAATAAAGGTTTATTAATAAAACCACTGAAATCCTTAATAAATACATATAAAAATTAACAAATCTTTGAATATCAACTATGTACAAGATATGGCTAAGTAAAATCTGGAATATTGTAAAGATAATGACAAAAATATTCATTTTTAGAAGGTCAAAAGATGATTTGATTTTATCTTTTTTATTTACAGATTTTAAATTGTGAAAATACAATGCTTTTGTCAATGGCTTCTTAAATTATGAGACTGAAAATACACTTAGCTTGAATAAATGAAGTAGTAAGCCTAAAATCCATTATTAAATGAGATATTGATTCTATAGAAAATTAGGCAAATGTTTACGTTTGAAGAAGACTGAGATCAAATTAATAAATACATGAAATCTTCATAAACAAATATTTTGAGAGGTCAAAGAACTTTGAAGCAAACAAAATTAATAAAAACTCCCATGGCATCTCAGCTGACTTAAGTCTGT
>NW_011888793.1:9440162-9445327 GCF_000151845.1 Pteropus vampyrus | reverse complement strand
AGAGGAGTGGCCTATCAATCTGAAATTTAATTCAGATTTATAGGATCTTAGCCTTTGCGTGTGAGGCTGAGCATCTTAGGACATTTAGCTTTACCTATGGTCACTGAAATGTTTCCAGATGGATCTGGATCTTACTTGCTTTGTCCACCAAAGATATAATTTGCATTTTACCCCATGTCTAGCATCTGCTTACTAGATAAAATGAATAAAACACTTCTTAACTATTAGATATTAACTGGGTGACAGTTCTTTTTTCAGGTAAAAATGAGTACAAATTAACTACCTTGTTAAACATATAATGAAATGTAGCATAATAGAAATGGTAAACAATGTTAGATGGTAGAAAAAAAAGAAGAAATATTTAAAAAATAAATTTAACTTTAATCAATCCAAAATAAAAGTTAATTTAGAATAATTCTCCCATTATGGTTGAAAGCACCTCATTAACACACAGTATTATCTCCTCACCCAGTGTAATTTCCCTTCAGCTCTTCTCCATATTAGGACATTTGTTCCTCTACCTTTCCCTCATAAATGTTAATTCCCATTTCCTCCATCATCACATTTAATACTGTATTATATATATTGTACTATGATCATAGCATGATCACTATTTTGGTAGGGAGAATAATCCCCCCTGCCCCCCAGAAAAAAGGCTGATCATGTCCTACTCTCTGAAAACTATGAAAATGTGATGTCACATGGGAAGGTGGAATTTAAGTTGCAAATGTAATTAAGGTTGCTAATCAATTGACTGTAAAATAAGGAGATTATCTTGGATTATCTGAGAGACCCAATGTAAACATAAGTGTCCTTTAGGAAAGTGGACAAGGGAGGCTTTTTAGAGCTTTTACAGGTTTCAAAAAGAACTCAGCTCCTCTGATACCTTGATTTTAGCCCCGAAAACACCAATGTGCCATTTCTAATATTTACCACTATAAAATAATATATTATTGTATTGTTTTAAGCCACTACATTTTGGGCAATCTTTATAGCAGCAACAGAAAATTAATATGCCGATTAAGCCTCACCTCTATTCAGATGGATTGTATTAGGTAGCCAGCAATTTTGCCATTTTAAAAGTAACCTTTTGCCACACTTTAAATAAAACTTTCTCATTCCAACAATGATTTATTATTCAATTACTATGTCATCAATCAGCCTTATATAAATATTTACATTTCTTCTGACCTTGCTCTGTTATTGCTTATTTAAATGTTCATTATTACTAAGAAATTGTTAAGAAAATCTTAGGAGTTTTGCAGCGCTTATTTTTCTATCAGATTTTAATTTATATATAAAAATCAATAAGCAAAACTATTAAGTTTATCTCAATATAAATCTAAGATAGGCTTCTATTATTCTCTACCATAGTGCTAATGACATAGAAAGGCCTATTTTCTCAACTCATCTGTTTATCTTTTATACTTCTGTAAATAACCGTATGTATGAATCGATTTAATAAATAGCTCAGAAATTTCTGTGCATAGCAATGCTTTATACAAAGTTTTCTAATCAACATTTTTAATGTTAAATAATATGCATACTAAAAAATATGCAAACTGTATAGAGAAAATGGAAAACTTTAACAGAAAGAACTGTTAGAAAGTAGCAAATAAACAATCATGACTTTGGAAAATTCAATAAATTGCTAATGACTTGAGCATATTATTTGGTGTTTAAGGATTAATAGTTTAGTAGCAGCAAATGTAAGAATCAGCATCTTTAATTAAAAAAACTTGTGTTGTATATTTATTTTAATTTGGTTGTAAAGATTTTCTTGGAGCTGTAAATTTATAACTTTATTGCCAAAGAGTTTTATAGGTACTTCATACATCCCTAAATATTTAGACAAATCAGCAGACTCTTTGTATATTAACAATGTACTTGAATTGCTCCATCTTATTTCTAAAGAAAAGCAACTTTCTATATTTTAGAATTTGTTGCATTAAAATTAATGACTGTACCAATAAATCTCTATTCTCCTTTTAAATTAAAGTGAGCCAACACTGACTAATGAATGACAGAAAAAATAGAGAATAGAAAGAGTGAATATATTTTCTGTAGTTATAGAGTTAAATTGTTATTGTAATATTTGCAATGATCTGGATAGAAGAAAAGGCTTTTTAAAATCAAAATGGAAATTTTAATTGCTTATATTGTACTTGAAATTACATGTACAACAGTGTGTTACACTTTCATGTTCTGGGTCCCTATAGCAAATATAAAATAAGTCAAAAGTTTCTGAACTGTCATAAAATGCAGACAATTTTGCACAAATTAATAAACTCATTCTGATTTCTAGTAAGCTACTATTCCTCAACTACACAAAAATTCTCCAATTTATCATTTCAGGCAATTAAAATCCTTTGGAATAGAATCCTTTACTTATTTTATCAAAATCCTTATCCCAAAGTTTCCTGTCTTCAGACTGTTGAGAGAGAGGTTAAATTATCTCATTAATGAATCAAGTATACTGTGTATAATTGTACAATAATAACTGATCCCAAATATTTTATTAAGTGGCAACCTTTGTATCTTAATCTTTAAAAATGACCAATTGTAAGAACTTGGTGACAAAATGAGGATAGAAAGATTTGAGTGGAAGGCTTTTTCCATACGCAAACTTAATGTAACTAGGCAAATGTCTGGCTTTATTTTTCCAGGTAAGTTATTTGACTGTTTCCTTATCTATAACATTTTAATATTCCTTTAGAAATAATAATATTATAAATAAAAATTAGATCAATTTAAAGATAGAAGTGGGAGGAAAAAATCTTAGTTTTAGATATAAAGTGAAAAAATATGGTTGAAAGTAAAGCCTTGTAAATATGTATTATAGATATATTTTTTTCTTTTTGGCCTTTGTATCATTTGTGATCAATGCTCTGCTAAGCTGAGTTAATTTCTGTTTTGCACTTTGCATTTTATGTGTAAACATTAACAGCTGATGCCCAGACTAATTCACACGAGAGTATTTGACATATACACAATGAATGCAATAACATCTCAGTACAAACAAAATACTCTCCCACTGCATTTAAAAAATAACAGAAAAACTGCAATTACATGATAAATATATATATGCTATCAGTTTTTGATAACTATAGATATTCCATAAAATATTCTAAAAAGCTATGACTAGAAAGGAGGACAATTCTGCAATAATTCTAATTCTTAAAGAAAAGCATAAAATAAGAATTAAACCTATTAAGAAACTATATGTATAAATGCATTAAACCTAAGAAGGAACCATATTCATAAATGTAAGAAGTAGAGCTGCCATATGATCCAGCAATTCCACTTCTGGTTATTTATCTGATGAAAACAAAAAACAATAATTTGAAAAGATATATGCACTCCTATGTTTATTATAGCATTACTATAATAATCAAAACATGGAAACAACCTAGATGTCCATTAATAGATGAATGAATAAGGAGGATGTGGTACATATATACAATGGAACATTGCTCAGCAATAAAAAAGAATAAAATCTTCACTTGTGAGAACATATAGGGACATAGTGAGTGTTATGTAAAGTGAAATAAGTGAGACAAAGAAAGGCAAATACCATATGATCACACTCATATGAGGAATCTAAAAAAATAATAATAATATAAATGAATAAATAAAACAAAACAGAAACAGACCCATAGATACAGAGAACAAGCTGATGCTTGCCAAAAGGTTGGGGGTCGGGATATGGAAAAAAAGAGTTTATACTAAAAATAATGATTATAATTACCATTATTTATACCAAAAAAGATTATGACATATCATGATTTCTTATTTTATGTAAAAACGCTAGATAAATAAATGTAAGATCTTCGTAGAATCACTGTCTTCTGGGACATTGATTAACTCTTAAAAACTCTTGAAGGGCAGAGATACTGCCATTTTTCTCTATATTCCTTGTAGCACCTATCACAGTCTCTTGAAATTAGAAGACTCAATAAAGTGAGTTGAAAAAAATGAAAGGTAGACTGAGTGAATGAAAAAATGTCTTTTTTCCAGCTCCAGCTCCCTGTTTGCCTTGGGAGTGGTTTGGAAAGATAATTGTCATTCAAGCCTGGCCTTAGGGCTGAAAAACAGGTTTGTCACAAAAGGAAATTGAAGATGCTGCATTCCCATTAGAGATTTGCTCACAACTTCCTATCAGAGGCTGAGCTTCCTCAGTGGAGTTTAAGAACCTCTTTTATTCATTTTTGTTTTCACTGCTCAGCTCTGAGGCTTAGTACTAGCTCTAAAAATGCCTTGGAGGTAGAATAAGAGGTGAGATCTGAAGGAGCAGCACCTCAGGCTCAGTTTGTATCCCATAGAACAGATAAGCACATTTTTCCCATTCACAAATGGCTCTGGAAAAAAAATAAATAAATAAAGTCCGTTTTCTCTTATTCTTCTATTATTTCATGTCGGCTTTTAGAAAAGAATATGAAGTTTACCTTTTCTGCACATCATCTTCAACACTATCTTTCATCTTTTTGATAAAGACGATCCTAGCATGTGTAAGGTAATGTCTCATTGAGATTTTGATTTGTATTTTCCTGATGATTAGTGATGCTGAGCTCCTTTTCATGTACCTATACAACATGGTGCCTATATTTGACAACATAGTATTGTGCACTTAACTTTTGTTAAAAGGGTAGATCTCATGTTAAACAGTCTTACCGTACACAAAAAAAGGGACATGACGAAACTTTGGGAGGTGATAGATATGTGTACATCCTTGATTGTAGTGATGGTACCATGGGTATATGTGTATGTCCAAACTCACCGAATTGTAAATATTAAACGTGAGCAATTTTTAAATGTCAATTATACCTTAATAAAGCAGTTAAAAAAAAAAGACTATTAAATAGTTCAGAAAAATGAACCACAGATGTAGTATGGAGATACAGCAAGATTATTGACAAAATTCTAACTTGAGCAAGTTGGTAGTCAATTTTCCATATTTCCATTTAAAAGTATAAAATTAAAAATGCCATTAAAATATTTAAAATATTTTTCTGTGCTATTTGCAGTATAACCATTTCCATGTTTATCTTCCTTTTAGCTTGTTTTTCGGTTGGTTCTCTCTCTATATATAGTTAAGAAATACACAAACAAAAAATATCTGTCAATTAGTGAATCTACAGAATTTATTCTATTTATCCTAACATTTC
>NW_011888793.1:9439175-9440112 GCF_000151845.1 Pteropus vampyrus | reverse complement strand
TACAACATGTTGCTTTTTTAAGTATGCTGCTTTCATTTGACATGGATTTGATAGTAATTGATGTTATTGCATGCATTTAATAGTACATTTCATTTTATTGTATAGATGTAGTTTATCCATTCATCAGCTGAAGAACATTTTAGTTGTTTTCAGTTTTGGAGATTATGAATAAAGTCATTATAAACATTTGCACAATTTTTTGGTGTGTGAAGTATTTTTTATTTATTTTAGATAAATATCTAAAGTGGAATTGCTATATCATGTAAGAGTATATATTTAACTGTATAAAAACTTCCAAATTTTTTTTCCAATATTTTTTAATGTTGCTGTACCATTATTGTATACAATTGTTCTGCATACTTGGCAGCATTGGTGTTGTGATTTTTTTTTTGGAGTGATAATTCCCAGTGGTTTTAATTTGTATCCATACAACTTCTTTGGTTAAGGGACTGTTCAAATAATTTGTCTGTCTTCCAGTGGGGTTGCTATTTTCTTGCCTTTGAGTCATTTTTTTTTTTATAGTAGAGATAAAAGATCTCTATAAGATTTCATTAGAAATTATTTTTCTCAGTTTGTGGCTTGTATTAACAGTTCAGTCAATTAATAATGCCTTTTAAAAAACAAAAGCTCATAATTCTGGTGAAGTACAATTTTTCAGTTTTTAATTTTATGGAATAGGCTTTCGGTTGTATCTAAAAAATTGTTTTTGGCTTTTTTGTTAGAAATTATTTGCCCATATAAACATGGGTTTACTTCTGGGCTCTCGATTCTTTCTGTTCCACTGGTCCGTGTGTCTGTTTTTCTGCTAATATCATGCCATTTTGATTATTGTCACTTTGTAGTATAATTTGAAGTCAGCAATTCCTCTACTGGTATTTACCTCAAAGACTTGAAAAGTCATATCCGAAAAGATATTTACACACCGATGTTCATAGCA
>NW_011888793.1:9425745-9439125 GCF_000151845.1 Pteropus vampyrus | reverse complement strand
CATTATTCACAGTGGCCAGGACATGGAAGCAATCGAAGCGTCCTACAATAGATGATTGGATAAAGAAGCTGTGGTACATATATACAATGGAATATTACTCAGCCACAGAAGAGATAAAATACTGCCATTTGCCACAACATGGATGAACCTCTAGATAATCATGGTAAGCAAAATAAGCCAGACAGAAAAAGTTGAAAACCACATGATATCATTTATATGTGGGATATAAACCTATAAGCAACAAACAGACAGGACAAACAGAGACTCATAGACATGGACGATAGACTAGTGGTTACCAGAGGGTAGCGGGGAGGTGGGTGGGGAGAGGTAGATGGGGTAAAAGGGGTCAAATATGTGATGACAGAAAGAAATCTAACTATGGGAGATGAACACACAATGTAAATATATATATGCCTTTCTGTTAAAATGTACAGCTGAAACTTACATGATTTCATTAACTAATGTCACCATAAAAAATAAATAAGAAAAATAAATAAAATAAAATATATAAATGTAGATGAATAAAAAATAAAATAAATAAAATAAATAAAAAATAAAAAAAATTGTTGCCCAGCCAAAGAAAAATTTTTTCTAAAAATTTTATAGTCTTATTTTCATAATAGGTTAGTAATATTCTTGAGTAAATTTTTGTAAATGGTGAGATGTATGAATTAAGATTCCTGTTTTTTCATATATATAGTCATTTGATTTAAAATATTACAAAGACTATCCTTTCTCCATTGAATTACCTCTGCATATTTGTTGCACATCATATGCAATTATTGCAATTTAATGAAGTTAAATACTTACTAGTTTAAATCTGGAATCTTTGTTTCATTCTGTCTACCTTCTGATCACTGTAGAGAAGTCGAGGTATTTGAGTCATCCAACTTTGTTCTTCCCAAAATTATTTCAGCTATTCATGTTTCTCTGTCTACACATATAATTTTAGAATCAGCTTATCAATTTCTACAAAATTGCTACTAAGATTTTGGTTGGAATTGCACTGAGTCTATATGTTTGTTTGGGAAATTAATATTTTAGTTTTTCAAAACATCAACATGGGATAACCCTCCACTTATTTTGTTTTTTTTTATTTCTTTCATCAGTATTTTATGTTTTTTGGTTTACAAATTTATAATTTTTGATGCTATTAAAAATTCTCTTTTTAAAAAAGTTTTAGTTTCCTATTGGTCATGGCTAATATACAAAAATATGATCAATTTCCAAATATTGTTCTGCTATACATCAACCTTCCTAAACTCATTTATTAGTTCTAATGACTTAGATTATTTGGAATTTTTTATGTGGCAATTTTACTGATTGCATATAGTTATGGGTTTATATTTTTTCTGTCCTATTGTACTAGGTTGGACTTAGAGCACAATATAAAATAACAGTGGTGAAAGAGAATATTCTTACCTTGTTTCTCATATGCGGAGGAAAGTATTCAGCCTTTAACATTAGGTGTGTTGCTATACATAGGACTTTGTACATACTCTTTACTGGATAAATATAGTTTTCTTCTGGTCCTAGTATTCTGAATGTACTTATCAGAAATGGGTATTGGGTTTAGTAAAGTGTTTTGCTTCTATTGAGATAATCAGATGATTCTTCATCTATAATCTCTTGATGTGGTGAATTACTTTTGAGTGAATTGGATGTTAAACCAGTCTTGCATTCCTATGAGTCTTTCCATTTGTTCATGATACATTCTATTTTAAACAAGTAGTTAGGTTTAGTATCTAGTACTGTGTTGTATATTCGTGCATTTACGTCCATGGGGTGTATTGCCTATAATTATATTTTCTAGAATACATTATATTATTTTCTTATGAAATCTGGTTATTTGCTGGTTCTATAAAATGAAGTGGGAAGGTTTGCCACTTCTTTATTAGGGAGAGTTTTTGTAGGATCAGTAGTATTATTTCTTTCTAAATGCTTTCTACTATTTGCAACTAAACCCTTTGTAACCTTAGAAGTAGCTTTCTTGAAAGGTTTTTAATTACAAACTCATTTTTTTTTTTTTTTTTACCATATGTTGGGCTATTTGTGAGATTTGTTTCTTCTTGATGAGCTTTGGAAGATTTCTTTTCAACAAACTTTACCATTAGATCTGCTGGGTAAAACGCGTTGGCATAGAATTGTTTATAGCATTCATTTAGTAACTTTTCAGTATCTGCAGGCTCTGCAGTAATGTACTCTGTTTCATCTCTAATACTTATATATCATGCCTTCTCTGTTTCACCCCCGTCCCTTATGCACACACACACCTTCATCAATCTGGTTACTGTTTTATCTGTTTTATTGATTTTTTTCAAAGAACTAACTTTTGCTTTTATTTTTTTTCCCAGTCTTGATTTCTTTTCAGCTCTTATTTTTATTATTTCCTTTTAATCTTTTGCTTTGTGTTTTGTTGATGCTTGTTTTTAGTATGTTAAAGTAGAAACTTAGGTAATTGATCAGAGATCTTTCTTCTTGTCTAATATACACATACAACACTGTAATTGCCATCTAGCATTTCTTTAGCCAAATCTAAAAAAAAATTATATGTTGTGTATTATTTTCATTCAACTCAAAGTTTTATCTAATTTCCCTATGACTTTCCATTTAACCCATTAGTTATTGCATTCTACAACTGTAATTGTGTTTTTGTGTATTTGTTCTTTCTAATCTATCATTTATGATTACTATATTTTGATGCATTTAGGTTTATTATATTTTGTGATGAATTAAACCCATTATCATTATGTAATATTCTTTATTTCTGGAAATATTACTTCTGATATACTTTATCTGATATTAATATAATCTCCCAGGTTTCTTTTGATTTATGTTTTTATGTTTTATTATTCCACATCTTTTTACTTTTAACCTATCTACATTCTTATATTTCACATTGGTTTTTGTACATAGCTAAATGTTGGATTTGCTTTTTAATTCATTCTGATAACCTCTGTTGTTTAACAGGCATGCTTAGACTGCTTACATTTAAGTTAACTATTGATACAGTTGTAGTACAATCTGTCATCCAGGTAGTTATTTTTCTTTGTGTTCCATTTGTTCTTTATTTTTCTCCTTTTTCTGCCATTTTTGGAGTAATTGATGATCTTTTATCATTTCATTATATCTTTACTTTTGGCTTAATTTTTATAACTCTCTTGGAAAGGAATGAATACATAATATACATTTTCAATTAGTCCCTATCTAAATTCAAATGATATGCTATTTTGTATGCAGAGTAAGAACTTCCAAATAGTGTATTCCCAATTGTCCCTTCATCTTTTGTGCTATTTTTATCATATCTTACTTTTACAGGAGTTGTAAACACAAAATTCATTGCTACCATTTCTACTTTAATCATTTAATCATTTAAAATGATTAGTCAATCATTTTAAAACAATTCAATATAACAAAAATTAAATTTACCTTTGTAATGCCATTTCTAGAGCTTATAATTTCTTTGGGTAGATTTAAATTTTTCTCTTGTACCTTATTCTTTTTGCCTAAAGAACTTGGTTTAGTTATCTCATAGGATAACCCCACTGTTAATAAATTCTCCCACTTTTGAAAGACATATTCACTGGTTATAGGATTCTGGGATAATCAATTTGTGTGTATGTTTGATAATTTTAAGACTGTTACTCTTTACCTTCTGTAGTGTTTATTTTCTAATGATAAACCTGTTGTATTTCTCATCTCAGATCCTCTGCATGTAATGAACCTATTTTTCTTGATACCGTCAAGATTTTCTCTTTCTCATTAATATTCAGCTACTTAAATATTATGAGTCCAGGAGTATTTCGTTTGTTTGTTTCATCCTTTTTGATATTCTCTGAGGTTCTTAGATCTTTGTTTAGATGTTTTTATTAAGTTTTGCAATTCTCAAACACCTCTTCAAATATTTATTCTTTCTTCTTCTGAGATTCAAATTGTTTGACCATTTTATATTGTTCCACAGCTCTCTGGATTTTTTTTTCTTCATTCTTATTTTAATTTTGTTATAGCTTGAGCACTTTGCATTGATCTATCATCAGTTTCCTGATTGCTTCTTTGATTATATTAACTTGGGAATTAATTCAAAGCCATTCTTCATCACTTTTACTGTGTTTTCATTTATAACATACCAATTTCCTTCTTATTATTCTCATCTCACAAATGAAATTAACCATTTCTCCATACATATTGTTTATTTTCTCCACTATAATGTTTAACCTATTAATTATAATTATTTTGAATCTCTTTTCTGATAATGATGACATTTGGTTCATTTCTGAATCTGATTCTATTAATTGCTTTGTTTCTTGACAGTGTGTGTATTCTTGCTTCTTTATTAGCCTCACCATTATTGGTTGAATGTCAGACTTCTTCTATATGACAATAGAAAATGTAATAAATATTATTCATTCCTGGAAATGAGCATATATTTTCATTCTATGTAGATTTTGGGTCATTGAGAATCTGCGCTGTGTTTGGCATTTGTTTTGCTGCAGTTACTCTCAGTGAAACATGGCTTTAAATTCCACTGTATTATCTAGTGGTTAAAGTAAGACTAATTTTCTATAGTACTTTTCTCAATGTTTTTTCCCACATTCAGTTAATGACTTCTCTTTGCACCTACAACTCAGAGAGTGTATCTCTCTTTGCTCTAACCTGTCCTTTACAGTCAGCTGCATTTCTTTGTTACTTAATTTTTGCTAACCTTCTGTCAGGAGGGCTGCTCTGTTGATGTTCAGCATTGGTCCTTTTGTCTAACTGATAGGAATTTCTCAGTAACTTTCTCCCTCCTCTCCCCAAAAAGATGGTTTTTAATGGTCTAGGACCTTGTCGTGGAGACAGTGGATTACCTGTGTCCTGTTGGTGATGGGGTTCAGCACCATTCTCTCTGTAGCTTAAGACCTTTTTCCATTGGTGGTAGGGAAGAAGAGAAACACATGTCCTCAAGCTGTCTCCATAGTAGTTTCTATTCTCCTCCCTGAGGCCTGAACCACAAAAGAAGCTTTCCCCAGTCTCTGACTTTTACCCTCATCTTTTTCATGTATGCCTAGAGAGGTTTGTAGAGAACAGTCTGAGAACAAATATAAATTCCATATGCAGCTCATGAAACTCTATACTCTCATACTAAACTAAATTCTGTCTTTAACAATTGGCTAAACATTTTTAGCTGAATTTTTCTAACTGATCTTATTGTCATTTGGTATTAATAGCCTATACGTACTTTCTTATGGCTAGAATAACCTTAAAATTATTTAGTTCCACTTTGTCATTTGACTGATGAGAGTTTGTTATCTCATCATGATAAACTGATTTAACTCTAAGATATAGGTCTAACTGTAGTTACTTAAGCTCAATGTTCTTATTATTTTTTCCATGTTATAGACATTTCTAAGAAAAAATGTGTTTATGTCTAGTTTTTTCTTATAGTTGTATTTCTAGTGCCTAGAAATATGTCATGTATATACTAGGTGCTCAATTAACATTTATTTAATAAATGTTTAATTCTACCATGCATGCTTACTCATTATTCAATCTAACCCCCAAAACAACAGTTTATGGAACTCAGTGAATAAACTAAAATAAGTTAAAGTATAAGAGGAAAACATACAATAGATATCATTAACTGATTTATGTGCAGAACAGGGCAATTGCCTACATGATGTGATTAATTTCAGTACTATCACTCCTGTCCCTAAATCATCTGCTAATATTTCTATTCCATGAATAGAAATTCAGTTCTTTGTTTTAATATATCCTTTTAGACATTAAAATAAAAATTTTCCCTAGAGGAGAATGAATCATCAAAATCTAGGTTACACTAATTGGGTTTATTGGATCCAGTAGGAAAAAGCAAGTGTGATGTGAAAATATTGTTAGTTGTTGGGATTGGGGATTAGAGAAGTGAAACATGAATAAACTTTTTAAGACACATAATATGTTAATGCAACTTTGTATGGATTTTTAATGTTTAAAAAAATAGCCAACTTTTTCTACAGTTGTGTACTGCATAACGATGTCCTGTGTATGAAGCTCATGAAACTCATGAAACAGCCCGTTTATCTTTGAAGGTCAATAATGGACTGTATATACAAGAGTGGTCCATAAGGGACATAATAGAGATGAATTTCTTGTAAAAAAAAAAAAATGGAAGGATGTGTAGTTCAAAAGGATTTTTTTCCTCTGATGGGAGCAATACTTGTGAGGCTTGGCAATAGATTCTCTCTCACTCACAGAACCTTAATTTTGGATGTACGGATTATATCCAACCAGTCTGCCACTGACCTGTTTCAACACAGAGGAGCTTGTCCCCTCAGCATAACAATATCCACAGGACGCTACAACCCTCGCATATCTAGCTTCATGATCTTCAGAGTACATGGCTGTAAATTCTTTGTTGAGGACATAAAATCCTATACAAGGACACAGGTCCATAGGAACTACTTTAACAAGTATTCAGTGCCACTTCAGTAAAACCTTTCTGTGTTAATATGGAGCTAGCCTGTCCCTGGACTTTAGAAATATTTTCAGGTTGTAATGATGTAAAGCAGAGAAAATTTTATTTTTTCCCACCAATTCAATGTCAGAGAGAGCCCTTTGTGCCAAATAAAATCAATGGAACAAAAAACAACTTTCCAAAATCAAAATGTTGTGTATTCAGTTTTATACACCCCCCTTACACACATATAAACATCCACATATATATAAATATATATAAATGCCACTAAGTTTCTTGAGCTGACCACTGCTCCAACATACAATAGACAAAACCACATTGCCTTGACGATACCCAATATTTCATCTCGATTTCTTATTCTTACCAATCCTCCGGTCACCTTTTACTTCCTCTTGACAGTCATTATTATGATGATCTATACCTTACCCAGCTAGTTTCCCCTCTTTATTTCCAATTAATTTATCCCACATCTCTGTTCAAGGAGCAACATTGACAGCTTCAAAGTTTTATTTCTGACTGTCAGAAGGAAGCAGGAGGGCTTGTGAGGCAGTAATTCATAAAGTCTAATACAGCAGTGTACAGTAATGCCTTAGGCCTTCAATTCACTCACCACTCACTCACTGACTCACCCAGAGCAACTTCTAGTCCTGTAAGTTGTACATATCTTTTATACTGGATTTTTTCTATACCTATTCGATATTTAGATATGTTTAGATACATGAATATTTACAATTCTGTTACAATTGCCTACAGTATTCAGTAGAGTAACATGCCGTACAGATTTGTAGACTAGAAGCAATAGGCTATATTATATAGCTTAAGTGTGTAGTAAGTTATACCATCTAGGTTTGTATAAGTACATTCTATGATATTTGCACAATGACAAAATTGCCTAATTATGCATTTCTCAGGATATACTCCTATTGTTAAGTGACGCAGGACAGTTTATCCATCTTTTTCCAAAAGAAAAATTGGTCCTCAGAAATTTTTGGAAATCTATCCTGGTTACTACATGGAGTTAATGAGTGAACTAGAATTCATAGCCTCTTCAAAAATCTTATATTTTGTCACTATTCTGAAATTCCCTGCTGTGGTAAGGAAGATAAAAATGTAGAAAAGGAAGTACAAAGATGAGATTTAGAATATTGTTCTCTGTCACTGTGCTAGATAGGAATTTTTTAAAAAGTAAAAATAACTAGAGATAAATGAATAAATATATAAAGATACATATTTCGATTCTGACAGATTAAGGAGTATTTTTATTCTCTTTGGACTAATTTGAAGCAGAAGAGTGAAAAGCAGGTTATTATTACTTTATTTAACTTTTATGATGTTTAGGTGTACTTTAAAAGGGAAACAATGAAAAATGTGTTTCAATAAACAATCACTTTTATGTGTTCATTCCTTGTGGCTAAAAAATATTTAGACTGACCATTTATAGGTTTTTAAGATCTTAATCTAGTACAATTTTAAAGAAATTCAAATTCTTCTTTCTTGCTGTTTAAAATATACATATTCATAGAAAAAGAAACTACTTACAAAGTAGATTTTTTTAAATGTATCTGACAAAGAAGACTTCTCTCTCTTTTAATCTCCTGAATAAAGCAGCTTTTGCTACATTCCTCTCTTCCAGGTAAAGGGATAAAGTAGTGTGTTGTTAATCATTTTTATGCACTGTAACTATTAACATTCTTTAATTATCCTGTTAATCAGTGTAAATGTCACCTGTTATGATATTCATACACTGCATCTATGTCATCCATTGGCTCAAATAATTAAAAACTCAAAGTTATTTATTGATTCATAAAATAAGTGGACACAGTTCATACACCTCTATAAAATTTGCTGAATTAAAATTTTGCATCTAAGCTATATTTACCTTTCTTTTACTTTGCCACCCGCACGTCAGAAAATTCCAGATTTTTTGATGTTTTTATTTTGATATTTTATTTCTTATTTTACTAGTCATCATTTTTTAAGTGTAATAGCCATTTATCTTTGAAGGTAGAAAAAATTAAAAACAATCATGAACAAAGCAAAGGCCTGCCTTCACAGAAATTGCTTTTTAGTGGATACAGATCATCACAACAAACAGCAAATGCATAAATTAAACAGTATGTTAGAAGGTAGTAATTGATATGTGAAAATACAGAAGTGAGTAAGGAGGAAAACAATGTAAGCAATTTGAATAAGATGGTCAGGGAAGACCTCATTAAGAAATAGAAATGGGACTATAAACTATAGTTACCTTCACAGTTTTTTGGAGAAATTGCTCTCTTCTCAGTTTCCAAATATTCTTTCACTCTCTCCTCCTATTACCAGTTCAACATTCATGTCTCTGATGCTTCCAAAGGCAAAAACTCAAAACGTCAGAGTTTGAAGAAATGAAAGGTTTACTTATCGAGAAGGCGCCAACAAAGAAAATGTAGGATACATAGTGATTCCTCAGTTCATTTTAAGAAAGTCCGGAGTTCAGGCTTCTTTTATGTCAAGGAAAGGGGAAATGGAAATGTTAAGAGAGGATTGGGACCGGCAGACATCTGGGCTCAAGCAGGAGTCTGAGAAAGATTGTGTTAGTCTGTTGACCTTAGCTGATGTGAGTCCAGGTATGAGGTTTCTGCAAATCTTTGATAAACAATCCACATTTCCCTTACCTCCTTAGGAGAGGCATTTTCTGGTAAGGAGCTATTTTTGTAAAACTCAAACCACGAGTAGAATTCCTCTAATGATTAGCACGTTTACATACAAGACCAAGCAGATGCTATTAGCCTGGGAACAAAGCAGGCTTGAACAAGATGGAGTCAGAGAGACTGAAAATTTCACTTCATTATACTCTTATCCATACTGAGCAGAATCTCTGGCATATATTTATGGTATTAAAAAGAATAAATAAAGGCTTGACTCATGGCTGTTTCTGTCATAAGCCTGGCCAAAATCTATAAGGCAAGGAATTACAATCCCTAGTAATAAGTTTAAACTCAAGAAAAAGAAGAAAATATGGGGAGAAAACATAAAGCAACATTTCAATAAGTAATTGTAATTTAAAAGAGTTTTAGTCTCAAGGAGATAATAAACTCAATGTGAAGGTAAGACCTATATAGAAAATAACAATTACCATTTAATCATAGAAAGTCTATAAATTTTAATATGTTGTTTTATATGGTAGATGATAGACCAACAAGAAATTTAAAATTATTCTTGCTTATACACTTTTTATTTCAAGCCAAGAAAAGAAATAATATCTATTTTTTAATCTTTTAGAGCCTTTCAAATATTCAATTTTAAAATTGTATTTTTCTGCAAGCAAATGTCTGGCCCATGAAATTAGGCCACTTCAATAATTTGAACATCAGTTCTTCAAAATTAAAATGGAGAAAACTTACATTCCTATATTTTACCTGGTATTGAAAACAAAGTAATTTACAAAATTATAGTTTATTTCTTAGAATACATTCTATCTCTGAGTATCTTTTTAAATTTTATTCAAATTTACAAAATGTGTATTTTTATTACTTATGTAATAACATAATGATTACAGACTCATATAATTTGATCTAACTGTATTCAAATAAACAAATATTTTAAATTCATCCAGGACACATTTTTATTTTGAGAAATTAAGAGAGAAATAATTGTATGGTATCTCTATTTTTATACTAATAACTTTTTCAGTTACCTGCAAACCTTGGACTAGTATGAAACCATATCATATCATTTTAATAGTTATTTTATTTAAAAAAACAATAATTATAATTTTATATTTCTAGAATTTGAAAAAACAGGATTTTTGATTCTTTAAATTTTATTTAAATAGTCGATCTTTTTAAAAAGAATGACTTTATTAAAAATATATGTAATTATATAAAACTAGTACATTACTAGTACTCTAAAACTTCTTGCAAAATATACTACAGCTGCATAAACAAGTTAGCTATCAATTGTAACTATTAAATATAGGATGAAAGCAGTATATGAATACTGGAAATTCACTTTGATCTTTTTGTTTTCCCATGTCTTGCTGAGTATGCCAAGAATACAAGGCCCTGACAGCTCTTTACCTATACCATTTCTCAAGGTTCTGTTTGCAGTGAGCAACCCTGAGGGATAAGGTATTATGGAACAAAAAGTAGGTTTGCTTACTGATAGATGTAAAAGCAGTATATTTCTCAATGTCAGTGTTCCTCAACTGAAGAAACCCACTATGTATGCAGCATTCACTTTGCATCCACTGGCCACTGGGCTGCTTCATTTTGCCCTGGTGAGACTTGGGGACAAGAAAACTGACACGAATATTCTGATGGTCATGCTTGCTATGCTATGAGTAATAAAACCCTTTGTTTCTGACTCAGCAGTCTCTTTTCTTCTGCTAGCATATTCAACTGTTAAGGACCACTTATTAAGTTGTATGTAGGCTAAAATCAAATCCCAGATTCAACAATGAGCAATGTATAAATGATAGACTGAAACTGAACTACTTAGAAAGCAATCAGGTAGAAAATATGATCTTTTTCCAAGATTCATTCATATAATATATTTACAAATACACATAGAGTAAGAAAGGAGAGAAGGGAAGAGAGAGAGAGCGAGAAACAGAGAGAGAGACAGAGACAGAGACAGAGACAGAGAGAGAGAGAGAGAGAGAGAAACTGCCCCAAATCCTGTAAAACATGAGAAATATATTTCTTTAATTTATAATTCTGCATGGTAGTTTATTCTCCAGATAAATTTTATCATGCTTTTATATTTTAAGTATATAAAGATAATATCTCACAGATTTAGAAATCTTTTTTCTTTGTTAATGTTACATTTGAGTGATAACATTCAGTGCAATAATTCCAAAGCATCTGAAAAATCATTCTGTACAAAGCAGTCTTTGGAACTGTGAACCTATAATACTTACATGGTCAATCTAATATAAATTTTCACTTTACAAAAAATGACAGTGCCCTACTTAGTACTTAGAAAATAATTTGAAGTCAGGTTTTTCATTTCAAAATAATTATAAAGAAATATTGCCAAAATAAATTGAAATATTCACTTTGGTCTTCTGTTTGAGATATCTAAGATAAAATAACTAGTTAGCTAAAAAAAATTAAATTTATTTTTGCAAAAGGTTTCTAGAGCACTTAATTTTTTATTAATCCATACTCCTTTAACTATTTTCTTTTGAAGATACACTGAGCTACTTTAATTGGGAGAAAGCCCACAGAGGTAGCTTGCTTTAAATTCCAGCTTTTCTCTCAGCAAAATTGATATTTGGTATTATAAATACCAAATATTAGCCACCATGGACTCGTTTTAACTTTTTTAGTCATTATGGTATTTTCTGTTTTCATAATCATGATAAATATAACAAAACTCACTTTTAATACTCTACTAGGGACAGAAGGATCTGTTAACAAAATAAGAGAGAATAAATTGGAGGGAATAAAAGTAAATTAACAAGGATGTTCCCTAAAAATTTTGATAGCATGGTAATAACAATATCTATTGAAACTACAACTCATACTTTTAGTAAAAAAACTCATTAACTCTTAAACTGTAAACCTCCAACAAGAGCAAGTAGGCATCTTCTAGCAAGGATATTGTTTTTAAAGCCTAATATTGCAACTAGAGGACAACTGAGTAACAAAAATTGACTACAGATAAACGTGTTCTTGCTCAATAAAGACAATCTTCTGGACAGTGTGCAATCTTAACAGTAAATCTTAATAGTGCTCACATAAATTTCAAAGGCCTATGAACTCATACCCCACCTGTCATTTAGAACTTAGCTGGAATTTTCTCAGCTAAATGATGCTTAATAGGGACAGAAATAAATTCTGATATAAGACTAGGCCATTAAGAGAACATAGCATATGCACAAATGATAAGTTTGTGAACTGAGAACCAAAAGTACTTAAAAAATAACCCAGATTGCCTGGAATTCCAGTCACAGCGGTTGGCATTCTAGTACCAGAGACCAAAAAAAGCCCAGAATCAAATCATTTTTGTTATATCAATCAGATCATGAAAAAAGCATATTTGAAATTTGCACACTTAGGTAGCTGGGGAGAAGTGGGACTAGGGAGAGAATTCAGGGCTTTTAGTAGTAAATAGTAGGTATTGAAACAAGAGAGTTGTGCCAATAATGACAACATATTTTTGGAATGCCACGTTATTATTTTTTAACCAGCTAATATTTTCTTAACTTCGGGATTAGCTTATCAAAATTTAATGGATTTCTAATAATATTTGAAAGCAGAGATAACTTTGTAGAGTGTCTTCATATTTGAAACAAATTATATTTGTAATAATTTGAGCGCATCTCAAGATATGCCTAAAGCAATAAAGATGCAGTTGATATAGTCCTCATAGTAAAAAGATAAATTCTAAGTTTTTAAGACGATGTTTGCACACCAAATAATTTCTGCAATTATCACATCAGTTTGGATACAAGGATGATATTTTGTGGTGATATTTGTAACCCTTACCACAATTATAATAAAAAGAAATTTTTGTAAATACGTATTTGCTATTAGACTTTCTGACTCCATAATGACACTACTTCTATTACTTAGAGCATTCAATAAATATTTGTTAAATAAATGTTGAATAATGGATTTACACACAGTGAAGAATCATATAGTGGGCCACCAAGAGAGAAGAGAGCAGAACCAAAGAAGAAAGATGTGGTTTCTGGCCGCACCACTCTTAAATCACCACCAGTGCTCTTACGTGGAAGGCTAAGTTCTCCATGAAGCTTTCTGCTCTATGTGAGAGTAGGCCATCATATTTATATATTTCTATATTATTTATCAAATTGTGTTAACTTTCATTACTTCTTTCATTTTGTACGTTAGTTCTTTAACTAATTAAAGAACTAGCTAAAGAACTAATGTGCAACTAATTTTTTAACAGAATTCCTGTCAGAACTTTAGGAATAGATT
>NW_011888793.1:9390199-9425100 GCF_000151845.1 Pteropus vampyrus | reverse complement strand
AAAAAAGGAACCAAATAATCATGAATGTCGTTCTACAGCTGCAATCTAGAAATATTTCATGCACTTGATAACTCTGTGGAAATTGAAACCCTCCATATTCTGAAGAAAAGAATCTCTGGTATAACTAAAGAGTAGTAGCTAACCGGTGGGCTATTCTAAGCTCCATGACCATGTCTTGATGATATATGCATTCTAGCCATAACACTTTTCTATCTTATAAGACCAGTAATCATATGGCTTCCAACATCTCAGTTGAATAAACAACAAATTGAGTCTTGAGTCATGGTTGTCTTCTAATCACTGTAAATCCGCACCACCTTACTCAAAGATGTTCATATTCTAATCCCAGAACCAGTGAATGCCACTTTTTATGTAAAAAGAAACTTTGTGGTTGGGATTAAGGATTTTGAGATGAGAAAATTATCTAGGTCTCACGATGTAATCATAATGGTCCTTATAGAGATAAACAGGAGATCAGAGAGAGAAAAAAGGTCACCTGGTAATGGAAGCAGAGATTAAAGTAACATAGCTAGGAACCTAGGAATGCTGGCAGCTTCTAGAATCTAAGAAGCAAGGAATCATTTTTGATGAAATGTTGATTCTAGCCCAGTGAGACCCATGTCAGACAACTGGTGTACAAAAAGAATAAATTTGTGTTGTTTTACACCACTGAGTTTGCAGTAATTTGTTAAATTAGCACTTGGAAACTAGTACAATATTTTTCTTTGTATATATTTATTTGAGGAGAGTAAATAGAATAATTTTAAAGGGAAGAAATATGAAGTATCTAAAATTTTTGTGAAGCTGAACTTCCCAGATGAACTTTAGGAAGTATTTGCAAATGTACATTCAAATTTTTAAATAAGTTTCTGCCTAAAATGTATGTTTATAATAATTTTCCAAGGTCTGTAGTCCTGTAGTTCCACATTTTGTGGTTCCTAGAACAAGATCTTTCTGCCTTCAAATGCCTCTACTGAGGCACTTATCAAAGTTGTTAATATAGAAACTGCCTATCCTGGATGACTCACAAAACCTTTCAAAGGGGCACAGTATGTATTATAGTAGCTCAATATCCCTCAGGCATTTGTATAGGAGAGATTTCTGGGGAGCTAAAAGTGGCATTGCTATATGCAAGTTATAAATAACTTAAAAGATATCATGCACTCAGCTCATGTAGGAATCTTTTTCAATTCAGTTAATTTCACAGCAGAAATAGAAGCATTTATCAATCTTAAAAACTGAATATAAACTGTATGAAGTATAATATGAAATTTAGAAATTAAGGCAGTATGGACACATAATCTTTGAGAAAAATAGGTAATTGTAAAGTTTGGTGAAGGAATTTATGAAATATTGATAAGTAAATGGATAATACCATACACAGAATATGGGGCTTCTCTATACATCAGAGAAGAGTTCAAATATTTTCTACTTTCTTTATAACTTTTAGGGAGAGACAATCTCCCTAGCATAGAACTTTTTAATAAATAATCTAGTTACAGATCTGAAACTGAATAGAAAATCAATTTTTTATCTTGTGAAGGAGGCACTACAGTAGGATATGTCAGTTTTCAATTTTAACATAAAATATATCATGGATAGGGACATTTTAAGAGAATTAATAGAATTTATCATAAAATAAAAGTACTAAGCATAGCTGTATATCTTTATCCCAGTCATGCATTTTTATATGACTTTACAATAAAAAAAAAATGTTTTTCTTCTTTACTTCACTTAAAGTACAATTTTCTGATAAGCAACATCATAAATCAAATGGATAAATAAATTTTGATAATGGGACAGAAGTAGGACAGTGTAGGAGAAAAAGTTCTAGTTGCCTAGAAGATCTAGGTTCTAGTTTTTGATCCACTACTAAAGCACCATCTTATCTCAGGTTACTCAGATTGACTCTCATGCCACCCTGAACAAGCTCGATCTCATCTGATCTCGGAAGCTAAGCAGGATCGGGCCTGGTTAGTACTTGGATGGGAGACCACCTAGGAAGACCAGGTGTTGTAGGTGTAAAAAAAAATAAATAAATAAGGGATTGTAAGCTGACAAGGTCCTTGCAATCTGTGAGGTCGACCAAGGGTTGCCTCATCTAAATAAATAAATACATACATACATATATACATACATACATACATACATAATTCATTTAACATCACTATCAGAAAAACATTCATCCTAGGCAAAACGTGGAAAGGGTGATTGACTTTAGCACTTAGTTTCTCACTCAGTGTTTTTTTAATTAAAACTTTACACAATGAAGTATTACTCAACCATTAAAAAAAATAATCCTACCATTTGCATTTGGACCTAGTGGTTATTATGCTGAGAGAAATAAGTCAGACAGAGAAAAATAAATAATATACGATTTCACTTATATACAGAATCTAAGGAACAAAAAGAACAAACTAATCAAAAACAGACTCACAAATATAGTGGACAATTAGTGGATAGAGAGGAGGGGAGTTGGGGAGCTGGGAGAATGGGGTGAAGGGTTAAAGTAGTACAAATTAGTAATTGATACATGGTCAAGGGGGTGCGGGAGCACCGCATAGGGAATGCATTTAGCATTAATGTAATGGCTAGGTGGAGATTCAGAGGAGAGAAGGAGCAATTAGGGGGATTGTTTTATGAACTATATAGATGTCTAACCAATGTACTATATACTTGAAACTAATTTAAATAAATTAAATAACTTTAAAAAATCTTTTTTGTCTGGTAGCGTGGGTGTGGCAGGTAGGTTTATTATCCATACCAACCTCCAAATACCTATGAAATCACACAAATCTAATTAAAAATTATGTACTTAGAGTGTGTATTAGTTTTCTACGACAAATTGTTTCAAATTTAGCAACTTACAAAACCCCCATTTATTTTCTGACAGTTTCCCTAGGTTAGTGTCCAGGCAGTTCTCTGGTCTTAGAAGACCACAATCTAGGTGTCAACTAGAGCTGCAGTTCTTATCTGAAGCTCACAGTTCTTCCAAACTTACATAGATGGCAAAATGCATTTCCTTGCCATTGTAAGGCTGAGGCCTCAGCTCCTGAGATCATTTCTTTTCCTAGGTAGTTCACAAAATGATTGTTTGCTTTCTTCAAGATGGCCAAGAGGATGTCTCTGATGCTTCACCCTATTTAAATGACCTCACCTGATTACAGAAGGCACACTGATCATAATCCCTTTTTTGATTAACACAAAGTCAACTGACTTGGGAATTTAATTTCGTTTGCACAATGCCTTCACCCTTACCATGTAATCTAATCATGGGATACACATACATCATAGTCACAGATCCTGCCTGCATTCAAGGGGATTGGATTATACAGGCCAAGCAACGTTGTCTAACTCTACAATCATCCCCTTAACCCTATCCCATTTTCAAACAGATTGCCATCCAGAAGCTCCATTCCCCAACAATAAGAAAATCTGGAATTACAACTATTATTATTGTGTTTAGCCTTCCTTTGAGTCAGCATTTCTGAAACTTCTTTTTTCATTATCACCTTCCAATGAAGCCTTTATAGACATTTGTGTTTTCTAATCACTCCACATGAAATTTTAATGCCACAGATAATACATTTCTGTTTGTGTACAACACGTATACCTGTGCTTTACATATAAAAAAAGAGTAAGACTTTTGGTCTGTTTTGTTTCTCAAAAACCAGTTTTTGCTCCCTTGTGTGCACTATCACCCCTGTTGAGAATGCATGCCCTAAGTAAATGTAATTGATTCTACTTGCTCTTCAGCTCTGAATACAGCACTAATAACAATTTAATACTGCATAATTCTTAGAAATAGATGAATGCATGCATACTTATAAAGCAAGCTTTGAAGTTAGTTAGGAGTTGGTTATGGAATTTGAGTAAACTGCCCTTTTCTTTTGCTACTATTTCTTTTTCTTTGTTCCCCAAATTTGAATTATGCCACTTGTGGTTAATATTTATACTCAGGACTGACAAAAGCAAGAGCTAAAACAGAATAGTCAATGTTTTCTGAGTGTTAAAAATCTAATGCATGGTAGCATAGAAGATAACAGTATCAGTGGACAATAATTAGCCATGCATTTCAATTATTCATAGTCTCCCTTTCTCCCAGGGTATGGATAATCATTGCCTTCTTTATGTGAAACAGCAATTAAAAATAATAACTTAAAATAGTGTTTTAAAACATTTAAGGCAACTATTACAATTATTTTTAATCTTGTTTCTTTGCTAGACTCTTTGGCATGGATAGTTAGCTATTATAAAAATGTCAAATGACATTTTGAACAAGAATTAAAGGTGCATAAGAGTATGAATGGAATGGACTAAATGGAGTAGCATGGCTGAATGACAGAAGAAGTACCATCATTAAGCTGGTGGAGACAGTATGTCTCTAGTGTTACACTGAGCAACACATATAAGCTCTGTCTCAGGTGCAGAGTGTACAGGTTATTCTTAATGTAAAGAAATACAGATGAATCTCCATAATGCTATCAAGCACAAGGTCAATATGAAAAAAATAAATAAATAACAACTACCTGTTTCCAGAGTTTATGGACCTGTATAATAAATTATTAGTGCAAAAAACTATAGGGAAGGTGAATATATAATAATACATGGTTGTAGTAACCTAGAGTAAAATTTTCACATTTTATTTACTATGAATGTCTTGTTTTCATGCCACAGTGATCCATTCTTTCTTTGGAATTCTTTCTCTCAAGAAATATTTACTGATTGTCTACTATGTGGCAGGTGTTGGGTACCAATGGTGAATAACCTAGAAGTGTTTAGAGTCTAGTACAACACTTCTAGAAATTTAATATGCATCACCTGGAAAGCTTGTTAAAACACAGATTCCTGGACCTTACTGGAAGAGATTCTTTTTTTAGTAAATTTGAGAATGAGTCTCAAGATTCCACATTTTTAACAGGCAGCCAGAGTTGATACAGCTGGTCTACAAATCACACTTATATTAGAACTGATTAATATCGTAACATAATGGACTTTGTGTAGCCAGTTTATTCTGCTCCATTCCTTCATTCTGGGCATGCTTCTTCACTTTAATCAGATTCCTAATTCCTTACTCATTATATCATTTCTAGTACCTCTCCTTCCATCACAATTGCCTCTGGGGAGTTTACTTTTGTATTTCTGAGTTCTAGAATGGCTTAAAAAAACAACTAGATTTCTCCTTAATAGGAATTGCTTTTTGTTGTTGGCTTTTTAAATACTTTGTTTTCCTTACTGCATTTATAACCAAAAAGGAAAGGAAATATGTTTATGAGAAAATGTTTGAGAATAAATAATGTAAGCTAGAGTTACATGCAGAACAAAATTTAGTCAGAAGAAGAACCCTTTATCTTCTAAACACACAAATTGCAATAACCTTATCTAGGCGATAAACAGAATTTAGTGTTGTAAATAAGCAAAACTTGTACCCCAAATAATCTGACATATTGGTGTACTTTATTTTTGTAATATATGCTGTTTAAGCATGATTACAAAGTGGTACATTTGCAATGATAAAGCTAATTCAATACTTTCTTTCCTTCTCTAATCAATGTGTTACTCTTCTAAGATCTATAAATAACATCAATGCAATAGGTTTTCTAATAAAATGTACAATGTAATATTTTTCTCTTACCTATACATTAAAGAGACACATATTCCTACATAACACAACCAAGTAATTGGAATTTCTTATCCTAGATGTAGTCTATGAAAGAACAAATACTAGAAATATTTTTTTTAGTACATATTTATCAGTGTTTGCATATAAGAAAGAGGAGAAGAACGATGAAGGTACATAGTGATAGCAAATCTCTATTCAATAAACCAGAATTGTATAATCTATTCACTTCTCTAATTTTAAAATTTCCAATGGTATATATTCATAAAAATATTTTTAAAAAGTTTGAGCTCATAATACAGACAATATTTATTGAAAAAAGAGTTCTTTCTGTTGATATATATTTATGAATCATTCAGAAGCTATGGACAATTGCTGTCAATGAATGAAAAATAAAATATGTAATTAATGGGTTTTCAGAGTAGGACATAATGAGTAAACTATCTGTAATGATAATTTTGCCTCTTACATGTCTACTGAACAGATTACATAATGCATTCTAATTACCTTAATGAATAGTGATCAGTTTTTTTAACTTAATTTATACCACAATGAATGTCATACATTTAAATTAGCACTGAGCATGTTTTTATAGTATACAAATACTAAAATATTTGTTTCTTTCTAAAGACTGTTCAGACATACACATAAAACACTTTGAAATTATTAACATTTCCTTCTTTTTCTTTTAGCTCAAACTACTCGCAAGTCAAAGCTAATTACTACTATTGCTTTGCATTCATATAGTTCTAAGAACATCAAGAAATTTACAAGGTCTTGGCAGTGACTTCAAATCTTCAAAACCCTAGTATGAATATATTAACAAATAATAACCCATTGTACAACCCTTCATTACACTTTAATTTTATTTGTCATAAAAAACATCTAAGTTGTTCATTCTCTATACAGATGAAAAAGGAAACTACAAACCCATGAAATGCAGTTTGGAATTGAATGCAGCAGTGTATGGATGAGCACATGTCTCAACTTCAACTATAAGACAAAATACATTAGCTCTTTTTTGATGCCAAGCCTCTTTTTTAAATCTCATGTGGGCAGGTATTCGAAAAGTTAACATGAAAGGCATCAGCATTTAGTTTCTCACAGAATTTATCACGTAGAAGTGTTCCTGATTCATATAGTGCCTTGGCTTAGAGTAGAATTCTCAAACTTTACTGTGCACCCATATCATTTGAGAATCTTGTTAAAATGCAGTTTCTTCAGCAGTTCACTTACAAGTTTACAGTAATATTGATGCTACTAATTCTCTTAAGGCTGAGACCTGACAGAGCTACCTTGGGTCAGATTATGCTCCACCTCTAAGTTATGAAAACCAGTTGAGGCTTCCAGGGCCTTCTTATGAAAAATAATAGTGCGGAAAACATGTTTCTGACAATGGACACATAAAACCATGCATGCTCTCTCTCTCTCTCTCACACACACACACAAACATGCATGCAAGCATACATGCAGACACAAACCAAAAAAGAAAGCTAACCAATTATTTAATATTATAATTAAAACCAGTATTTACAATGTCTAGTAAAGAGCTTTTGTTCTATCACTTGTAATTTTATCCAAAATAATGAAAATATTTAAAGGCAGAAAATTTTCAAAACTTGCTGATAGTAATATATTGTTACCTTTTTTATTAGTTATAGGATCAATACATAAAATCTTAAGTTATAATTATTTGAAAAGAGGAAAACATTGTGCCTCTCTGTATGTGATAAAAAAGACAGACTGAAGTGGATTCAGAAATGAGAGAGTATCCACTTTCTATCCAGATTTTCTTGTCTTCCTTCTAGTTCTGAGTAGTATCTTTTTAAAAAAAAAAAAAAAAAAAACTTTTATTTCTGTAATGATCTATTTGGGAAAATACATGTAGGCAAATGAATAATGATTTTAGCATCTCCTTGTGAATGGAGTGACATTAGAAGTCATTACAACTGTATATGAGAAAGACATTAATTATGATATTTTGATAACTCATTTTCTGGTAATATTTTTAATGTAACCTGGATGAAATGATCAATGTTTAGGTCAAAAGATCAATTAAATAGTGTTTTGTGACTTTTTCTTCAATCCCCACCTATTGAAAATAATTCAGGAATGGGAAACTATGTATCAAGACATGCGGTTGGTATACCAAATTCAAATCCAAAATTGAGTGAATTAATTTTAACTTTCTCTCAGTACCCAATCCAGAGTTTCTAGTTCTAGACTTGGTCTCTATTAATCACATTTTTTATTTATACATTAACCAATATTAAAAATCTGAACTATAACCCTCATTCTTTCTTTAAATACTCTAAAAATCTTCATATTTGGCACCTTAATTGTATCTGGAATAAATTTCTTCTATTTCTACTGTCAGCCTCTTACTTGGATCCTCATCATATTTCCTATTGTGGACGAAAAAAATGGGTTTATAAATAGTAACCTCACAGGGTGATCTGATCATAAATTCCTAACTGGGAAAGTCATGGTGGGTAGTCACACCCCAGGCCTATAACCTCTTTAGTGAAAGGTTTTAAGCCAGCCCTGTTTATTTTTCTTGCGCATCTAGGTTAATACACACTTGAAATACCAGAAGTAATATCCTTCAAAGGGGGTATTAACTCTAAAGAGAGAACATGATCTCGTTAACTATCCTATAATCCGAACTCTTCTTGCTTTCTCCAATCTTCCTTACTTTCTCTCCTTAATTTCAAATGCATGAAAGAAACTGCAAAACTGTTATTCTCCGGAACATTTGAGATCTTGCTCCCTGGAATATGTCATCAGTTTGGCTTAATAAACTCTTACGAAAATTCTCCACCAGTTTGCATGTTTCTTATGTCAAAACTGTGTATCATGCCAGCATTCTTCTATATGGTTCCCTATGCCCATGGTAAGTACAGTCCTGCTATTTATTTCACCCTTTTTTTTTTTTTAGAAATGTTTTTCCGATATAGGAACATAGAAAATTGATGAATTTGAGGATTGTATTATTTCTCTCCATTCTCTGTTGATAATGTTAACAAGCATTGAGATTGCCAAAATACCAAGAAGGCAATAGGAAAAAAAAAAAAAGAAAAAAAAAAGCATAGAACCTAAGAATTCTACAAACTATACAAATTCCTAATAATCAAAATTTGTTATTTTCTTGACAATCATGTTTAAAATATTGTTAGTATTTTGTAATTACTTCAATTCTACAGAATAAAGATCTTCCAATTACTATTGATATGTAGAATTCAGGGGCAGGTATATGATAGGAGAAAAATTTTAAAGTATTTTAGTAAATAAGGCCTTTAAGAAATGAAAAATATGGCTCACATCATTGGCATAATATTCTCAGTTATCATTATTTTCTAATACATGTCTATACTGAATATGTATATAATTTTGTCTCTACTCATTGCAGGTTACAATTCAGTAAAAAAAAAAAAAAAAACAGTAGTATGAGTGAAAAATGGTATAGCTCAACACTGAAAGTTGAATTCTCCTCTGCTCTATATTCTTTGGCCAAAGATCATTTCAAACGCTCCTCTAGAGATATAAACACAGTAATTCATTCTACATGAAACTAGTCCTTCACAGTAATCTTTGTGTTATAATTCCCTTTGACAGTAAACACGCTCAGCTAAGAAATGCCATCTCATATCTTTCCAAGGAGGTGGTGATTCTGAGTGACCAAAAGGAAACCATCTGGTGTTATTCTGGACAAAGGCCATATCTGCAGCTCCAGCTGATGTTGTATCCTTATAATTTTCCACCAAAGTTAGAACTAGGAGACCATAAGCTATTTGTAAAAAAAAATGTGATGCTAAATAACATATTCACATTCCTTTAGTCAACTAATTACCCAACGTTTTAAAAATGAAGCATTTGTAGAAATATATTGGCTTCTTGTAATGAATGGATTTTGGGAAACCCATCATTACGGCCACTGTCCTGGGTTAGGATAAAAACTACTTTTTCAAGGAACACTAAAAATAATATCTTTAACCTTCCTGGCATACTTTATCCAGAGAACAGAAGACTTATGTGATTTACCAAAGTAACCATATAAATCCCCTACATTGAAAGCAAGGCTTAGAAGCACATAATTTTATTTAGCAGGGTATGAGACAGGATTCACCTCTAGAAATCTGGGTGGTAAATTTTGAATTTGCTCTCCAAACTCTCTCCTATACAGGACTAGAGTCAAGATCCTGTATATCCTATGCCATATCCTCAGTAAACCTGAGCTCCTGAATTATATACAATAGACCTAATATTCCATTTTCATCATCACCTGAAACCCAGCTTCTAAATTGTAAAAACAAAGAAAAAATATGTCTTTTTAATTGGCATCCCAGAACTTCCAACATATGATTGGAAAGAATCAGCATGGACAATAAAAACAAGCAGTGATAGGTAACAAAGGAAAGTGCACATGGAATCAGGAAGCACAGTAAGTACTCTCTCAATTCAATTCATTGTATGAAAGCAATTGCAGGAATATTTTGATTTTGTATTGTGAAGTCACAGTCTTTTGTGTAAATGTTTTTATAATCTGCTCAGTTGTTTGACTAGCCAAGCCAAGGATAATTACATACAAATGAATCAGAGGTCAGATGAAGATACACTTGGAAAACAATAAAACTTTTAAAAATTTAGAAAGTGTGCATGTATAATATATTGTAAGGAGTTTTGCAGGATCAAATTATACATGAAATGATAAATCTTCTACACATTAGTAAGATTAAGGCATTAAAGTCTCCTAAATATGTACAATGGTTTCTGTTGATTCTAAAAAGTATTTTTATTTAATTCTAATCACGTTTTCTAGATGTGATTCAAAAAAGTGACTAAAAATTCTAAGTCAGGGCTTGAGGTATATACAGAAGAAAAATAAAAACTTGTCCCCAAACAAATAACATATATTCATGTTCTCCCAGTAGAAAAAAAATAAATAAATAACCTCACCTGGGGAGAGGCCTGACTACGCTAAAGAAATGTTACATAACACAGTGTCCACAGAAGAACAAGCAGAGATGATTTATGGAGCCTGAGAGATATACAAGGTACACTGAAATGTAAATATGTGAACAGGTGGGAAATAGTCCTGAATATGAAAATAGATGAGAGTGAATCAATGAGAGAATGCTTTCATTATGTATCACCAGTTATAATTTAATGGAAATCCAATATGAGATCTTCTTTGGATAGAACAATGGCATTTTAAAAACACAAGAAAACATTAGAAAATAACTATTCATGTTAGGTGGAGAAAGGTATCCAAGAATGTATTACTAGTGCATAGCTTCAGATCTTATTTCATGGGCATTAGTATATAAATATCTATAGTTAGAGGAAGAGACAGATAAGTCAATAGCAAGCTGTCATGTTTAATTTAGAGCATTGACATTACACAGACTGACTCTAACCATAGGCTGTTTTCCAGGAAATAGCTTTAGTTCTGTACATACAAATGCTTCAATGTTTAATATGATATGTAACAATTTTTTAAAAATAAAGAAACACTGTTGTTATCTTTAAGTGGCTTAACATAAAATGGTTTAACTTTTTAAGTAGGTAAATAAATAACACTCAAACATACTTCACACAATAAAAATTATTGTATTTGAGAAATATAAAAGAATTTCCTGAAGAACATACCTAGTGGATTAATATAGAATACGTGCCTTGTTAATTGATAAATATACTTATGTAACATGAAGGACCATTGATTACTCTAAGGGAATGGACATTTCCAAAATGTTCTAAATTTTCCTAGTGGTTCCAATATATTTTATTTTTTATTTCTTATCTTGTTTTTTTTTTTTTTTTTTTTTTTAGGGTGATTTAAAGTGACAAGAGGACACTTAGAAGCTATTATCCTACATCTTTTTAAAGCTCACTTGCCTATTCTAATGATGCTCTAGACAATTAGACTATTATAACAGAAAGAATGTCAATATCCAGTTAAATTGAATTCAGCCATGATATTCCATGATTTTGGAAGCAAAACTATTTGGTATGCAGTTAAATAAAATAGCTTAATTATAATTGGACAAGAGATTATTCAACAGTATCATATTAATGGTGATACAGAAGTTTCTTCCTTAAAGATATGTAACAGATATACATTGATACGATTTGTCATTATTTTAATATATGTTAGTTATGTAGTTTTTTGAGAAGAGATGGTTCATTTCCCACCCCCTCATTTGCACACACACCCACAAACATTTTAGTAACTTAGTAGAAAGTTGTCTCAGCTGGTCCAGAGTTAGCTCAGTAGAAAAGGTTGATTCCAGCTGCTAATACCAGGGGCTGTCTTTTCACCAAAATAATTAATTGATTGATTGATTAATTAATTAATTAATAAAAAGATAAAACTCTCCCCTCTACTAGGGAGCTTGGATGGTTGTTTTTTCCTTAGAGTTTTTTCATCCACATTTCGTCTCTACAAATAGAGTGAGAATTATGGGAAATGATTCCCTTTAACTGAAAAGTTGACCTTAATGTAGACAATCTATCTATGTCTGTAATAAACTGTACGATAGTATAAATTTGGTAGATTACCTCTCTGCTAGTAATTTTTTTCTCAGTAAATCTTATTTTATGTCAGCACATATGGCATTAGTTGTGTGCCATGTCCATTTGGACTGTTATAATAAAAACACTATAGACCGAGTGGCTTAAACAATAAATCGTTCTCACAGTTCTAGAAACTGGGAAGTCCAAAATCAAGTCTCCAGGTGGTTTGATGTCTAGTGAGAATCTGATTCCTGGTTCACAGACAACCATCTTCTTGCAGGATCCTCACATGCTGGAAAAATGAGAGAGTGTTCTGGGTCTCTTTTGTAAGAGCACTAATCTCATTCACAAGGGATCCACCATCATGACTTAATCACTCCAAAGTCTCCACTTTCTAATGCCAGCACATTAGGAGGTCAAGATTTCAACACATGAATTTTTGAGGAAAATAAACCTTCAGTCCATGACATAGTATGTATCTATAACTACTATATAGAATAGGTGATGACCATAAAAGGCTATACTCCAGTTATATCAATGCTGTTGGTTTTGAAAATAATGTGTATCCAATCCACATGCACCACACCATAGTGAAAAACAATGTTCTAGGAGAGGGGGTGGGGGATCATAAGGGGGGGTCATAATCTGCATGCTTTAAAGACATTGATTGCTTTAAATTTCTGAGTTCTGCCAGTTTCCAAGTGAATAAGATAGCTATGAAGTGTTCCAGCTCAGCATCTTCCAGAATGACCACTGAAATAGCTATTCCAAATGCCGTAGTGGACATGACAGGTATGATGGCTGCTAGTCCCAGAGCAAGAATAGCAGCCACAAGGGGTGCTATCTCAGGACAAACAAGGCCACAGAAAGGTTTGCTCCAGACCCTAAGAATGATGAGCCTGCAGCAGAGTAGTCTGGCAGTCACCAAAACTGCCAAACAAGAGGCAATTTGAGGTAGCATAAGAAATTTAAAGCAATCAATGTCTTTAAAGCATGCAGATTAATGAAAGAAAAATACATTTGCTACTGAAGGAAAATCCTGGCTAGAAAGGCTGATAGGAGAGAAAAAAAGACCAGACAATTTGAAGCCTGTGAAAAATCTTGCAAGAATACATCTGCTTTAGGACTGATGGTTGGGGGAATGCTAAGATCAAGGGACTAGCAGAGTTAACATATGACAAAGTACAACCAAGCGGATAGTCTGATATAAAAACCCAGTTGAATTTGGTTGCTTTTATGGGGCAAAAATTAAATACGCTAACTCTCAGGCTTTGGCAAATTAACAGGACAAACGAAGAAGAGATGAGAACCAGTTTAAGTAATAGTTTGCTCTTCCTTCCAAGGGAGGTAGGGGTTGCTCAAAACATTCCTGAACCTGCTAGATATCGGAGCTGACATGGTTCTCAGTTTGTTTGTGTGTTCAAATTGTCCTTGCTCTTCTTTTGTTAAATTGTAAAATTATATGAATATTCTAGATGCAAAATTGCATAGATACAATTGCTAGGCTATAGGCATTACAGGCTCTGCTTTTGTCTACTTTAGAAGTTGGAAAATTCTTGACACCAAGTGGTTTGTAGTCATAAACCTTGCTGTTATTATACAGTTCTAACAATGTTGCATCCCAGAAGAAGACAATGGAATAGATCTTACAATGAATTGAAGTGTGCCTCCAGGCATTTCATAAGTTGAAGTCTTAATGCTCAGTATCTCAGAATGAGATTTTATTTAGAGATGGAGTCTTTTGGAGGTAATCAAATTAAAATGAGATCATTAGAGAGGACCCAAATACAATGATTGGTGCCATTTTAAAAGTGGGAAATTTGGACACAAACAGAGATAACACCATGTGAGGCTGAATATATAATGCTTCTACAAGCCAGGTAATATCAAAAATTGCCACCAACTCACCAGAAGCTAAGGAAAAGTCATGGAACCTATTTTCAGAAGAAACAAATCCTGTTAATACCTGGACCTTAAACTTCTAGTTTCAAGAACTGTGAAAAAAAAAATTTCTATTGTTTTTAGTATTTTATTTTAGCATCTCTGGTAAACTAATATAGGTCTTCATACACAAAATTTAGTATCAGAGGAATTTCTATGCAGTGTTGTCTTAGCTTTTAGAGTCCTATCTGGTCAGTAAAAGTCCTATTGAGGACTATAAAGCCTTCCACAGAAAAGTTGCTCCATTGCTCCTATACAACATCAAAATAATATAACAGACATCAAAATAATATAACAATGACTGGCACTTGGTATGTAGACTTGAACACTGCTAATGCTTTATTTCTTATGTTACTCTGTGAAGAAAATCAAAATCAGTTTACATTCAACTAACAAGGCCTGTTCTGTAACTTTATTCTCCTGAACTCATCAGTGATGAGTCATCAAAACAATGGATAAACCCAAATACAATGTGAAGTGCTAGTTCAGGCAATCTGTTACAGGAATGTCTACACTTGGGAAGATAGTGATGCTTTTTTTCTAAAAAAGCATAAAAGGAAATAAATATAGGTATGTTAGCTGCTCCCACAAATTCAGTTTTACTTTCTATACATTCAATTCTGAACATTTTATAATTTCTTTTGTGTCGTTGTCTTTAATCCAAAGTTAACTTGTGGTCTGTTGCTCATTTTATTTTATTTTATTATTTTATTTTATTTTATTTTATTTTATTTTATTTTATTTATTTTATTTTATTTTGTTTTTATTTTTTATTTTGTTTTTAGGTGAGGCAACCCTTGGTTTACCTCACAGATTGCAAAGACCTTGTCAGCTTACAATCCCTTATTTTTTACACCTACAACACCTGGTCTTCGTAGATGGTCTCCCATCCAAGTACTAACCAGGCCCGCCCCTGCTTAGCTTCCGAGATCAGACAGGATTGGGCTCGTTTAATGTGGCATGGCTGTAGTCTTTTCTCATTTAAAATTTTTGGGAGATTTTCTAGATACCTCACTGTTCCTTTTTACTAATTTCATCCATTGCGGTTAGAAAACATGCCTTTTATGATTTTAATCATTTGAAATGTGTTGAGAGAGGACTCTATAAATGTCAATTAGGTTAAGTGAACTGATAATGTTCAAATTTCTACTTTTACTGATTTTTTGAAATAAAATTTTAAATTACCATCTATAAAAAGTCTAGAATATCTCTTTTACTCTTATTTCTGTCAATTTTTGCTTTGTGTATTTTGAAATTCTTTTGTCAAATCCATACACATTTAAGATTGTTATGTCTTTTACAAGAATTGATCTTTTTTATAAAAATTATATGTTCTTCTGTATCATTCGTTATACTCTTTGTCACATACCTTATTTTTTCTGTTATTAATATAGGTACTCCAGATTTTTATATTTTGTTATATTATATCTTTTCCATATCCTCATTTTTAACCCACTTATGTTCTTATACTTGAAATTTATTTTTTCTAATTAGCAGATAATTTATCACAAAATGCCTTTTTGTTTTTTTTATAACCTTCATTTTGAAATACATGTTCACTGGCTAGAGAATTTTACATTGATAATTTTTGTTTTTATTTTTTCATTCAGCACTTTAAAGGTGCTATTTATTTTCTTTTGTCCATTGTTTCTAAGTCAGTTGTTACTCTTTTCCCTTATTTTTCATATTTGATATGTATTTTTATCTTGAATTATTTTTGAGATTTCTTTTAGTATATAGTTTTTAGCAGTTTGAGAAAAAGTGTGATTTGGTGTGATTTTTTTAAAAAATCAACTTATTTGGTGTTTTTTGAGATTCGTGGATCTGTGGATTACTTTTGATCAATTATTACTAGCCTATTGGGCTCTAATCAAGAGAAAGTACCTTGTAGAATCAACAATTATGATTCAAACATTCTCATTCTGTAACAGATCTTTTCAGAACTAAATTCCCATAAAGTAGGGCAAGTTTCAAATATTTCCACTGTGAAATGGAAACTATAACTTTAATTAAGAGCAATCCTAGATCCAAGACTATAAACAACTGTTTCCAATTACACACTACAAAGGCCTTTTATACTATAGTAGAAATTTTTAAAATAACTCAATGGAGCATCGCTTACCAACACTTGGCACCTGAATTGATAATATGGTTAACTGATAAAACAACTCACCCTTAATTGTGTGATAAAATAGTATATTTAGCCTGATAAGAAGTTGCTAACGCTCCAATCTATTAAGTGCATTTTTCTTCCAATACTGCTCCTAAAGATAGGATGGGATTATTTAGCGTTGGCACTATTGACATTTTGAATCAGATAATTATTTATTTGGGAGATTTTCGTGGGCATTGTAGTATGTTTAGTAGCATCCCTGGCCTCTATTTACCAAGTACTAATAGCATCCCCTACCACTGTCATTTGTGGGAATCAAAAATGTCTCCAGACATTGCCTTTTGTCCTTTGCAGCAAAATCACCCCCAGCTGAGAACAACTGATATAAACATAGCTCTCTTAAAGTGATTGAAATATATCTTTATTCAGTTTTGTTTGGGGGAGGAGCTATTACTAATGGTCTATCTGGGTAGGACTATTTGTTTACTTAGGACTGAATAGCTAAAGTATTTGATTTCCATCCTCTGGCAATACATGCAACAATTTATTCGTGAATTGGTATTCATATTACACTTGTAAATGTCTATATGAGGTGACAGATCTAGAGAAAACCATCTGGACTTACAAAGCAAATTAAGCACATTAGCCTTCATTTTTCTGTAGCCCACTAAATCCATGTTATAACTCATAACGATAATGGAACCATCAAAAATGATTAGAATGACCAATATTAAAAATTTCTGACTTATGTAATTTCTATTCAGCCAGTCTTCTCAATGATAACCTCTATAGGGCCAGCTGCTTCTATTCAAGTCAACTATTTAAAGTTACTTAAGAACATACATGCTGAGCTGACTTTTTATGAACATAAGAGTCAGGAAAATAAAGAGACTGTGAGAGGAAATAGTAAGTCCCAAAATGATCTTCATTCTTTATAGTGCCCTTTTTGACCTCAACAAATAGATAGTTAATGTTGTTCAGATGGTGGACACCAGGATAAACATGAACTAGGACACGGACTTCACTTCCCATGAGTCCACAGCCACCATACTCCACCTCTAGAGGTTATTCATAGTGACAAAAAGATAATTATTGGGTTTCTATGTGACTCATCACTCCAGAAAAAGGAACAGAAACAATCTGTCTCATCCATGAGTGGGTATGCCATCCAATCCTGGGAAGTGGTATGAGACCAGGGAGAGGTGGTAAATATCTTTCTCCTTTCATTACAGATATGGACAAAATGCTCTAACCAACCTTTTCTAATTTTTCTAAGCAATAAGTCATAAACTGACTTCCTCACAGTGTTGGCTATGACACTTCTAATCTGATCCAGCTATGTGAGACCTTATTGATTTGCATATCCCAGAAAATGTCTCAACTATCTCTATGACCTGAAATGAAAGAGATATGAAGGTGAAAAAAAAATGAGATAGTTCCATAAGCATTAATTGATACACTAAAGAGAAATTGGTCAAGATTGTCCTGGTGGCTAATTTCCTCCCCTCTTTTAGTAGGTCAATAAAGAGCTGACTTAGTAGGTCTCAGTGTAATACAAGAATGGGCTGTTAGCAGTAACTGTTGTTGGACATTCTTCCTTTCTATAGGGCCAACTTTTCAACCAGAAAGCTTATATTTTTACATATCTATAATACATGTTAGCTGTTTCTTACTAGTTGATCCATTAAATATGTAATTATTATAAGAGTGGGAGCTTCACTACTGAAAAGTTGGCCATGATGGATTCAGTATGTTTATACCTGGCCTAAACTGTGAGCTCTGGGTTAACCTTTTGAGATGGTGATTTTTTTTACTTAAATTTCATGTAAGTTTTTCCCCAATCAAGCTTATTTTATATTTGTACTATATGTGACTAGTGATGTCTCTCTGTAACCCTTCATATCATAGTTTTATTCGAGAACATCTTGTAATGCTCATATTTATTATAAATTTATATATTAAAATGAAATAGTCAACATGCTAACATTATTTCAAGTAGTTAATACATTGGAACTCTTTAAAACACCATTAATGTTATCAATTAAATTTTAAAAGCCTTTATATAACTACATGTATACTAATGAAAATATATTCCATGACATTTCAATGAAATCTCAAAATGTTCATAGATTTTAATATTGACATTATTGTTAAATGTTTTTTGCTATAGAGAAAAATAATTGATTTGATAATATATCTTGATAATTAAAAGTACACATAATAAAAAAACTCAGAAAATAAAATGTCACACAATATTGACTTGAAATTCAAATTTTACCTTTTTTCTTATATAATTTTTACCATGTAATAAAAAATATTATTACAAATATTGTTTCTGACACTGATATAATTTTAGTATATTTTGTGTTCAAACATTTTCTTAAGGTTTTTTTTTTCCTTAATGAGCAAAGTCTTGGCAATGAAATATAATGAGTTTTAATAAAATTTCTGTATATATATAACCTTATAGTGAAAGCTACCCACCACAATTAAAATGCAATGGCATATGACATGGTAATAGCCTTACTGAAGTGTGTATAATGTATAATTCTATTATATGAAGTTTTAAAATGGGTAAAAATATCAGAACAGTGGCTACCACTGGGAGATTGAAATTGGGATTGATTTGGAAGGAGTATGAGGATATTTTCTGGAACAAGGGTAATATTTCATACCTTAATAGGCTATTTGGTTACACAGGAAGTAATTTTTCTTAATTCGGACAATGTACACTTAAGAATTTTTCACTTCAATAAAATAAGGTAAAGTAAAAATTAGAATTGCCAAATGAACACAAAACATATTGACAATTAAGAATAATATATAATTAACAAAAGAATCAGTCAGACCACAAAGTTACAAAGAATATTGAACACCTTGTAAGATGAAGACTGAGTCTGATTGTTATACACAATACGAAAACTATTTTTATATAGAGAAAAAGCTAAGGTGCAAAGATGTGTGCGGTATATTCATTTTTCCACTCTTAGGACTTTTTTTGAAAGAAATATATAGGAAAGCAATTTTTTAAAGTAATGTACTATGCAGAATACTACTAAGGTAAAAAATGATTTATATGAAGTCTAAAGAGAAACAGAGTGCACTTGTCCTTCTGTGACTGGTTTATTTCACTTAACATAATGCTCCCCAGGTTTACCAATGTTGTAACATATAAAAGAATTTTCTACACTTTAAAGGCTGAATAAGGTTTCATTGTATGTATATACTACATTTTCTTATCCACTAGTCTATTGATGGACATGTAGGCTGTTTCCATATCTTGATTTTCTGAACAATTCTGCAGTGTACATGGAAATGGCAGATGTCACTTTGAGATACTTATTTTAATTATTTTGTATATATAACTAGAATTGGATTGCTAGATCATATGATAATACTATGTCTTTTTCATGCTTTGAGAATGTTCCATACTATTTTCCATAGCAGTTATACTATTTACCATTCCCACTAACAATGTACAAAGATTTCTATTTCTCCATATCATTGTCAATTTGTTATCTTATGTTTTTTGAAATAAGCCCACACATATACAGTCAACTAATCTTCAACAAGGGTGCCAAAAATAAGCAACAAAAAAGGGATAGTCTCTTCAATAACTGGTGTTGGGAAAAAAGGATATCAACATGTGAAAGAATGAAACATACCTTATGGTATATGGAAAAATCAACTCAAAAAAGATTAAAAATGTAAACGTAACACTGAAAACTGCAAAACTTCTAGAAGAAAACAGAGGAAAGCTTCATGATATTGATCAAAGAATTTCTTAGCTATGACACCAAAAGCACAAGCAACAAAATAAACAAGTGGTACTACATCAAACCTAGAAGCTCTGTACAACAAAGGAAATAATGAAAAGAGTGCAAAGGCAACCTAAGAAATGGGGGAAAATATTTACAATCCATATATCTGATAAGTGGCTAATACATAAAATATATAAAAAACGCTTACAACTCAATAAAAACCCAACTAAAAAAAGGACGAAAGACTAGAATAGACATTTCTTCAAAGAAGACATACAAATGGCCAACAGGCATATAAAAAATGCTCAACATTAGAGGAATGTAAATGAAAACCACAGTGAGATATCACCTCATACTTGTAAGAATGTCTATTGTCAAAAATGTTTTTTCAGTTAGGATTTTTTGCTAGTCACTGGTATATAATGGAAAGAATTTTGATATTCTTTGTAGTAATTTTTCCTCTGTAATTATTGCTTTTGTATTTTGTTTGCTCTACAAACTCAAAACTTCTGTGTTAATATCTGTCTATGTCAAAAGAATTTGAGGATGCTTACAGTAAAGGGAATATGACATAGTAGTTAAAAGCAGATGGTCTGGAACCTAAATGCCCTTTAGTCAATGTTTTCTAAACATCACTTCTTTTAGTCAAATTTTGCTTATAGCTTACTAAAAGATAATTCAAGGGTAGAGTTTCTGAATATGATGAAAATCGAGGGAATCAACATGAGCTTTGAAAATAGAAGAATCAAAACCTATGTTTTAAGATCTCTAGACAGGCAAATTATGATTCTCATGACAAAAAGTATTACTAGTTTTTCCCCAAAATATATGCATGACTGATAAAAATCAACACACTACTTACCCAGGGTTTTATTTTAAAATATTATATTTCATTTAAAAATAACTGCTAACTTTTATTTTTATACAAGGCACTATATCAGAGAACTTTATATCTTTAGCATAATATATAATATACATAACATAACAAGACAAACATAACATTAGCTTCTGGTTAAAGAGTGAGTAAGTCACATGGTAAGTAGAAGAGTCAGGATTTGAAACCAGACAGTCTATCTTCTTAACCCTTGTCCCTCATCACAAACTTCGCAAAACAATACAGATGCTTCTCTAGACAAGGGCATCTGAAAACTAGAGCATCATATCCCAAAGTGTTATTTACACATTAATCCTTCAAAATATTCCATGATTAAAGATTCCGTGGTCAAATACATTTGACATCTAACAGATTCTATGTCTCACATGCCCTTTGACAGTCTCAAAGCACATTAGCATATAGATGCTCTGAGAAGTCCTGAAATAAATAAAAAATATTTAATGTATTTATCTCTACATTTCTCAAACTTCAATAGAGGCCCAGAATCATATCTAATAACTTTCTGAAAATTAGCCACAATATCCAGGAATATATATTGGACTATATCCATGTATAAAAGATTTGGGAAAATCTTTTGGAGTGAAGTTAGAATGTCTCATATAACACTACATAGGCAAGGTCTTTGTAAGTTGTAAAAAAAATCTCACTTCAATAATGATTTATAATTTTGACAATCTTCAAGAAAAATATTTTTATTCCAAACCTGAATGAAAAATACTCTCTTTTTAATAGGTGAAACAATATCTCAGAAAAATTAATTGATGCAACCAACATCTCACAGCCTGTACACTGCTCATTTCTTTGTATACAGTAATGGATGGTCTATCATCTATAGGATTGTTATAGTTCTAATTTATCTAATGTGGGTTTTTTTTTCTTTTTAATCCAAACCCTTTACAAAAGTGTTGACATTTTAAAGTTGCTCTAGTTCAATCCCATTCACTGCATCAATGCCAATTTCTCCAATTAGTCTGACAACACATGTAGTCTCAGTAGTTAAGCTGTCTTGGAATCATTGATCCCAAGACCAACAGAGAAGTATTGCTGATCTTCAAACCAGTGATCAGAATGGCCTTTCTAATTATGGTTGTTCTCTTTCTTTTTTACCTGTATGACACAAACATTCTTAACAGACTTGAGTCATCTGCCTAGAAGCTATTGTCATTACTCATTAGAATTTCACAGACAAAGGTGTAAACAAGTCTCCTGGTTTCCTTCTTTAGACTAAAAAGCCTTAGGAATAATTTCATATTGCTAGATTTAAAATTCTTTTTGCATTGTATTTAATAGTTTATGACTTACTTTTTTTGCAGAGATTAAAATCATATCCAATAATTTTCATGTTTTTCTACAAGCTGACTAATTATATTTTGATTCCTCATTCATATATCATGACATAGTCATTTAGGAAGGATGATAATTTGAAAATTAATCTGCAGTACTTTAAATGCACCATTGTAATACAATTTTTCTGGAGTTTTAAGTAAATAAATACTGAAGAAATGTGTGCTGAAATAGAATGGTTATTTTGTTTTCTTGCCCAGATTTAGTTACTTAATAGACATGAAGGTAAACATTTAGATTAAAATCCAAACCCTGAGTGACTTTCTTTCAGAATGAGGTAACTTGAATATATATGCTTCTCAGATATTCAGACTTCTCTAATTCGGTAGATTATCAGGATATTATTATTATTCTCTCTTGTTGTCTGACATTAGGCCTTTTTAATGCTCTTTCACACCACTAATAAAGAGTAAACTGAAGATATATTAAACTTAAATTAGTCTACTTGTTAGTCAGTCACTGAGTCAGCAGGATCTGCTGGGAGTCCATAGCATACAAATTACAGCAATTTTCTCTTTGATAATCACTTAGTGAGAGGGAAGCTGAAATTTTATACTGCATTCATTATGGTTTTTATAAATTTCAACTATGTATATTCTCTGTATTCCAGTGTGTGTTGGTTATTATTAATTTTTATTTATAGTACTTTGTTGTTTACATGTACTTTCTCCTAGAAAAAAAGTCATACTATGGAATTTGAAATATAATAATTTAAGTTTTGTATAAAGATGATATTAGGCTAGCATCCTTTTATAATATCCTACACTATTTTCTGTTAAAATACTGATAAATGATTTTTAACAAAATTTAACACTTCACTGGAATGTAAAATTATAGTCATTAATTCACACAAGTATTATAGAACTATGGTAACGATTACAACTAGAATTATCATAATTTAAATAACATAATTGTTGACATACATATTTTTCACCTTGGTATACAAGTGTTTGGATTGCTGGGAAGTATATGGGAGATGTCTTTTCATTGCCTTACCCACCTTCACCCTCCACTCCAATTTGCTCAAAGTCTCAAAGCATAATCTGCACTGACCAAAAGAATCAACTCCTGTGCCTTACAAGGCTTCAGAGTCACGTGTCATCCATTCAGTCAAACTTGAACAAGCTTTATTACTTGTGTGTTCAAAGATAACACAGTAAGGCTCAGTGGAATGGGAAGTTTCCTAATATAAAGGACAAGAAGAAGCTAAGAATAGAGTATACCTTTCTAAGCCTTACATTTGCTCAAAGAAAAAATTCCACCTAAGAGCAATCAGAACAAAAACTACCCATCATGTAGGCAGATACCAAGCAGGAGATAGGATTTTAAAAAAACCCTATTTCGCTCGAGCAGAATCCCACTAGTTAATTCTATACCAGACACTGGCAAATGCATAAAGATATCCTCTGGCAGCTATCTTTTAACTTCTATTCACAAAGATAAATTCTTCTACCCACATAAACAATAAATAAGGGCAAGAAATTTTCAAGGTATATTTGTTTACAAATATCAAGTTTGGATGGAATTTATTTTAATAGAATTACTAAGCATATTTTTAAAACAAAAGTAACATTAGCCTTTGAATCAAAAATAAAAACTTTCTTCAACCTTTGAATCCTCTCTCTGAATTTTAAATGTGTGTGTGCCTGTGTATGTGTGTGTGTGTGTGTGTGTGTGTGTGTGTGTGTGTGTGTATGTGATCTGTATCTACAGAATATAAATAGTGGAACACCCTGAAGAGCTCAGGAAAACAAAATCTTGCACATTTAAAAACCTCTACTTTATTATCTCAGTAAGAAACAAGATAATATATTTCTTCTATGACTCAAGAACAGGAGGTCTGAAAAGAAAATTGTAGGAGTTTTGGGAAGCGTGTCCACAGGCCAATCTGAGAAAGTGAAAACAACAAAGAGCTTAATCAAGTAATATGCAGGTTGGGTTTTTTTACTGGTTTATTTTTAAGAGGAGGAAGTCATAAAATAATTTTGGACATATAAATTCCAAATTTAGATTGCAATATTATATTCTTAAAATTTCACTTAACACATCATGGTGATGACCATTATTTTAGTGGTAAACAATTCAATAAACCAGATGTTACTAAAAGGTACCTTAGAGGAAGATGCATGACTGCTGACACACAGTATTTGTTTTTTTGTCAAAATATAAAAAACAGGAGATTTCATTTAAAGATCCAAATTTTCTATTTCTCTTGAAAAATGAGAATATCTGGCAAAGTCAGTACCAGACCTGCACTGCCACAAGGCAGCCATCTGTTTGAGCTGACTGCTATGGCCCTTTAGATGAGTCATATCCACTGTCCGTAACCTCTCCAAGTCCCTTATATGCAGATTGTTTTACTCATTACCAACCCATCTAAATTTAAATTTCTAATCTTTGTTCTATTTTAACATAACATTTTCATGACAACTGTGTATACTTTAAATCTGCAGTTATTATTATTTCTACCATATTGCTGTTTATTTCCAATTTGTAAAAATAAATCAATATTTTAAATAGTTTACTGAGGCATAAACTTCTGGAGAATTTTTAGGTGCAAATTCTGTTAAGCAAGAAACAGAATCTGCAGAAATTTATTTTTATTTCTTTCAAGATTTGGTCAGAATGTGATGCCATTTAATGTTGGAAGAAACCATATTGTCTTAGATGGATTTTTATAAAGAAAGCTCATGAAATTAACAGTAGTTTATAATCCTGTGGTGAATCTTGAGTCCTATGTTCTCATCCTGCTGAACATTGACCCAAGGAAACCTGATTTTCCCTTTGTTAAGGATTTAAAGTCTCATAAATTAAGTGGCTACATTACACTATTCATTCTGATAGTCTTGATGTGATTGGTTATAGGCAATTTTGCTTCATTGGAGAATTTTGTACTTTGCATATTTTCAAATTGAGTATGTATTCATTATGCAATTTTATGGAATAAACATTATTTCTCAATTTTATCATTATATACCATATGTTGAAACATTTTGTATTATTTTCTAATTAAATTTTATCACTTAAAAAAACAGTAATACTTGCTTCATATTTGATTTTTAAAGTAAGATAAACTTAAGCTGTATAATATCATTTATTTATAATAATATAATTAATCAGAACTGATCTATTTTTTATCAGTAAAAGAAAATAACTAAATAGAATTTTCTAAAACTTAAAAAAAAATCTTGCCATCAAAGTCAAGAAACAGAGTAAGGAGAATTGGGATGCCAATAGTTCTATCTGTTCTGCTTTTATAATTTCCTTTCATGGGATAAAAAAATAAATATATATGTATATATCTTTGTTAATAGTGTGATTCAATATATTTTTTCATCATTGAGTAATAGTTTTCAGGAGAAAGTGTTTGGTTTCCTTTATCAAGAGGTTTGATTTAACTTAAAACTTTATTCTAAAATAAAATATTTTTACTATTTATAAATGACAATATATTTAATTGTATTAATGTTCAGGGTGAATAAATAGAATAAAATTTCCAATTCCTCCATAATAACACAAATGTGTATTGTGGTTTTACTTACTTAAAGTATCAACTTTTAAATATGTGTAACCTGTTGACATGCTATCAAGTTCATTATCATTATAAATCATATATATTTTATAAATATGTAAATGTGTACTTTATAAATATAAAACACTTAAAATATCAAGGACTACATCATAAATAAGGCAAAACATTTACTCCTAAATGTATCAATAGAGTTTTATAAAGTAAATCAATACTTAATACAAAGAAACACTCTACAGTAATCTGTTGGCTCTGTTTTCTTAACAATGGTGTTCCATGGCCTTTCTAACAATGATAGTTTGTGCAGCATGTGAAGACAGAAAGCCAGGTCATCCTGAAATAATACCTGCCAAGATAACAGGATTGTAGCATTTAACTCTGTTTTCTCCTTTCTCTGGTGTCCATAACTTGTGAGAAATGTTTTTCTTTTCTCCTTTTGCTTTAACAGTTCTTACTGTGATTAGCCCTAAAATTTTATTCTTTAATAGTCAACTTTGACTCTTGGATAAAACTCTTTATTGAATTTGATTCTTAAACCTGTTTAGACTCTTCAAAAATGATTTATAACAACAAACAACTTAATTTGAGTGAGTTATTTATTGATACTTAATATATTAGAAAATATAACAGAAAATTTAAATGTATTAATTCATTTTAAAATAAGTAACTAACATAAGTAACATAGTTTACAAAATTAATTATATTTTAAAAAATAGAAGAGCTGCAGTGTTTTATATTTCTGTAAATCTCCTTAATGTTTGACTCCATAAATGATAGCTGGAACCTCATATTTGCTTTCTATTCCACCTATTGTGATCTCATATATTGTGTAGTCCCTAGAGAACACTACTGTACAATCATGAGAAAACAAGAGTAAAAAGGATAAAAAACATCCGGGTAGCACTATGAAAATAGTTTGACCTTGCAAACATTCTGAGAGCCTTAGGCTCTCCTAGGCATATCCATATCACATTTGAGAACCACTGACCTAGATAATTTTGTCTCAACAACTGTCAAAGAATCAAATTATGCATATTAAATTATAACTACACAAATTACACTCTTGAGCTTTCAACTCCAGGAAACAGACTCATCCACATCCACAAGAATAACATGATGATTGATTGGAAAGAAAGGGCTCTCTACCTATTTTACAATGATGTAAACAGAATATGTGAATTAATAGATAAATAAATGATAGCCACTACTAATTGTTGGATTGAGAAACAAGGTTCTAAGCACTCTAAAATAGCAGCTTATTGTACAGAAGATAATATTTTATAAGATGAAGAATCTAAGAATTGGAGAGACACTTACTGAAGGTGATACAGCTAACAAATTGCAGACCTAAGAATTGAACCTCAGCTCTGCCTGCAGACTTGCCTGATAGTTGTAAAATAATACCAATGATGTAATTACACTAATTCACTTAGTGTAATATACATTAACAAGTCAGTCTTAAAAAAAGAAGAAATGTAACTGTATTAAACAAGTATTCAAAAACTGTCAAAAGAAGTTGACCGTCTTTTGTTCCGTTGACAGTAGAGTATAGGTTTCTGTGTAAAATGTTGAAAAATTATAATCTTTAAATCTGGGTTTTGACTTGAGAGCTTCTCCTTCCTTCATATCAGATTTCAGAAAAATGGCATATTCATAACATGCTGGTGTTTTGCTCAGGCCTTAAAAGCCTGGGACTTTTATGACATCCTATTTGACCAATTCATATGTGGAACTAGAAATTCCATTTTTAATCAGACAACTATACAGGTATCAGGGAAATAGGTTAATATAGTTCAGGTAATAGTTAGTGTGTGTTTTTAGAAAGTCTAATTCTTGAATAGTTATAATAGAAAAGTCCACAATAGGTATCTTTAACTTTTGCAAATAAATTGAAAAGGACACACTTTGTCCTCTTCATTTCATCTTGAATTTATTTTTCTACTTCATATTCTATGACTGTATTACAGTGTTTAGCAACCTCAAAATTTTTTGAAAAATTCCTAAAATTTGTCATGTACATTTTACTGTTACAACTTTTTAAAAATGTCTATGTAAAATTCAAAAAAAGAAAAGCTTGTTTAGAAAATTGCATAATATAAAACAAAATATTTCTTTATTAGCATTATTGTATTTATATTCTGTAATATGCATATATTAAATGATTTGGTAGTTTATTTTGAGTAAACATCTTTATAACTTGTAACAACATTGAGGGTATATAGACTAAGTTTTATTAATATTCATAGCTGTTATAAATATTAACATTTTATTATTAATATTTATAATTCTATTTATAGATCTGTTTGCTTTCTGGTCACCCATTCACTTCCACATCCACATTTTATGTTATTTAATCATCATTGATATTGAAACAGATATGCATTTCCATGCCTGCTTTATTTTTTCGGCAAAAATAATGTTTTTTTTTAAAAAAATTATTAAATTTATTCAGGTAACATTGGTAAATAAAATTATATTGGTTTCAAGTGCACAATTCTATAATACATCATCTGTGTATTGCATTATGTATTCACCACCCAAGGTCAAATATCCTTCCATCACCACATATTTGACCCTCTTTATCTTTTTCAACTTCCCCTTCCCTTCTTTCCCTCTGTTAACCATCATAATGTTGTCTGTGTCTACGAGTTTTTGTTCGTTTGTTGCTTTCAGTTTTATATCTCACATATGAATGAAATCATGATTCTTAACTTTTCCATCTGAGTTATTTCGCTTAGCATGATATTTTCAAGATCCATCCATGTTGTCGCAAATGGCGGTATTCCGTCTCTTTTCATGGTTAAGTAGTATTCCATTGTATGTAGGTACCGCATCTTCTTTCTCCAATCATCTTTCAAAAGACACTTTGATTGTTTCCATTTCTTGGCCACCATGAATAATGCTGCAATGAACATTGGGTACATATATCTTTACGGATAAATGTTTTCCAAATTTTGGGTAGATACCCAGAAAAAGAATTGATGGCTCATATGGTAATTTTATTCTTAGGTTTTTTGAGGAACCTCCATATTGTTTTGCATAGTGACTGTACCAATTTATGTTCCCACCAGCAGTGTACAAGGGTACCTTTTCCCTCACAAACTCTCCAACACTGATTATTACTTGTCTTATTGATAATAGTCATTCTATGTTACTGTGGTTTTGATTTGCACTTTTTGGGAGAAGTATCTGTTCAGGTCTCCTGACCAATTTTTAAATGGATTGTGTATTTTTTTTTGTTGTTGAGTTGTATGAGTTCTTCATATATTTTGATATTAACCTCTTATCAGAGGTGTTGTTTTGCAAATATCTTTTCCCATTGAAATGGTAGCCTTTCTTTTTTTGTTGGTGGTTTATTTTGCTCTGAAAAAGCTTTTAAGTTTTATATAATCCCATTCATTTATTTTTTGCTTTTACTTTCTTTGCCTTTAAGAACAAAGCTAGAGGTGTCACTCTCCCTGATTTCGAATTATTCTACGAACGCATAGTAAAGCAGACACACAGACCAATAGAACAGAATTGAGAGTTCAGAAATAAACCCACAAAAATGGGGGCAAATAATTTTCAACAAAGGAGCCAAAAACATACAATGGAGAAAAGAAAGCCTCTTCAATAAATGGTGCTGGGAAAATTGGAAAGCCACATGCAAAAGAATGAAACTAGATTGCTTTTTGTTACCACACACAAAAATTAATTAAAAAATGAATCAAAGACCTAAATATAAGACCTTAAACAATAAAATACATAGAAGAAAACATAGGTAATAAACTTATGGACCTTGGTCTTAGAGAGGATTTTGTGAATTTGAACTTAAAGCCAAGAGAAGTAAAAGCAAAATAGTTTTTTAAAGAAAATCAGTAAAAGTAGTTAACTTGTGAAACTAGTCTATAAGATTCACAATTGAAAGACTGGGATTCATCATTTATCTTTGTTTTTGAGATTCCCTTACTCAAATATAAGTAATTACATAGACAAGTCTATTTTTTTTTTAAAGTACTTTAACATTTATGATGAAAATTATTGAAATATAAAGTCCTTTATGAATTCAATTTTAGTAGATTGTTTTATATTTGCTATTTATAAAATTTTAATTTACTTTCTCATTCTGCTAAATATAGCCACATAGCTAAAAAAAATTAAAATTTTGAGATATGAAAAAAAATAAAAACAGTGATTTAAATCCACAAGAAATGGAAATGTTACCCTAATATGAACTATTGCTCTGTGCAACTATTATTATAATTAAAATTGTGAATAGAAAATAAAAAATTTTAAAACCTAAGCTGAGTTTTTGTAACTATGTACTTTCAATTTTATTTTATTTTAAAAATCTTAACCTTTTTTCTTAAAGCTCCAAATTTCCATGTTGAAATTAAAGTTTAATCATAAAAGTTAAATAATCCTGCATCAAAGAGTATAGTTAACCTGAAACTGTAATTACCTTATGAGATGATTTAGTCCCCAAAGAGGTTTCAAAAACAGTGAGTCTCAAATGTTTGTTTCAGGACTCTTTTACACTCTTAAACTTGAGAATCTCAAAGAGGTTTTGTTTATGTGAGACATATATATATATGTATAAAGATATATATGATAAAATTGTTATATTTATACACATTAAACATTAAACATATTTTTTTAAATATTTAGTTAATAGTTAAAATAATAATAATAAATTTATTATGTATCAATCTAATGCATTTTTGGAAAAATAACTCTACTTCCAAAAAGCTTTTTTTGCCCCCAAAAAACAATACTAAGTGTTCCATTGTTTTACATTTTACCAAAACTATTTAACATTTGAGTTAATAGAAAAAAACTGAATTTTCTGCTTTTACTATCAATTTACTTTTATGTCAGATAACATGCAGCCTCTGAAAAATGCCACTAAATATTTTTGAGGGTTTAAAAGTAAAAAGTAACAAATAACATTTAGTATCATTATAAAAATCCTTTGACCTCATGGACTCTTAAAAATATCCTGAGAGTTGGCTCACTGAACTGGTGAATTTTGATGAAGACAGAAAAGGTGCAGAGAGGGGAAACATCTGGAGACAGACTGCCTAGGTTGAAATACTGATCTATCAAGTTACTAGCTGTGTGATCTTGGGCAAAGTACATAACTTCTCTACCTTTAGTTTTCTCTCCTATAATATAGACATAATAATATCAGTACATTACTCACAGGGATGTCATATTGTGTTAATATTTTATTAAAATTGCTTGACAAGAGCACTATATGGTATTTGGTAAATAAAAAAAATCTAAAGCAGATAGGGATTGGGTCACTTGATTTCTCAGTACAAACATGTTATATTATTCTATATTTAAATATTTACTTAGAAAAATTTTATGATAACAGATCACTGCCAAAGCAGTTGACAATTAATATTTAAAGAAAATTATTAATTTTTAAAATATTGTTGACTTATTAATCATTTTTTTCATCAGACAAACTCTTTCTGAGGCTCATAAAAACTGGTAAATTTTTTCTTTAAAAATTTCAAAAAATAAAATAGAGCAAAGAAATATACTTCTAGTTCTTGAGAAACACAACAGCCTAACACTGATAGAACTGAAGTGACAAGATCATTATTAAAATAGCTAAAATGAACAATATCAACTAAAATCAGCTGATATGTAATACATGGGAAATGAGTGTCCTAGAAATATTTCAGATCCAATTTATCCTTAATTTGTTCAAGATTTGGTATACTAAGCTATTTTTGGTTTGTTTAATTTCAAAAATTCCTTGAAAAGAAATTTTATAAGTCCTTGTGGGACTTATAAAAAATTTAAAATTTTTTGTAAGAAAATTTACTAACAAAAAATAAAAGACAAAATTTGGCCAGAACTACTGTACCTTCTTAGCCCCAATAGAGATATTAATAAAATTTCCTGTTCAAAGTTTTCTGAAGCCCCCTCTTCCTAGCCTTTATCTACCTTCAGCTGAAAGCACTTGTGGTTCCTGCATTCCCACAGTGTTTTGTCTCACCACTTTTCAGTGTGGCATTTAGTTTCCACCTTGTAATAAAATAAATGTAAAAATTTTATATGTATATATATATATATATATTGTATCACAAAGATTCATCAAGAGGCAGAACAGCAGTCCCCTGCAGGCCTCAGGGGACAAAAGTGGGCACTTTATCTATTTGAAGCAAGTGAATTAAAAACCTTATTTTAAAAATAACTTCTACAAAGCTCCTGGAAATGGTGTTTGAACAATAGTCGTCTTATTGTTCTCTAAGGAATGTTTTGTTGGGTAAAGAGAAAAAAAATCCTAACTTGTCAGATAAATGTATTTTTCTTCATTTTGAAATTCCTTTTAGAACTTCATCGTATTGTATGTATAATGAAAAATAGACTTCATAACACATATTTATTCTTCTAAATTTATTTTATGTATATAGAATTGTGTGCATTTTATTTAAAAGTATGACCATAAAAAGTTTTAATGTAATTTTCTTTCTTAGAACTTTTTTCCTACAGAAAACTAAACCTTACTTTAAAATATGAGCTCACAAAAAAGAAGGTTTTTATAGATAAGCAATGAAATTTGTTCTTTTGTGATAAAAATATTAGATAATTATCTAATATATGTTCATTATTATTCTCAACATGTAGAAGAAACATACAAGTAAAAGGCTATACATTATCAAAATTGTTGAAAATATTTATTTTAGTTACAATGCTTAAATATCAAGTATCTCAATAAGAAATAGCTTTGCATTATAATTTTAAAAAGTAATTTTAAAATGTGCATATTGATATACAGCATGTATACAACAATCTGTTCTCTAAACCTTCTGTTTTTACCCCTCCCCCAAAAAACTGTGTTCTTAGAGATAAGTTATAATTAACCAAAAAGAAACTAACATATTGAACTCTAGATTTAATTGTAAAGTGTAATGGCAAACAGCAGAAGAGAGCATGTGTTTAGTGTCTGCTGAGGTTGGTTAAAACAAAATTCATTGAGAAAAAAATAAAATGGTAAATCCTTTGAAAAAGGTAAAGCTTTAAAGTTTAAACTAAGCTTTTTCTTCTACTTGAAACTTATGATAAAAAAATAGATTGAACATTTCTGTTTCACTCTAGTTAACATAAGTAATCATAATAATATATCCTACGTGTTTCTTGCTTTCTTTGTCAGAAGCAAGGCTCCCGCATGCAGTGGATTTACTGTAAATCTCTGAATATTATTATTTTTTTTATTTTTGTTGAAGTACATTCTATACAGAAGCTCATTATTAAAAAAAGAATCGTCTTACTCATATACAGTTGATCATCTATGATACTATACTATGAATAAAAAAGAACTTGTCAAATTCCTTCCAAGCTTACCATTGTGAATAAATTCATCAATTGATAAATGAGAATTAAAAGACTATATTTAAAAACATTTCTCATTTCAGTGAAACTTCCAATGATAGTTCCTAAAGCAATTTTAAATAAAATATAACTTCTTGCACTTAATGGAAACATGATTGTTTGTTTTATGTCCCACAAGAATATGACTCAGAAAATCTAGCACATTTGTAAATATAAGTAAAATGATACTTCTATTTTTATGCTAACTTCTACTGTAATAAGCTCGGTAATACTGTAGATTTTTCTGTGTTCTATCTCTTTAAATAACAATGTTTTGACCAACAGAATTACTTTCTATAGTACTTTTTATATGAATTCATAACATTTTTAGAGTCATGTTATATTGGTTATTATGTCCAATCAGAACATTATACCATTTTTTCTCCTAAAAATAATCTGAAAAAGTTATATTTCAGATTTTTGTTATATATATGCATCTATATGGGTATATATATGTATGTATATATACATACATACAGGTAATTAGAGATATGATATTTATAATGCTTACAGATAAGCATTATATAATTTTTATCCTATAAGAAATACTATTTTGTAGACTATTACCAAAATAATGGTCAAATAATGTTCAAATTGATAGAGCAATTTTTCTTCCTCTACATATTTAAAAGTTAATTTTGTTTTTTCAAACTCCCTACGGGGCAGGAAAAATGCATTGTTAGTCCCTATAAAAGACATAATATACTAAGAAAAATATTTAAGTGAATATTCCAAAATGATCTAACTAATTAATGGCAGAGAAAAAAAAAATTACCTTCTGACTTCTAAGTCTAAGCAATTTGGAATTCATCAAACAGTTCTTTCTGGTATACACCAAATACATTCCCAGAAATCTCATAACTGGAGAAAACATCAACAAGAAAGAAAATATAAGTATAAATTTAAATAAAGAAATAAAACAGTAAAGTTTAATTAATTATTAATTGTGGAACAAACACAATTATAAGAACAAAGAGCTAACACTCTTTTCACTAACAGTAGACACCAGAAAACAATGAAATATCTTCAAAATCCTGAGACCAACAAACCAAACAAAAACCCAACAATCTAAATTTTATGTTAAATTAAATTATTATTTAAGAGTAGGTGTGAGATAGGAATTGGTGGAAGAATTGGTGCAAGACAAGACTAATAAAACCAAAATATACAAAATATACAATGATTTTTACAATAGTACCAGGTGTAAATACACATTTAAGAGCCCACAAACATAAGTGGATTAAAGGGGAAAAACATAACTTCAAGGCCCACGAGATATCAGAATCTATATGACAGAAACAGAGAGAAGCAAAGGGTATCTGACAAATATGAGAACAGGAAAACCAACGAATTGGGGTGGTCTTGATTCTCATTGTTTCAGAAGAGCAAACCTGTATAATCATTGCCTCATGATGTTTTTCTCATTATTTTTTTTTTTCTATCAGGAAGAACAAAGACGTTATGTTGAGATGTTATCTATAGTATCCCCTGAGATTGTTGAGTGACAGGTCATAAGTTATTGATTCTAGAACATGTTGCAAATTTATTGATTCTCGTGGATAAGATCTTAAGCAACTGTTGTAATAGAACAAACAGATTTAAGAAGGCAAGATTCAACTAGTACTAAAGAAAGCCAGGGGACGTGGCAACAATTAAAGAAAAGGGCTCTGCTGTAGAGGCATGGTTACAATTTGATGAAAAAGATAAAAAAAACCAAACCCTCAAACATGATTAAATTTTATCTAATAATTTCATTTGTCTGCGGAGCAGAGAAATGCCACTCAGTTCAAAATATTTAGTGGCAAATCTTTAGGATA
>NW_011888793.1:9384650-9390149 GCF_000151845.1 Pteropus vampyrus | reverse complement strand
GTCTTACTCATATACAGTTGATCATCTATGATACTATACTATGAATAAAAAAGAACTTGTCAAATTCCTTCCAAGCTTACCATTGTGAATAAATTCATCAATTGATAAATGAGAATTAAAAGACTATATTTAAAAACATTTCTCATTTCAGTGAAACTTCCAATGATAGTTCCTAAAGCAATTTTAAATAAAATATAACTTCTTGCACTTAATGGAAACATGATTGTTTGTTTTATGTCCCACAAGAATATGACTCAGAAAATCTAGCACATTTGTAAATATAAGTAAAATGATACTTCTATTTTTATGCTAACTTCTACTGTAATAAGCTCGGTAATACTGTAGATTTTTCTGTGTTCTATCTCTTTAAATAACAATGTTTTGACCAACAGAATTACTTTCTATAGTACTTTTTATATGAATTCATAACATTTTTAGAGTCATGTTATATTGGTTATTATGTCCAATCAGAACATTATACCATTTTTTCTCCTAAAAATAATCTGAAAAAGTTATATTTCAGATTTTTGTTATATATATGCATCTATATGGGTATATATATGTATGTATATATACATACATACAGGTAATTAGAGATATGATATTTATAATGCTTACAGATAAGCATTATATAATTTTTATCCTATAAGAAATACTATTTTGTAGACTATTACCAAAATAATGGTCAAATAATGTTCAAATTGATAGAGCAATTTTTCTTCCTCTACATATTTAAAAGTTAATTTTGTTTTTTCAAACTCCCTACGGGGCAGGAAAAATGCATTGTTAGTCCCTATAAAAGACATAATATACTAAGAAAAATATTTAAGTGAATATTCCAAAATGATCTAACTAATTAATGGCAGAGAAAAAAAAAATTACCTTCTGACTTCTAAGTCTAAGCAATTTGGAATTCATCAAACAGTTCTTTCTGGTATACACCAAATACATTCCCAGAAATCTCATAACTGGAGAAAACATCAACAAGAAAGAAAATATAAGTATAAATTTAAATAAAGAAATAAAACAGTAAAGTTTAATTAATTATTAATTGTGGAACAAACACAATTATAAGAACAAAGAGCTAACACTCTTTTCACTAACAGTAGACACCAGAAAACAATGAAATATCTTCAAAATCCTGAGACCAACAAACCAAACAAAAACCCAACAATCTAAATTTTATGTTAAATTAAATTATTATTTAAGAGTAGGTGTGAGATAGGAATTGGTGGAAGAATTGGTGCAAGACAAGACTAATAAAACCAAAATATACAAAATATACAATGATTTTTACAATAGTACCAGGTGTAAATACACATTTAAGAGCCCACAAACATAAGTGGATTAAAGGGGAAAAACATAACTTCAAGGCCCACGAGATATCAGAATCTATATGACAGAAACAGAGAGAAGCAAAGGGTATCTGACAAATATGAGAACAGGAAAACCAACGAATTGGGGTGGTCTTGATTCTCATTGTTTCAGAAGAGCAAACCTGTATAATCATTGCCTCATGATGTTTTTCTCATTATTTTTTTTTTTCTATCAGGAAGAACAAAGACGTTATGTTGAGATGTTATCTATAGTATCCCCTGAGATTGTTGAGTGACAGGTCATAAGTTATTGATTCTAGAACATGTTGCAAATTTATTGATTCTCGTGGATAAGATCTTAAGCAACTGTTGTAATAGAACAAACAGATTTAAGAAGGCAAGATTCAACTAGTACTAAAGAAAGCCAGGGGACGTGGCAACAATTAAAGAAAAGGGCTCTGCTGTAGAGGCATGGTTACAATTTGATGAAAAACATAAAAAAAACCAAACCCTCAAACATGATTAAATTTTATCTAATAATTTCATTTGTCTGCGGAGCAGAGAAATGCCACTCAGTTCAAAATATTTAGTGGCAAATCTTTAGGATAAGCAAGGGAGGTTTGGATACAAATGCACCCTTCCATTTATGAGTGCCTCCATTATGGTAACTTTACATTTCTTAATGATAAAAGGATTTATCCTACGTTAATATAGAATACACATAAAAATAAGAGCTAAATCATATGAAAATTAGATAGTGATTCTGAACATTTTCAAAATAACTTTTAGGACAAAACATTTTTTGGTAAACCTTTAGGTAATAAGATTTTATTTTTATTATTCATGAAATCAAAAATCAGATAAAATCATCTCAATATTTTAAAATGAAAACATTATATTAATTATGATAGCATCTTCACATGTTTCAAAAATAATCAATGCAATATTTGTGAAGCAATGTAATTAAAAGTATTGTTTGGTATATGAGGTACTCATAGATCTCTCTCAGAAATATACATGAAACTATCATATAAAATATAGAGTTTTTGATGAAAACTTTCAGAGATGGAGATTGTCCTTTTTCATTGTTAACTCATCTCCAAAGGAGCACTGAGGGACAGCCATATTCTTGTTTAGTCTTCTTTTTGGGATAACCATCTGAAGAAATAATTTAGTGCTTTTACAAGAAATATACCCATTTTGCATCTATTTAAGAGTTCGTTTTAAAGCATTACATTAAAAGCATAAGTTAATCAATCAAAAATTAATTTGGTGTTCTCTTTGTGGGAAAAGAATTATCACATCATTAACTCTTACAACTAACTCATTCACCTTAATGAGTGCCCTGAATTGTTTTGACAGTTTTCTCTGTCATTTATTATGTCAGTGGCAATGTCATTTACTCCAGAGGTTTTACCCCTGATCATCCAATTCATTTTTTACCTGTCTTTATTTTTGTAAATAGAAAATTTCTAGAAGACATTAATGGTTTCATTTCACTTAGAAATTTTGTTACACATTTAATTTTTTATGTCATTTAGATTTTTTTTTGCTTAATTCTAATAGTATCAGTCATATCAACTAGATCATTTCTGCCACAAATCATCAACCAACATTAAATGTTTAATCATTATATTAAAAGATTTTTTTAATATTTCAAAAATTCTAAATCTTACTCTTATGTCAAATTTAATGCTGTATTTGCTTTAGCTTTAGATTTCATTGTTGCCATTTTTCTTTTTTTTCTGTATAGTCTCTTTACATATGTAAAATATATTTTCTATTTACTCAGATAACAAATATTTCACTTCTTGAATTTATTTTAATATTTATCTATAAGGCATCTTTTAAAAATTAGCTTATATAGTTTCCATGTATTTTACAGTAAATATTAGCAACTTACATTTCTTAAGAGTGTGGCAGGCACACAGACACACATGCACATATTTTTACTAACTTGCAGCCATCTCTTCATTCATTCTTGCAACAATGATTTTTCTTTTCTTTTATAAAGTCATACAGTTATTTCACCCATGATAAGTGTCTTGTGGGAAAGGTAGAAAGGAGTGTTTTCAGAGTAGAAGAAAGAAGTTAAAATCATCACTTGGTTAGAATCAAGTGTTTAGAATTTCCAGGTTTGTAGGGGACAACTTAACTTTTCATTAGTGCCACAGGGAGGTAGCAAGACTCCAGAAGGGAAAGTCGAAAACTTCTAAATGAAAAGTGAATGCTGGAAAATACTCCCACTGCCCAAGCATGTCATGCACATCGAGAGCTGCTGAACTGAGGAGACTATGTAAGCCGGGACACACAGGTGTCTCTGAGGTACACCACTAAGCAGATCTCCTCACCCTACCCTTTTTTTTTTTTTTTTTGTAGTTGCTTAAAACTCTAGGCTTTTGCATTATTCTAGGACCCAGGGATGACTACTCCTGCTGCTACTGCTACTGCCCGCTACTGCTACTACTACCAGCTAGAAACTATTTACACTTAATATTTGCCAGGAACTATTGTAAACACCCACTATTAACTCAGTATTCTTATTCTTAATCTTCAAAATAGCTTTATACGACTGTGTGATATAAAGATTAACTTGTCCAAGATTGAGCCCTTGCCAGCTGATTTCATACAAAATTCAATGGTAACTGGCTATTCCTGAGAGTTAAAGGTATTCATTCCTGGCAGAATTTGAGGGATGCAAATCAGGACACCTTTTTACCATGTTGTGTTAAGTACATGTGCAAATATTGGATCTACATCTCCTGATGATGACAGAGAAAGAGCTTGTGCTCTCCTAACCCTGAATGTTGAACTGCAGCCTAGTTTTGTCATTTCATACAATTCTGGGGCAAAAGATGGTGCTTTTTAAATCATTCAATTAGAAGCTTCAGAGCCTAATGCTTAAAAACTATCTCTAAGAGTCTAACCTCTGGCCCAGGAAGATCCTTGGATACTGCAACAAAAGGTGATGTACAGCAAGAGTCCTGCATACTTGTTTTTGTCCTTTCTCCATGATTTTCCACAATTAACTCGTTACATTGGATTTGGTATGTGTGTTACTCAGTTTCCTCCTGGCTTTTTTCAAAGATGAGTGCTGTTAGAACCTGTTTTGGATGAGGAAACTGACTCTTAAATATTTACTTAAGTTCATAAACTTTGTGATTAAGCCAAGGTTTAAACCGAATAGTCGGATTTAAGAATTTGTCTCAATTGTTTTACATCTAGTCTTGCAATTTCCAAGACTGGAAAAAAACAGAAGTGAAGGAGTTTCACAGCTCTAGGGCCAAAATGGATTTGGTAACCAGTCTTGTAAAAACATTCTTCAGAGTCAGATTTACAGTGGTTTAAAAAAAAAATTAAACATACAATTTCATGAACATCCAAGTTTGTGAAATAAGATTTATATCCACCCTAAAAATCATTTTATGTATTTCTTAACTATAAAATAATTTTTATTCTGGTTTATCTCAATGAAGGAGTTAAAACTCAGAAATATTTTGTAGTTTGCCTAAATTATTGGAAGTGAGAGGATTCTAAGTTGTGTCTGATTCAACAAGATGAATATATATATATATTTTTTAATTTACTAAGAGCATTGGTTTACTCATACTCTTATCTGTGTACTAGACTAAAATGTTCTTCATCATCGTGTTCCATACAAATCTTTCTCATATTTATTATATGGTAAATGGCTTTCATGTGTAAATATATCATCTCTCCAAATACAAGGCTATGTAATCATAGGCAGAGATTATATTTTTTTCAAAATTTGAATTTCTTATATGATACTTTAGGTGTATAGCCAATTATTAGTTGTGTATGGCAAACAGTGAGTTAGAAATAAAAAAAAAATACTAAGGCAGATAACATATAGCTTTCTTCTATAAGAAAATTCTAATAAAACTAAAAAAGTTAAAAATAAGAGAAATGCAATACAAAACTAATTTGGAAGCAAAAAAGATACAAATATATATAGTTTTTAAAGGAAGGATAAAATGAAATACATTTGAATGTTTCTGCAAAAGAGAAATGGTTCATTAAGAAAAGGATCAGGATAGTGTGCTAAGAAAATATTGGTTACAGAAAGGAGAAGGAGAAGGAGGAAGAAGAGGAGGAAATTAAGAAGGAAAAAGATGGAAAGTAAAGATGCTTCTTAAAGATATTAAAGATGTCCAGTATAATT
>NW_011888793.1:9378228-9383683 GCF_000151845.1 Pteropus vampyrus | reverse complement strand
AAGTTGCTCAATTAATAGATCATATGTTAAGAGTTTAGTTTTCTAAGAAACTCCCAACTGTCTTCAAATGATTATAAATTTAAAAATCATTTTTGTAACTTTTTACTTTTCTCTCATTTTTTGTTTACCAAATTTCTATTATTCCATTTCCCCTTTAATCTTAATCAGACATATATATTATTTATAAAAAGAAACATTGTTTTCAGCTGAGAGACATTATTTTCCCCACTGCAATGCTCTAGTTTATCCAAATTTCTCTGCTACTTTTCTCTCAGTAATTTAAAACTTTACAATTTCCCCTGTCACACTGCATTTCCTCTAAACCCAGGTCCAAATCCAGGATATTTTTGCACTAATTATACTCTCCTTACAATATTTCTCTTTTAACTCAAATTCATAAATCCCATTTAGAAATTATTACACATTTCTATACAGTGTGTTTTTAACTATTATATAGTTGTATATAGATGAGTATTTTCTTTCTATTTTTCTCATCTCGAATGAAGTAAGTTTTAGAGTTTGTTCATATCCTCAGATATCCTCGTTTTACCTTGAATGATAATGTAGGTGGATGGAAATCCCACTGAAATGTTTTTCTAGGAATCGTTTAATTATTGCCTCTCCTACATCAGTTCCATTTTCTCTTTCCAGATCTATCTTTCAAAGTTTTTTGTTTACACTGTTATTTTTATGACTACTTCACTTGAATATTCAACAGCTTTGTGCTTTGAGATTTTTTTGTACTTGATTTTCCAGAGCATTAATTCGAGCCCCAGAAGAGACTTACCAATCGCTTATTGCATCTATTTAATTTTTATTATAAAAATTATATATTAAAGTCTAAAGAATAATGTTTTTATTGTAGATGGATCTCTTTCTCTCCATGTGTGTGTGTGTGTGTGTGTGTGTGTGTACGGGTTTCATTTGTCCCTCCTTCAACTGTTGTATTTCATTTGGCATGTATTTTGATTGTAATATTTTCCACTCTTTCTGGTAGTTTGAGCCCTCAGGCTATTATCTCCTCTTGTGAACTCGTTGTGTGGTCTCAGTCCAATCATCTAATTATTCAAAATGGAGAATTCCTGGGGTGAGCGGCTGGGATGTAAGTGAGTGTCTTACCATATCCAGTGCTCTCTAGAAGCACGTAGAAAATGTATATCTGTTTGTTGGTCTCCCTCACTATTTCAGACTCAAAAGGAGAGAAGACTCAGCCTATTAGTTCAAATCTTTCTGGAGCTTTAAGTGTTTAGAAAAATTCACACACTTGTCACTTGTATGGTGTTGATACTAAAGTTTTCTGATCCTTGAGAAGGTGCCAAGTAACCTCTAGACCTTGCACTCTCCTGCTGTTCCATTTGGTTCAGATTGTCTTCATGTGTATCAGGCAGATGAGGAAAGGAGTAAAGGCCATGAATAGAGCCAGAGCAATTTTTACCCATTTGTTCCAGCAGCTGCCTGCCTCGGAAAAGGTTTGGAGTGTCTCAAAGAGAGTTAAGTATCAGGACATAAATGACACAGAAAGTTTATGCCCTGGATAGATTTGGTCTAGAGTAAGAAAAAAATATTGATTTAGTGTAGTAATTATAGGTAAGTAATTATTTTATTTTTATTTCTAGGAAATAAAAATATTAGCTGTACAATGTAGGAAATAATAATAATATTTATATGGTAGAAGTTACTATAAACTCAACATTTGCCAAAGATGTATTTTTGAGAAACATATCTCCATTTTAAAAGTGAGGCACCAGAATTAAAAATCTTTAAATAACTCCAAAGTCACATGGCTGATAATTTCTATGCCCTATGTCTTCATTCACTGACACACTGCCCTATACCTTATATGTGTGAATAAGCCAAACAAAAATCTGACATTAGATACTCAATAAATATTCTCTTTCCTACATACTCCTTCCTATAATGCCAAGTCTGCATTCAATTTGTCTCTATGGTTATCAGCTTGTTTAATTAGATTCATGCATGTGAAAATTATTTTTAACAGAAGGAACTAAAGCAATTTAAGCTTGTATTGACTGTCAAAAACAATTTAGATTCTTGAGGTGATAAGAAATGAGAGTTATTTGCAGATATCACTATGAATGATCAAATAAATGTAATTTTTGTGGAAAAAAAGTGTTTCCCTCACTTGATCATTGTCACCTTTAGCATAATGAGGCTCAAAAGAATATATTTTGCTCAGATAGCAGAAGCATGGAATTTTGCACTTATTTTTGGTAATAAGAATGTGTTAAATACTGGTTTTCTTTGTTTGCTGTAAATATACAGATCAGAACTAAATTTTTATCCTCTTCTATAAAACCTATAGAAACAAGTTTCATCTATGTTCCCTTCCTTCTTCTCATACTAATTTTGATATATATGGCATTTGGTATACTGTCAAACTCTATGTAATTATGTAAGACTTACTTAAATCAATGTAGAAAGAAAGCACTCAAATCCTAAATAGCTGGCTTGCTACATAAGAAGGAAGGAAAATATACATGATGAGTCCCAACTGAGAGAGGAAAAAAAATGGATTTTCATCTCCTTTGAATAGTAACTGAAAGATGATTGTACTTTAAAGAAACTGAGCTGGATCTGTTTTAATTTTTTATTCATTTTGGGATTTTTTAATAGAAAAAATATCTTTTGAAATGTGAGCATGGGAGTTGGGGCTGAGAGGTGATGAAAATGTCCTTCCTTTACTTATTAGTTCAATAATTCAGGAATATTTGAGTTTCTGCCATCTACCAGTCTTTTTTTAGGTGATGAGGATAAAAAGAACAGAAAAACAATTATTTGGCTCCAAGTAAGTGAAAGAATCAACCTTATAATAGAAAAAAAAAATTTAATTTTTTATTCTTTTCTCTTAAATCCTCTTTAGTTATGTGAAAGTTAAAAAATGTTTATTATTTTTCTTTGAAGCTATTAAATGATAATTTACATAGCTCTTATTATTCAGAATAAACATTTTAATTAAATTTAACAAAAAATTCAAATAATTACCTTGCGATGCAAATAGATATTAGAATTATCTCAGAATCGTTATAGCACAGTAAGATAAAAAATATTTTTTTAAAGGTAGAATTAACGCTGAGAGATAATTTTGCTTGCAAAATCAAATCTGATATTTCTCACCTAATTGCAGTAGTTTCTTTGATATCTCCATACATTATATACTGGTTTTAGTCTTTGAACTGTTTCTACTGTGGTTATATGTAAAATATTTAAGGAAAAATAACTATTGCTAAAATATACACACACACTCAAGCCATCAGAATTTTAAAAAATCTTTTAAATTTACATTTGTAAATCTTAATTATAAACTTCCGAGACTTAGAAAATTCAAAACAACCTTCCTAAAACATGGTTCAAAGTTATGTTTTAATTCACCTTTAATGAATAGGTCTTATTAATATATGAAAAGTTAAATAATCTTGTGTACTATTTATTGATTTAAATATTTGCTCTATCATTACCTGATTAGATTTCATGTTAAATAGGAATCTTAGAAACAGCACTGTGAAAATTTTAATTTTCTTAAAATACACACATATGTATAACCACATTCGATAAATGAAAAAAACTTACCAAAATAAAATAATTTGGGAGATTAAGTGCCTTTTTTACCCCCTTACTTATGAGATAAATAATGCCTCTCTTCCCCTCCTAAGCCCTCCTGCTGAAGTTTATTTACATTTATTAATCAAACTTTCTGTGAATGTCACAACAATGAAATCACAAGTATATTCTTTTATTAAAACATCATGCACACAAGTTATACATGAACAGCAATGTTGCCATAGGTGCATGTAGGAATGAGTGGCAAAACTGCCTGATTTGAAAAATACTAATTTTTATCAATTTAACACTAAACAGATAACTTTATTACTAAGTCAGAGACTGCTTCGAATTACAACTAGAATAATTACTGCAAATTTTACAGATGAAATTTAGCCCCATGAATTAAAAAAAAATTAATATGAAACTGCCCCCAATGATGTATTTTTTAGTGTTTGATATTAAAAATGCTATGTCCATTGTTAAGAAATCAAATTTTAACAGGCCTTATCTTTTTAATTATAAATATCCATATTGATTTTTATTTAAATGGCTGGTCATGAACACATATCATAAAGCAGTTAGCAAATTATAATCAGAAAGAGTAAAGCTTGGAATTATAATTAAATATCTTAATTAAAATATGGTAGACAGTATATAAATAAAATGACTAAAATAGAATGTATCATTCTCAGTAAGGAACAAATAATGAAAGTGTTTGTAGTATAGGATTTTTTAAATCTCAGTCAATGATTTGTAAATATATATCCTCAATAGCACGAGACCTAGAGCATAATATAAATTAAATATATGTAATGAGATTAAATAATGTTCAGTAAATAAACATTTATTGACTATGCAGAATCCTGCATTAGGAATTGTAGAGACATAACAAGAAGTAAAAGAATTCAAGCTTAAAATAGCTCGTATTTTAGCAGGAGAGTCACAAATATGCATAAGCATGCAGAGAGCATCTTGAATTTCAGAGAATATTACTAAATATTTACTCATTAAATGTGACTTGATCAAACACTGGCAAAAGAATACTATGTAGCTTTTGGAGCCAGCAGGCCTGATGTCAGTCATGGTTCTGCTAGTTACTGGCTGTCTGGTTAGATCACTTAATAACCTCCCTGAGCCTGGTTTTCATTTCAGCAATAATAGGATAATAATGACCAGGACATAAGGTTGTTTTGAGAATTAAATGATATAAAAAAGGAGAGATTTAGTTTGTTCAGGTCAATAGTTAGACACTCAAATAAAGTATGAATTATTATTATTTTATATAGACCTATGTAAAATATTTTATAAAGATTGTGTTCCTAAGTTCAGAGCAAAGATGTTACCCATTAGAGAACACCTCCTAGGAAAAATGAGTTTGAGTCCAGGATATTGTAAGGTCCTGAAGGATACTGAAATTGACAAAAGCAGGAAAATTAAGGTTGAAATGGTGTCATGCACATAGGAATAATAATAATGTTATGTTTCTGAATTGTGAGAACATTATATAAGAAGTATGTTTGGGTTGATGTAATTTTGTTGTCTCAGCTGTATACTTGGGAAATTCCTCTTTTATTATTGCCATATACATGTCATCTTCAATGGATCCACATAAGTAATATTTTTTTTAACTTTTTAAAAATTAAGTTTATTGGAGTAACATTGGTTATTACAATTATATAATTTTCAGGTGTACGTTATAATTTGACATCTGTATATTCTATTGTGTGTTTACCTCCCAAAGTCCAGTTTCCTTCAGCTACCATATAGTTGATCCCCTTTACCCACTTTACCCTCTCCCTATCTCCCTATATTTGACCCCCTTTACTGCATCTACCTTCCCCCTCCTTCACCACCTTCTACCCTCTGGTAACCACTAGTCTATAGTCCATGTCCA